>NW_023340095.1:11013520-11023928 GCF_004916995.1 Morone saxatilis | reverse complement strand
TTGTGTCAAAGTGACTAATGGGGACAACAATTTTTGAATTAGATCCAGTATTGAGGGAGAGCGCTGCTGCCGGTTTCAGCAAAACAGTCTACAGCATCCTTGTAGGCAATTGCACACTGTCAAAGTACATACATTCAAAGTGCTTATTTTTGCTACTGAGGCTCAGGTTATTATAATAAGGGTCTGATGACATTGTAAAAAGACCCTGCTGAGAAATGAAATGTTTTCTACCTTTTACTTGAAGCCTTCTGGACAGAGCAAATTATTTTGCCATCCTTAGATTGAGGTATAAATTATTGACTTTGCCAGCATTCAGAATTCAGTGTGGTGGATGTCATTTGTTTGTTGTGTAAATTATGTTAGAATAAAAAAGTATTACTTTTGTCCCAGTTCTCTCCTACATGTTGCTATTTTTGGGGATTTAATTTGTTCCACTCCTTAGAGAACACTTGGCCACATAATAATGTGGGGCAACAAGATTTTGTTTCTTTCGTTCTGTTAGCAGTTTGAAAACCATTTGCCACTTCCTTGTGTAAACAGCTGTCCAGATGTGCGTAGATTCATCTTTGTTGAATCTTTTAGCAATAAAAACAGTGTCCTAAATGGCTCAACACCTTGTACAATTAATTCATTATAAATTACAGCAAAGGCAATCATTATAAAATTTACTTCTAGGACTTAAATTACTCCTGCCAACATACAAGAGTGACGATAAATTTAGTGGTATAAAATATTTATCTGTAACTCGTAGAGTTGATGTGACAAAACCTCCGACAGGCTAATAGTACTATTACTAAACGTCAGCCCTGTTTCACTTTGTAGACTTTCCGATTATTTTTCATGCAGGCAGTGTGGGTGTAACATCATTATAATCATTTGTGACAATCATTCAAGTTAATTTGCAAATGTGACACACATATTCACTTACTGTACAATCTGAGCACTACTGCTGCTCTGGGATAAGTCATAATGATTACCAGTATTGACTGCTTTGAGTTGGCTTTACACAGTGACATGGTGTGTTACAGCATGAACTTCCTCAGATTTCACAATACTCATAAGGCAGCAGGGAGGTGTAATCCTGCCTAACATTTGGCAGCCAATTAGATTGATTGTCACTACATACAGAGGCTGTTAAAGGGTGTCAGTCATGAGCGTAATGTATTCAACAGTAATTGCACGGACCCCTGGGGATGTGAACTACTAAATTGTTGCCTTTACTGTGTCAGACAGAATTCTCATGGTTGTTGTCACAAAAACTTACAATGCCTGTAATGGACAGTTTCTGAGGGGCAACTTCTGTATCCATGTTATGATTAAAAACGCATTTATCTTATTCTTCTTTTTTATTGTATTTACATGTTTTATTAACCCTACAGTTTTAGAAACTGCCAATATTAGTGCCTCCAGACAATAATTCTGGTGAGGGCTGTTGAATGAAACACTCACAAAAAGTTATTAATTCAATTTAAAGTTTTGGGTACTGGCTAATTTATATGACTACAATCATACGAGAATTTGGTATAGACAAATCTGCAGAGAACCAGCAGTAAATCAGTTCATACTAATCTCATACTACTAATCCCAGATCAACTTTGTATTATGACATGCTGTGAAAAACTACCTTGTGCTAGTCTGACGTTGCCGGACCATTTTGCAGATGTGAATTAGTCTGGAACCTCTCAGTTCATTTTTGATTTCCAAGGGTTGTTATCGACACCTGCAGACCAAAATCCCTCTGGACACAATTGGATAGACCTAGAGCACAACACATCAGAACAACGAAACATGTGACATTTGTGTTGAGCAAAGGAAAAATGCATCTTTCCTGCAAACAAAAGCTTTAAGAGTAGTTGTTTGTTCTTCTTTTAGAGAAAATACCGACCAGTTCCTTTGATACTGACAGAATAGTGGATTCGACTCAATGTTCCACATCAGCAGCAGCCATCTTGTTTTCTTACAAGAATATATATGACAAAAGCATGCCAATTCTGCAGAAGCAATTTTCTTTGTCCTTGTATTGAATCTGTCTATCAATTTCTTCACCACAGTATGACAGTCAATCTAATGATGGGTAGTTAGCAGGCAACGTGTTTTTAGATCCTGGACATGACCATAATGCTCCTAGGTAATGATCAGATGCTACCACCTCTGTCACTGTTCCCCTTATTGTCATGTTTGTTTACATGCAGTCCTTATAGGGACAGGTATGCTATGTGATAATGTTATGCTTGAAGAGAGAGAACATTGAACAGATGAAAATGACTTCTTCATACTAAGTGTTTGACCCTCATTAAGCCCAGCAAAGGCGAGAAGGAGAACACCAAGCTGCTGCTGTGGCAACAGAGCGGCTGTCACAACAAATACACATCAGAAGTTGTCAACAGAATATACTAATAGCAAAAACCCAGTATGTTAAATGTTAAGTCTTAACATATTAATTATTATTATAAAATGAATGATTAATCTGAAAAAACAATTACCCACATGTATACATCTTTTTTTCTTTGATTAGTATATATTTACAATCAACAATAAAAAATAGCAATACATTGTTTCAAGTGAATATTACATGTTTTTCTGTAATCCAGTACATACTATATGCAACTGTTGGTAACCTTCCAGTGAACTCACATCTAATCAATTTGCAAGTCCATATGAGTTCTCTAATAACCTGACAGTGTCAGACATGTGCTTTCTGCTCGTTGTCCAATACTGCACAAACAACACTTAGTGGTTGGCCATAGGGGCTACACAGCCATACACTGTTTCCTAGAAATGTAAATGCAGAATCTAGCCATTGTAATGCCTCCTTTTATGGTTTAAAAGCATCTGCATTGATTTAAAAAAGCAGTGACTCACTTTATTTAATGAACATAGCATTAACAACAGGCTGACCTCCACCAAAGACCATAACTTTCACTGGTTATTCCATTTCCATAGCAAAACATTATGGTCATCATGTTTAGGAGCTGCCCCATATTTAGAAAATTCCATGAGTAAACCAGGTTTGAACCAGTGCTGATAGGAATTAGGCATTAGGAATTTAATCCTATTATCTGCTGGTTTGGGGACGGATGAAATATGTGCATTCCTCATGTAACACTTCAGGATAGCCTAATACTGTTAGATAGGTGAGCACAATTTCTATATTGCATTTGTTTCTTGAGGTGTGTCAAATAATACATATTTACAAGTAGTAAATATATATAACCTGTTACTGCAATGTGAGAAAAATTTGAGGTGCAAACAACACACAGGGAAAGACAAACATACACCTACTTGCACATATACGCACTTCTTTCATTTACCATTATCTACATCTCCTATAAATCTGATGCTTTTCCAAAGTTCTGTGTTTAAATCACATTGAGGTGAGGAAATTGTCATTTTTGATTATTACCTATTGTGGGATTACCTTCACGTCAGTCATAAGGCTGCTAAAAGGCTTTTAGTGTTATTAAGCCTCATATTCAAGAAGTATAATTTACATTTACATCATTTTGACAGTAATTGAACAATGCATCAGAATATTCAGGACACCACTTTGATTTGTGTTGTTAAAACAACAGAAATAATATATTACCCTAGGCCTCACTTCAAGACATATAATGTGAATTTGCCCATCAGTTGCTGTATGCCTCTCTTTTCCAAGATGGCAGGCGAATATTCCTCATGCTAATGTGTGATATTAGTCTAATGGTGTGTGGTGGATGTGAACAGCTGGTTGTTCCTTGTTGGGTTGATAATTAGCTAGAAGCATACAGAAGAGTTACTGCACATGGCCCCTCTCCATCCTCCCCATCTCTGCTGTTCAGAGACTGTATCTCAAGGGAGAGCTGGCTTCCAGCAGAATCAAACCCCTCTCTCTGCAGGGATTTTCATCTCCTCTATTTCTCATTCTGCTCATCCCACTCTTCATCAGTTTTCTTTCTTCCATCTATAGTCACTGATTCTGGGAGATGTAGAGGTGGGAATAGTTACCCACTGAGGTGCTGACATCACTGCTGCAGATGGCAGAATGTGGATTTGTGCACTATACTAATAAGAACAGGTGTTCCACCACGAGAGACACAGCATTTTAAATGGACCTGCAAATGAAATGCAAACCCATTTAACTGTTAAGTGTGTGTAAGGTGCAGCAAGCCCAGCATCTGGAATGGTTTTAATATTCATGCCCTTACCCATTTATTAAAGTACTTTCCAAACATACACACCCACTGATTCCTGACTTGTTGACTAATTGTTCAGTGAGTAGAGCAATGACAAGAACTAGAGAGCAAACTGTGACAAATAGATTTTCCCCAGGCACAGCATACCGGTACTCTAGCTACATAATGAACATGGTCAACAGGCAACTGATTTATCTGTTATTATACAGGTAGATTTTAATGAGACAAGTTAATGGTGGACTGATCTTCATTGCTGTATGTTATCACATAATATACATTTAACAACCTACTGCTGTTACAGTGGCAGTATAGTGTTAGGAAATTGTTAGTGTTTATTGTCCTGTTTACTCTAGATTCATTAATTCATTTTTTTTACATGTTTAACTCCTCAATAGCTTTTCATGTCAAACAAAGCTTCCATGTGATTATGCAACTACAGTAGCCATGATTAAACAAAAAAACCTAAAAGAGTGTAGATCTCTGCCAGGTGTGTCTGTGGGCATGTGGGTGGGGAACAGGGAGGGCACTACTGTGTGAACATTAGTTGAAGGTCTGGTCATGTGTGGCACTGCAATATGACAGTTACATTACCAAGGTGTGACCAGAGTACACAGGCTATACGGGGACAAACCTTGGATGATTCTAAAAAAATAGCAATGTAAAATGTCGATTTCAGAGTTAAAATGACAACAAAAGAATCTGCCAACACTAGTGTGACCGCCGTTGTTGTAAGCTGGAGCAGTTGTTGATCACTGGCAGCCCCTACTAGCCGGTTAAGAGCAGTGAGGAGTCAGCCATCATGGCGATATAAACAGAGCAGTCAGTAAAATAGATTTTTTTAAAATTGTAAATCACCACAACCAGGAGAGGTTCCTGAGCGTAAGCTCATAAATGTGCACAAATAATATTAGTATGCAAGATTAGCTGTGGACAGACAACACACACAGACAAACAGACACACACAACCAAATGACCCCCTCCAGTTTCTTTGGAAAAATATATATATGAAAAATATATAACCATCATATATAACCGTCTTGTATACAATATGGTTATACATTGTATTTGCCTAGATTACTCTGTATTCATTCTGTTATTGCTGAGTTTTGTTTTTGTTTTTGCATTTTGTTTGTTAATGAGATTTACATAGGATGCTTTTGTAAACTCTTAGAATCAGTTGAGTGAAGTGAATAATTTCTAACACTAACATTACAGACATTATTGAGTGCTATGTTTACATGACCTCAACTTGTCACACAACCTATTCCAGGGATAAAATAATGCAATGCAGAATTTGTTTTTACTTTTATCCATCTGTGTCTCTCCAACTGAAAGACACAGACTGACACCACTTCTAAGAGGTCATACATTCAAAAAAAATCTTATTAATGCAGCACTTAGATCAATCTAATGTGCTTAATAATAGCAAACTCTTACCATATCTAAGCCCAATTATGAAGTAAAACTCCATCCATTTCTGCAAGCAACAATTGTTCATTTCTGTTATGACTTCAGTAATTGCTGTTAGGCTTTAATTGTATTTTTAAGTTGTTATGACAACACATTTATAATGAGAAAATCAACATATTTTATGCCATAGAGACTTATGATATACATTAAAACCGCATTTAAAATAAGCAGTATAAAACAGAACAAAAAAGTCCCTGCAATAACTGCACTTTAGCTGCACAACAGAACGTGTAGATAGCTACTTTGCTGACCAAACAGCAAGGCTTATAAAGATAATTTACATTCTGATGTTGTTTCCTGTGAATAAAAGAAAATCAATGTTTTGATGAACCAACATGTTAAAAAAATACATTCGCTATCCCATATTAATAAGACGACTATAGCTAAATCCAGTCTGGTGGGAGAATAACAGTAACACCAGCTAAATTACAGCTGAACCGCTAAAAGGTAACGTGCCTGGCGTAGCAGAGTAGCAATAATTGCCATCTCTCTCGGAAATTCCCAAAACTTTGTGTGGTTAAACTACCGTTTAATTATATATTCAATTGTAGATCATCATTATATGAATTTTAATATAAATATGAATATTACAAATGATAGACGAACAGAAAAATACTGAATACTGTATAGGCATTTATTAACTCCTCCACTGCCCTATTTATTTGAAGAGCAGCATACTACTACACTTTGTTGACCTTGTACTCTCTATATTGTACTCTGCTATTGAATGTGAAGACAGAAAGTATGTCTTTATAAGCTGAGTTATTGTCAGTTATTGTGGTAGATTGTGTAATTTTAGCGTTTTGGATACCACGTACACACGAGCCACTGTAGCTTCCAAAAGTTTAGTCTTTGCTTGTTGATGCACATTTAGGATCATAATTTAGGAGATGTCTTCTACCAGAGTCCTAATTTTGTTCAGTGAACAACAACCATTCCTAATCAACCATATACAGTTTACAAAATACATGTTCCTGTTAGATTACCACACAACACAGAAACACACAGATAGCATTGATTGATGTTGTGTGTTCAATAAATGTGTGTGCACCCATTAACGTAACAGCTAATAGAGTGGACATGGAGTTTAATTTTTCACTTGGCTGTACAATATACTCCTAATGCTGTCCCCCGTGGTGTATCTTTCACGCATGACATGAATACTAATACCATGTGAGAAAGACCTTTTCTCAAATCAAGAATATTAACTGGGAAGTCTTTTTCTGTGGTTGTGGAATCTGTAAGACTCTTTCTCAGTCAAAGCAACTTTTTCTAGTGTGGAACTGATTGTGATGAACTGACTATTCCACAAAATGCTCCCAAATATCCCAAATAATCACCACTGGTGCTGTCAGAGAGCATCATGATGTTTCAATCAGTCATAACATGCATTACTCTTGGCAACTGGGATACTGCCCCAAGATCACAAGAATAGCAAATGTGAATTTCGTTTTGGGGTAGATGCGTGCCTTAATTTGCATCACAATTATTCTACAAATTAATTCTTAATTCCTATTTTGCCATTCCACAGCTCTTGTGTTTGTTCTGAATAATTTGATGTAGAACCGTTCACAGGGTTTCTAATATGAGGTCTGCCTGTGAATAGGGTCAGTCTAATGTTTTGAAGTCTGTTGAAATGAGTCTGCATGTTTTAAAAGCCAGACTGGCTGCTTAATTATTCACAACTTTATCACCCTAATGAAATAAAGCGCTCCGTGTTCCTTCTATATAGTAGTAATGAAATAAAATGAATACATTTTTCTATTATATAACCATTTAAGAGGAATATCAATATAACAGCCTACATGAGTAGACAAATAGAAAGAAAACAATTGCAAGTTGTATATGAGGCAGCTTATACCAAATTAAATCCAATACACGATCATTTAAGACATGTTGGTATCAAGAATTTGCAGGTCCTCAAAATTTGCAACAAGAATGTATACCCGGGACCAGCAGAATGTGCCTATATAAGCATTAATGAATAGTGTGAAGATGTGAAAGCCGATAGAATTGTCATGGTGTTACATAATATCATCAATGTCATCAACACCGCTCGTGTCTATACTTGATGACCTGAAAATGAGAACGGGCTATGAAGCTGTACGAGAAACAATGATGGCTGCAAAACTCCAAAGCCAGGTTTGTCGGTTCTGTGCCACAGTAGAAACACGGCGGTTCAACATGGCAGACTCCATGGAAGGTGACCTGTGGCGTCTGTAAAAAAAAAAGTAAATTAGTAAAACTGGCTCATTCTAAGGTGACAAAACACCTGAATGAGAGACATAGCGCCTAGGGTGGAAAGTATTAGGTTGCGCATGTCTGGCAATGCGGAGGGGCGCTCGCTAGAGAAGAACACACGGTAGAGGGCGCCTTTAAGGTCGGTTCATAGTCTAAATTTTTCAACCACACTTGTAAAGTTTGTACATTTCTTTTCTTTTTATAAATTTGGCTTGGATAATGAACTCTTTGGCTTTGATAATTACAAGTGGTTCAAATTGTAAATAATTGAAATGAATTTAAGAAAGCAAGAATGACTCTTTAGAAAACTCTGTAAAAATCCTGACAAACTGGAAAGATTTTTAACCAGTACCACTGAAGAAAAAATATATGTGCCCTTTCTTCTGGGGACAGAGTGGACTGTTATGTTGAGATGGATTTTTTAAGCTATGGCTATCATAACCATCCCAGTGGCATGCTTCCCTTTGTTTATATAGTTTCGCGAACAGATAAAAATAAGATCAGACCAGACCAGAGAGGATAACCAAAATGAAGTGGCATGGCTGGACCAGAAGGCTGATCTTGGCCAGTCATATAGAGTGAGCCCACAACACAAGCAACAGGCTCTCAAACAACAAACAGAAAGGGAAAGAATTTGGCCTCCTCCTTTCTGAACAATCCCTTAGATGACAGTAACTGGCTGGTTTTATAGCTGGTTTTATTCCCAACAACCAATCTTTCGGGACAATTGGCCCACTCTGCAAGTAACTGCAGTTGAGCCTTGAAAGGCCTATTTATTAAAGAATTTGGATTGCCAAATTGCCCTTGGAAATATTTTCAGACAATTGTTTTTACTGAATGGAAGGCCTAACAGAGCAAGTACAGTCAGTGGGCCAAAATGGCAGATGATTTAGTACATCAATATATGAAAAGCTTAATATTTGGATTCGACTCACCCATGAAAGTCTGTTGCTTGTTTGAAATGCAGACAAATAAGATGCCTGAGAGATAAACAGGGCTTTTGACACTGGTTCGTCCCAGGTAAAGGTGGAGATGAGGGAAAACCGCATACATCAAGACGCAAAAAGAGAAGCAGCAAGGTTAAGTTACCAATAGGCTCAGTTAGGATGGATCACTGGTGTTGACAGAAATAACCATTTTTGTTTTAAGTGACGTTGTCTGTGGGTGTGATTTTTGCAGGCAGCACAGAACGCTACTGGGGATGTCATGTTAATAGGGAACAGGAGTGGAGAATGCTCTCGTATGAGCCCCTCTTGGAGATCCTTCCCCCGCCGTACAAGCGTGTGCTGTTTGGGTCACTGTGATCATGGAGGTAAGCCGACAGTACGTGATAAGTAGTGCGAATACGGCTCAAAGTAACGGTTAATAGAATAGTATAGTAGTCCCCAGTCTGCTGTTACCTTCAGCCCAGTGGATGGTATAGTGACAGGTACAGTGTTAGAGCTACTGATATTTAGAGCATGGTAGGGCCATAGAGCTCAAACGTGGCAGACAAAGCAAAAGTGAAGTATGGTTTGAATTCCGGAGTCTGGCCTGATTCCATTGATCCCTTGCAATCCTCGTGGGTAGGGACCTACTGAAGCAACCGTTCTGGTCCTGGTGCAGCTCTCTCGTCTAGTAGGGAGGAGGAGGGGGGACGGCGGGTTTGTTAACAAGGGGATGAATTTTCGGTAATTTGGGCTAACCTCATCCCCTTCAAATTTTCCTACCTGCCTGCAATCCAAACAAGTCTTAAACCTATGTAGTGCAATGTGACCAATGTTTTTTGTAAATTTTTTATTTTTGAATAAATCCTTATTGTTTAAACAGCACACTAACAATTTTTCCATTTAAGAAGAAGAAAGCCCACAAAAAACACTGACTCAGCACCTTTTGAAGTTGATATATTTTAACTTGTACAACAGAAGTCAATAGCAAAGAGATCACACTGCAGCCTTCAAAATAAGAAAAGATAAACACACTTATATACGCCACATGTCGAAGCAACATTGGCCAACACACTGAGCTTTCCCAACTGCACTCCTTCCGCTCAGGGCCCATTTCGGTGTCGGTATCTTAAACGTTGTAGCATTCAATAACAGTTCAACAATTGATATTGTTTTTTTCATTCCAAAAAATTACTGTCAGTTGTAAGAATATTGTTCCTTGAACGAAAGGCCTGAAAAGCTTTTGTCTGGAGAATCTTATAATCTAAAAGGCTGTACCTGAATGTCTTATGTTGAATCCTCTTGACGACCCATATGTTACTGTCGGTCCAAAAGACCTTGATTGCATATGAATGGTTTGGAGATTTTGTTTTACAGACAAAGCAAAAAGCTGAAATGTTTCGCAAATCTATAAACCTAATTGTGAGCGATATAAAATATTTTAATTATACCTTATATTCAACGTTTTATTATTATATAACAAAACACAAAGAGTGGTGTATGTTCACTGAAATCACTTATCATTATGAATTAACGTTCAGTCTATATTTGTGGACGGGAGAAACAGCCGGTGGTGGTAGCCCCTGTTGAAGTGGAGAC
>NW_023340095.1:11012760-11013495 GCF_004916995.1 Morone saxatilis | reverse complement strand
TGAACCTTTAAGGTGGTTCATGTCTAATATTTTAACACACCTGTAAAGTTTGTACATATTTTTTCTTTTATAATTTGGCTGATAATGAACTCTTTGGCTTTGATAATTACAAAGTGGTCAAAGTTGTAAATAAATGAATGATTTAAGAAAGAAGAATGACTTAGAAACCTCTGTATCCATGACAACTGAAAGATTACAGTACCACTGAGAAAACATAATGTGCTTTCTTCCTGGACAGAGTGACTTGTTATTTGAGATGGATTTTTAGCTATGCTATCATACATCCCAGTGGCATGCCTTCCCTCCTTGTATCGATCTGTAGATTACCTGACACAGGAGTAAAACGAATTAGAGAGATGTCAAGACAGACAGATGAGGATGAAGGCCAAGAGATTGAAGTGCGGGATGGCGGTGGACAGAAGCTGATCTGCAGGTGTGGTGGAGGATAAGAGAGGCAGCCACGGGAAAGGCAAGCCAACAGGCTCATCGAAAGAACAGAACAGGAAGAGAGAGATTGGGTCTCGGCTTAAGGCAATCGCGTGTAGAGTGAGCTGCTGGTTTATAGCTGGTTTTATTCCCAACAACCATCTTTGGGACATGGCCCACTCTGCAAGTAAATGCAGTTGAGCTGAAGGGCTATTTATTAAATGAATTTGATGCCAAATTGCCCACTTGGAAATATTTCAGAAATTGTTTACTGATGGAAGCTAACCAAGAGCAAGTACAGTCTAGTGG
>NW_023340095.1:10994938-11012660 GCF_004916995.1 Morone saxatilis | reverse complement strand
TTTCAGCAGCACAGACGCTACTGAGTGATCATAGAAATATTATAGGAACACAGTGAGAATCTCTCTATGAGCCTCTTGATCTTCCCCGCCTACACGTTGCTATTTGTCACTTTGATCATGGAGGTAACACTACTATAAAGTATACAGGCTACAAAGTAGTATAGATATAGTAGTAGTCTATCTGCTACTTCAGCTCCATGGATTTATCAATACAGTACAGTTAAGCTACTGATATTTCAGAGCCATGGTAGGGGCCATAGACTCAAACGTGCACAAACAAAAGTTGAATATGTTATTCTAGTCTGCCTGATTCATTGATCCTTCAATCCCTCGTGGTAGACTACTGAACAACACTTCTGTCTGTGCACTCTCTCTGCTATAGGGGATGGAGAGGGGGGACGGCAGGTTAACAAGGGGGATGAATTTTGGTAATTTGCTAACCCCTCATCCCCCCTCAAATTTCCTACTGCTCATCACAAGTCTTACCTAATGTAGTGCATGGACATGTTTTGTATTCTTTATTTTGTGAATAAATCTTATTGTTAAAACACACACTAACATTTTAACATTTAAGAAGAAGAAGCCACAAAAAAAGCACTTGAACTCAGCAACTTGAAGTGATGATATTTAACTTGTACTAACAAAAGTAATAGCAAGAGATCACATGCAGCCTTCAAAAAAAAAGAAAAGATAACACACACTTATATAGCCACATGTCGAAGCATCCTTGGGCAACACACTGAGCTTCCAACTGCTCCTTGCTCAGGCCATTGGTGTGTATTTAAGTTGTAGCAATTCAATAACAGTTCAACAATTGATATGTGTTTTTCATTCCAAAAATTACTGTCAGTGTAACAGAATATTGTTCTTGTGAAGAAAGGCCTGAAAGCTTTTGTCTGGAGAATTAAATCTAAGAGCTGTCCTGAATGTCTATATGTTGAATCTCTTGACATATGTACTGGTGTCAAAAGACTATTGCATATGAATGTTTATGGAGATTTTGTTTACAGACAAAGCAAAACAGCTGAAATGTTACAAATACTATAAACTATGTGAGCAGACTATAAAATAAAATGTTTATTATATTATATTAACGTTTATTATTAAATAACAAAAACACAAAGAAGTGGTGTAGTGTTCCATGGGAATCAACTATATTACCTGCAGTAGTTCAGTCTATATTTGTGAAGGGAGAAGACAGGCCGGTGTGTAGCCCTGTGAAAGTGACTTGGCTTGTTAGTGCAGATGCCTGCCTCCCCTGCATTCACATGCATAATACATCTCAACCCTATCTTTCATTGCCTTGTCTAAATAGGAGGTTTGCCCTCGTGACACACAGAGCAGCATGGAAACAGGCTGAGCTGGCAGGCCCTGGCAGCGGACACCTTGGACCCATCTCATATCTGCCTGAACTGTGATCCTGTCAACTTCACTAAGTCTCCCAGGCGGGGGATGCAATATATCAAGAAACTGACATTCACCACTGTAAGCCTACAGTACATATGGAGAGAGTCCAGGATATAATTGCCAACAACTTTACATATTTTTATTTTACATTGTTAGAAAAATCCTCCATTTCATAGCATGTAATGACTATAATAACAATAAAAAGGGGGGAAACGATGATTATCTCCTTACCATAGCTGTAACACTTTCTATGTCTATTATGACAATAACCACAGTTATTATAATGAAAGATTGGGAGAAAAAAAGTATCCTCTAAAGCTGACAGTGGACTAGCACGTGGTAGACTGCTGGCCAAACTACACACTTATGAAATAAGCCAGCCTAAGCATTGAGCTATTAAGGAAGCACTGTCCTTAATTAGATGAAGACATAAACTCTTTAGATGAGTCGATAAGAAGGAGCCGCCTAATGTGATCTCCAGCAGATTGAAAAGCATTTAAGGCAAACTACCAGTGACTGCTCAAATGGGATTGTGGCCACTGCTTTGGTCCCATCAGCATTCAGCTGCTCTACCCCCAGCAATGTCGCTGACCCAGGGAAAAAAGCACAGAGTGATTACCGATGTACACAGAAGGCCTTTCAATAACTGGGCAGGTATTCCTGACATAATTTCCTGCGCAAGAACGGAGGGAGACAGAACACTTGACTCACTTGAAAATGTTAGCACAGATGTTTTTACAGTCAACACAATTATACCTCATTAAAAATACAGCTGTGACATATTGTGCTTTAGGTGTGACTCACTTTCTGGAAAAACCTGTGTCACTTCATGTGGTAAATTCGAAACTCTGCCTCTGTTGCTGTGTGAATGAAGTAGCAGGGATTAATTTATGCTATCTAAAATAGTACTAAGTAGATGTATGGCATGTTGAATTATTGTGATTACTGTGATGAGTTACTTAACCTGCCAGTAAGGAAAACAAGCCTAAGAGTCTACAGCCACGCTAGCAGGTCTGCAAGGCTGTACTTAGGCAAAGTGTTCTAGCATGCAGACATTGTCAATGCACGCATGCTGTAGATATAATGTTTATTATTAATTTAGCGTGTTAGCATGCTAAAATCTGCTAGTTAGCACTAAACACAAAGTGCAGCTGTTGCTGATGGATCAAAAGCTCAAATATTGAACAAATTAAAATTTTGATGATGGTTCTAGATGAAAAGTCAGAGGATCACCAAAGTTATTATTATTCATCCTGAAGGGGACATGCATGTCTGTACCAAATGTCATGGCCATCCATTCAATGTTTGTCAAGGCCAGAAGCCTAAAATGTCAACCTCATGGTGGCGCTAAAGGAAAAGTCAGGGGATCAGCAAAGTCAGTAGGTCTCATCCTCAATTTCACATCAATCCATCTAATATCTGTTGGGATATTTAAGACCACAGTGGTAGACTGACTAAGTAACTAACACTGCCATCCCCTATCTGGCTAAATAATGCAAAATAATCGAAACAGTCGCAACAGTCGAAAGAGCTTGGAGTCAAGGATAAAATCAAACATTCAACCTATGCCAAAACATAACTAACATATAAATATATTTGCAATACACCAAGCTGAAAGCACATCTTGGGTCAAATACTCCACAAATGTTTCAGGAAAATTAAATGACGCAGCCATGGGAGAAATCTCATCAGTGATATTATCAGCTTGACAAATGATTGATTTGCATGCTTGTTTATCCATTTACAGGAAACCACACAGGCCTCCTGACTATCTCTGTCTGACAGCTTTGTAGCCTGTCATGTGGACTGCACAACAGTGACCCTCTGCAGATATACAGTTGTAACCTAATCTACTAATAGTTCAAGCCACAGTACAAAGCACTGACACCATATAACTGAATAGACTTCAGCATTAATCAGAAATGCCACACTTATCTCATAGCAGATAAATGTTTCCAACAGTGAGAATTCATCATTTTTCTGTCATGGTTTCAAATGAAGCCGAGCAACCATTTTATATTTTCGGAAAGGATTGAAAAGTCACCAGCATGCCATGTTAGGCATTACCAACTCACGATGAAAAATAAAAGAATGAAGGCTCTCAACTGTGTCAAAACTGTTTAACGTTACTCTCTCTGTACTGCCTTATCTTATCTGCACTTTTTCCTAAATTAGAATATGAATCTTGGACAATTTGAATCTGTTTAATCTCAGTCAGAGCTCATAAATTAGAATTGAAAAAAAAAAAACCCGAAACATTTTATTATCAAACAGCGTGGATGGTGTAGTGTTGTGAGGGCTGCTGAGTGGTTCTGATAAAACTGAGTGGCAGCTCACAAAAATACAGGCACATTTTCATTTCTCGTGGTGCCAGAGATAAATATGAGATACAGTATATCAGGTAGATTTGGTGCATTAGAAACCCAGGCATATTCCCTCTACTTCAGCATAATGGCAGTTTTAAAAATACTTCATAAAATACGGAGTGGAAGGACAGAGAGTCGTGAGAGAAGGACGTTTTAAAGACCACAGTTTTATTCATGAGGCATGCAGCTTAGGCTGTTCTTCTGAGTTAAGATGAGCACTTATTTTGCACTGGGCTTTTTCAAGTATAACACGATGGGCTATGTGAGAGAGTCACTTTTCAGATTCTTTTCTTGTGCAAACACGGATGATGATTGGATGCATTTCTGTCAGTATTCATTCACTCCTATCTCTGACAAGACTTCCTGGCTATTATTTTGGCAGGCTTTTTTTTTTACACAGTGGACTTGAGTTGAGTTTTATCATCCATTCCATTTTTTTCACGTAGAGTGCCGCTGTTTAGGAGACACTTTTGCAGTGTTATTTTCAGTTTGTTACTTCTTGCAGGTACAAAAGTTGTCACAGCCTCACACATTGCCTATTACTTTGTCTCCCTTATGGTTTGCATCTATTATTAATGCATTACTTGGTTTCCTATAAAATATCATCAGGCACATGAGACTGTAAAGTGAGACAGTACTGTTGCTAGTGAGACTGATCTACAGTGCGAGTGGCTCTAGATTCCATTATTGTTAGGCCAATGCTATTTCATTGCTATGAGTGATGGAGAGTGCCATGGCAATTGTTTGAGGACGTAGTTCTGGTGCAACAACTTCTCACCACCAGGGAGTGTGGGGTAATATTTTCTCCTCCTGGATCAGGGATGGTACACTCCTCCATGCTACGCTGCCTTCTCTGCCGGCGCTCAATAATAAGCCTGTCAGCTTGATTTAAAAAGGCTGTGGCAGCATTATGAGAGACACCATCAGATTTACAATAATTCATAAATCTCAAGCAATAAAGGATAAATCAATAGAGGTGTGAGTTTAAACTGTTTTCAGTCTCCTTTCTCTCTATGTCATAGCTCAAAGGAGAGACACAATTCAATTGTAGAGGCACTGCTGCACATTGCACAATATACTAATATTGTTGGCAGAGCAATGAGACATATCCCCTTTGTGCATAAATTGGCAGCATAAAACGTTCAAATCTCTGGGTGTGATTAGAAAAGTGTTTAACTGGGCTACAATTAGCTGAATTATATCACAAACTGTGGGGACCATGTGTCACAATATAACACAATTATAATACTGCAGGTATTTGTCTTTTTATTATGGTCCTACAATATAAAAAAATATATTAGACTTTTTTAAAATAATATATGCTATATACCCCATGCTGAACAGAAAATCACCATCTCTCCATCTGATACACATAATCAGAGCCCTCATTTCTCACCCAGTGGTGAAGGAATCTGTTAAAGTTTTAGGGAGTTTAAGCTATGGAAGGTTAGTGATGTGTGCTAGCATCCATGTGATTTTGAATGCTACATTTCATTGCCTGGTAATTGCTAGGAAAGAGAAGCCATATTATAGTCTATCTTTTGTTTATTTCATGCATCAGTTGATTTTTTAATTTCAGGGTTGGAGTAAATGTACTATCAAACACATTTACATTTACACGATTACTACTCATGCTGATGAAACACCCACATTGCAGAGAGATAGTAAAAAAGTATAAAGGAAAATTACTTTCTGAACTCACACTCACACGATTAATTTTCCTGATTTAGCAGCATGCAAGTGAGTCTTTTGCTTGCAGTACATGGGCTATCAAATTTGGGATCATGCTATTGGAAAAACATCCATCTAGCATCTCCTTACAACTAAATATGTTCAACTTTAGATATTGACTATGTTGTTGTGCCACAACTAAAGGATGGTAATTGTTCTCACATTTTGGCATACAAAGTCTAGTTGGCCCATGGAGTATGCGATTTCTGAAGGACTTAGAAAAGGAATTATGTTTTTGAATTAAAAGAGCATCAATACATTCTTAAGATTTCCAAAAAGTGCTGGACACAAATGAAACATTGTGAAACATGAAACATGTGCAGCCTTGGCAGATGCCCTTTTGCTGTTATTTAACAGCTGTTTCTATTGGAGACGTCTTGGTGGTCTAGGGGTGAAGCTGCCCACCATGGACCTCAATGACTTTAGTTTGAATCTGCCTTTCTATTGCATGTCATTCCCTACCTCTCTGCCCACATTACCTGTCATCTCTCTACAGAAGATATTGAATAAATGCAATAAAAATGCCCCCAAAATCACCACATACCGGACGTAGGTGGTTGCGAGGCTCTGACATGAAAAGGAGCAGTAATGCTTTATTACAAAATTCTTAAAAATGCAAAAGTAAGTGTTTTGTATTGGAAAGATTATATTAATCAGGGGTTTACCGTGTCCAGGAGACCAATATGCAGGTCATGAAGCAATGCATTTTGTTCTAAAAAATGAATAAAGTGAAAATAGATGTACTAACAACCACTACAGTATTTTTATTTTCTTTTTATCATGCAGCTGAAATCAGCCTAGAAGACTATATATATGGCTGCCTGGCAGACTACCATGCAGACCATCCATTTATTGCTTTGCTTGAGGCTATTGCTGCTAAATACCCAGTCCTGAATTCATCAACAAAAAACATGTTCAGTTAACAGTTAGTTAAAATCTAAAAAAATCTCTTCTGAATAATATTATTATCATTATAAAACTATAGGGAAGAAAATAAATGAAAAAGTACATAAAATCACTACTGGAATCCCAGTCAACTGGTGAAATATCATCCATATTTAAGTGAAAAAAAAGTTAATTTCAATATCTAAATAATGAAAGAACTGGAATACTTGCTGTTAAACATAATGCATATCCAACAGTACATGAGCACTGGAGCTTGAATGAAAACAATACAACATGCTAACATGCTAACATGCAAGATCATGAATATGAAAGCGACGATCCTACACAATAAACATTACATACTTAAAACAATGATGATAACATTTAATTTGACAAACTCCAGCATGTGATGTACCACTCAGTGGATTATCATTGCCACCTTAATATATGTAGTCAACACAGGCATGGTCCTGGCTGACCAGCAGTTAGTTAGTTGATCGTTCTTGTAATGAAGACCAGAAGAAAAGAGCAGACATTCCTTTTTTAGAAAGAGAACTAATGAATATTTACTTAATACTCCTATCAATTTTCTCTGTCAATCAAGTTGAAAATGCAATCCCTTTCTGTTACCTGCTAAGACAACAAAGTGGGCTTTGTCTCAGTTGTGTGTGTGTGTGTGTGTGTGTGTGTCAAAATAATGAGATGTCTTCATATACTTCTACAGATTCCCTCTCCAAGTGTGAATAAATTATGATCCACTGTTGATTGGATTTCTGTCAAGAGATTGAACAGGAAATGAAAGCCTTTGTATGGGAAGGGGTTACAGTAGAAGAGAAAATTGTATGCTCTGATTAATGATTTTGTGCAATTTATGCAGCCATTTTCTGGCTTACGAATACAGGAAGTAAACAAGGCAATGGCTGAGACAGCTAATCCTCTGCATCATTCAGTCCTTCGTATCTGTCTGAAAGGGTCAATGATTGACTCTGATTTAGCTTGTTCCCAGTTTGGAGGAAATGAATAGATGCCAATCGCACTCCTGCAATTCTGTCAGCAGGACTGCCCAGCTATGAATAGATGGTGCACAATGCAATTCTCTATACCAGTCCCACGTTATGATTATATGCTACATTACATGTCATGACGCCATATGCAAGCTGTATGAGTATGCTAGTAATGTACAATATAATACAGGAATAATATATAAAGTAAAGGGTTAAAGGGTGTTTTTTTCCTAAGACTCATTCTTTTTCTTTGGTTCCTAATGACACACCAATGAGAGCTGCACACTGTATGCTCATTGGTCAGTTTGGCTTCTTGTATAATGCTTTTTGCAACCCACAATGTTTAAATATTTTGTTCAGTGATTCTTGCAGCAACAGCATTTTGTATTTAAATAGTTCAGTTTAAAAGCCCAACATAGTTTGATTCCATCCAAACATTCACCCACTGCGTGCCACTACCCCTGCCAGCTTTTAGCTTTATTAATTGGTCTGTCGTTTTATATCCTGTGTGTCCTGCTATCACCTCATTCCCCTCACCTGGTTTTCCTCACCTTTCTTATTTCCTCATTAGTCCCTCTGAATATTTCTGGCTTCAAATGAGGTTGTGTTTGCTGTGTTCATGGTGATTTTGGAAAATATCATGTTAAAAGTGATTGAAATGTTGCCATGGACGCAGTGAGTTAGACCTTGGGCAGCATTTGTTTACATTTTGGAAAATTAAGTTTGCAAATGAACAGTTCATTTTTTGCTGTGTAGTATCAGATGTACTGACATCACTAATTTAATGTGATACTGAAAAAAAACGTGCTCACTCCGTTTCGACAATGAAAAAGAAAAATGTTATTGATGGATTCTGGTCCAAATCTTGACATTTTAGTATAAAGTATTTGAATTTACATATTTTGTTATAAATATGCATAGTGACCTCTGCTTCTAAACCGGTTATTGCAATTGAATTTTGCTGTAGGCTGATCTGAACTCAGGTGACATACACCGATCAATATTATGAGCACTGACAAATAAAGTTAATAACAATGAATATCTCATTTTATGCCACCTGTCAGTGGATGGGATATATTCGGCAACAAGTGAACATTTTGTCCTCAAAGTAGATGTGTGAAGAAAAATGGGCAGTGTGATGATTTGAGCGACTTTGACAAGGGCCAAATTGTAATGGCTAGACGACTGGGTCAGAGCATCTCCAAAACTGCAGCTCTTGTCGGGTGTTACCTATCAAAAGTGGTCCAAGGAAGGAAAAACAGTGAACCAGCGACAGGGTCATTGGTGGCCAAGGCTAACTAATGTATGTAGGGAGTGAAGGCTGGCTCGTGTGGTCTGATCTAACAGACCAGCTACTGTAGCTCATATTGCTGAAAAACCCAATGTTGGTTCTGGTTTCAGGGTGCCCAGGTGGTCATAATGATAAGATAAGATAAGATAAGATAAGATAAGATAGACTTTATTGATCCCACACTGGGGAAATTCACTTGTTACAGCAGCTCTAGATGTGTAACACAGATAGAAAAAAGGAAAATACACATTAAATAACAAAATAAATTAGAAAAAATACAAAACATAAAGACAAATTGAATTGGGGTTGTATGTACACTATATACAGCTTTTTATACAGATGTGATTTAAATCAAATATTGCACAGGTTACAGCAGGAGGTAGTGGCATGGTGTAAAAAATAAAAATATAGATATGTATACTGCAGAAACTTTGTAGAGTAATGTAGGCTAGACAGGACTTTAAATATACAGTACAGGTCTAAATACTAATGTGCATGTAGTAAAATATATTTAATTTCCTACATGCACCTATATATGTATATATACATATACATGTATATATACGTATACATATGTTTGTAAAAACTGTACAGTATTAAGTAGTGCAAACACAAAAAAGTGACTACGGTAAGTGTTGACAGAAGTTATTGAGACAGGCAGTGCTACGTTATGTGGTTGCTGAGTTAAAGAGTCTGACAGCTGTTGGGAGGAACGACCTGTGGTAGTGCTCCTTGCACTGTGGGTGCTGCAGTCTGTTGCTGAAGGAGCTGCTCAGGGACCCCACTGTCTCACGCAGGGGGTGAGGTAATGTTATGGCTGATTGGTGGATATGGTGGAAACTTACCAACCTCTCCCTCCCTGCCTGCACCTAATAAAATCTCTCCCGACTGCAGACTGTGGCCTGACACTCCTCCACAGTCACCTGAGAGTTAGTTTCTCTGAGGCGCTAGCTTAGCAAATGTTACAACACAGACACCTTTACAAACAGCCATCAGTATGTCTCTAGTGAATGTCAAAGCTCCAGTGGCCTCTGTGTTTCCAGCACAGATGTTGAGAGTTTGACAGCAGCTGCTCGTGGCTGGTTGGCTTGGTTGCACTTTAAGTAGCAAAGGGTTGTTGAATGCCTTACCTTTATGAAGTGTGTGTAAACATGTAAATACATTGACGTCCATTCAATTTCATTAATACTCATATAAAAGTAACTCTACTGCCATGATGTAGAGCCTGCATTGGACAGGTCCTAACAGGGCAACTCAAACCACCATGCCACCAAAAAACACTTACAAGCATTCACTATACTGATGTTCAACTGATGATCCATTTATCATTTCTGAAGCCACAGAAAACAATGTAGCTATACAGTTTTCTTACAAGAGCATTTTTGTTTTACTTACTGGTATTCCAGTTTTGCAATTAATTTAGACTATGAATTACATCAATACACACATACATGAGTAAAACAAATACAGTGAACTCTTTTAAATATACATTTTTTTATATTTTGACACACGATTTTACATGCTACATTGCACATTATTATAGCAATTATTAAGGGGAGTAATCATTTTGCTTCCCTACCATTTGCAATAGACATTTCAATATACTTTTTTCAGTTCTCTGTAGAAATGTTCTTAGATTATATTTGAGTGAATGTTGGAGAGTCAAGAACGTTTTCCCAATTACATTTTGTACATTTTGCTTGCTACCTCAGTCATCTAAAGGCTGGAGACACGACTCAAAAGGTCGAAGAGCTGGTGCTGGCAGCTGAAGAACTGCCAGCCATATGTCAAATATCGAAAGAGCTGGCTGAATACACCAAGGCCAGCAAAGTATCCACCATGGCCTTTACTGCCACCTAAGTCCTCTGTCCAGGATACATTTAAGTGCAAATGCAGAGGTTTGTAAGCAAGATTTCAAGTCTCGGTTGCAAAAACAGTTTAGTTTTTTCTCACAACAATATTCAGGTTGGTAACTCAAATAATTCATGTGAGGTTAAAGTACAAGTTGGTAACAAAAATTAGGTAAAAAATAGATTACCAAATGAGCAGCACAGACCTAATTTAATAATGACACAATTGCTGGTATTTTTCACACTTTAAGGGTGAAAAAACAGAAGATTGTTGCACATTTTTTAAGCCGCTCATTGTCTGAGATGCATCTGAAGAGAAGTCTGCGTTTAATTTTGCCAGATGCCCTCAAAAAATAAATAATCGTGTGTATTGTTAAATGTACGATGCACGTTTTTTTACACAATTATGACCCCTTTCTTACTCAAACATGGTATGTTCATTAAAGTATACAAACTGTGAATTAAAGGGACCATAATAATGGAAGGGAACATATTGCATTTGACAGACTTTTACAGATATGTTTCATATGGAGCAGTGCCATACTTGCAACAACAGTGGATCCAGTATATTTTTTTTTAATGAACCCTTTTTTATGATTCAATTTTATGTCGTCCATGTTTGGTGCTCTGTTGCCTCATACATTTAATATATTTATGTTTGATAAGTAAGTCTTAATAGTGCCTAAATGTAGTGCTGGGCATGATTTGCCAAAGTGAATTGCCAAGCGCTTTAAAATGTCTAACATGCAATGTATATATTTCAATATTTTTCTATTTCTGTCATTGGTTATTGGCAACAGGTGGGGAATGTTACGACCAGATGGATTTTTGGTATTTAAGACAGTGACTCTCTGTTTTGTTGTGGAAGTCTGAGGAAGAGGCTTGCGTTTGAAGCACTCTTGCAAATTAAAATATTTCCTACAGGACCAATTTGGGATGCTGATTTTTCTTTTTCATAGTGCGTGTCTTTTTCATTGTGAATATTAATGTCAATACATTAAAAGCTCTTACATCATGTCGAGGTGCTCTTTTTGGTAAAGCAGAATACTGAGTCTCTGGTCTTTTTTGGGTAACTTTTTTCATTTCCAGACCCTGACCGCTTTCATTTCGCCCAGCCTTTCTGACAGGTATACTTTTTACTTCTCAATATAGACATGTAGTTAAAACAGAATCCAGCCCACTGATCTGGCAGTAAGGACATAACTTTATCTAGTAATGTTTCAATCTTCACAGACATTCATCAGAGTATGAGTGGGAGTAAAAGAAAATTCAGATATGGGAGCTTTATGCAGTAATTAGTTTGGTGCCAAGGCCACTGTCTATGAGGTCATAAAATTAATGATTTTAGGCTATTTTGAAACCATGGATGTTCTCACTCACTGGATAGACCTATTCCTATTCTCCCTGTCTCGGTGCCATAGAGCTGTAGCATTAGTTTTTATTCAGCAAACTGTAATTCACCAAACAGAATAGTCGTACCTATCATCACGCCTGCATTCAAGGGTTACATCCATGGCTGCACACAGATTCTGCTGTTGTTGGAATGGATTAATTAATGTTAAAGAATGTAATGAAATGTAATTTTTTTCTGTTTCACTGCTGAATTTTTCAGTACAGTGGTCTGGGTGAGCAACAAGTGGTAACTGAAAAATTCAGTCGTAAAACTGAAAAGAATGGATAGCAAACGATAAATCACGATCAACTACAGCAATACAATGATAATCCTTACTGCAAGCTGTCGCCATTTTGAATTACTTGATTATGCTTGTGTGGAAGCATACGATTAATCAAGTGTCTCTATTACTTTTTAATGTTAGTTTCACCCTAGCCGATGAATTGCGTACACAAACTGATTCACAGAGTGGTTTATCCCTGTTGTTGTTGGAGGGTTCATCCCTGTGGTAGACAGATCCATGCGGTGGATGGAGGGATGCGCCCACCCCCCCCCAACTTCTGGAAATAATTCACACGTAAACACAACACTATTTCAAAGTTTTGTTTATGTCCTCCCATGTATCCTGCTCTGTGGTCTGAATGGAACTGTTTGCT
Source organism: Morone saxatilis (assembly GCF_004916995.1). Classification (NCBI taxonomy): domain Eukaryota; kingdom Metazoa; phylum Chordata; class Actinopteri; family Moronidae; genus Morone; species Morone saxatilis. Next base: position 11,000,077 of record NW_023340095.1, on the reverse strand, counting down.
CACTTAGATAGTGGTCATCAGGTAAGCTGTCTGAATTGTAGATTTTTAGTGTTATTCACTCTTTAATACTGCATGGTGACGTATCAGCATTTATATGCAGTGTTTTTGAACTGCTTTCGTCTCACATTTGGCACGCCTATTGCATTTTTTAGCTCCATCAACAACAGTGCAACATGTGAAAGCAGCCAAATCTGTACAGTTTCCCCATATATTCAAGTAAGGGGATCAGTAAGGTTTTTTTTTGCTTCAATAAAACCATCACAGTATAAGAGTTGGATGTATATATTAAGTGTTTACATACAGTGTTATAAAAGGTTACTTTGTTATATTCTTTAGTAGAAAGAGTCACCTTTGATGAGCATCACTTAATTATCAGTATTACATGTATTTTGTTTTGAGCTGCTTAAGCTTAAATTGATGTGGTCCCTCTTTAAGTTGTAATGAGATCTGTTGTATGTACAACACCTTTTGAATTAAATGTCTTTTAAATATATTAGGTCTTTAAAGTTAATTTCTTAACTTGATTTAAAGATGAATCATAAGAAGAATAAAATCCCCTTGTTCATTTTCTGTCAAAGCCACTTAGTCTTATCGTGCAACGTTTCTGCAGAGAGTGAGGAGCCGACTTCATAGAGCCCTTATTAGAAGTCTCATCACTGTGTGTCTGCAACTGGCCCATCCCACTGTGATTTTCACTGAAGACCTTTGTGTTGCAAGTATTCCAATATTTTGTATTCTAGTCCTGCCAAAGCACCTCATACATACATTATGCCTAGACAATTGCAGGCATATACTTTTGAATGAATACAACTCTGAAGCTAATATTATTTAAAATGCTCCATTCATCTTTATAATTTTATAAATTACATGCATCATCAAGAAATATCTTAGTGCTTCACATTTATGAATTTATAATTGTATTAATTATTAAAAGTGGACAACAAATGCTGAAGTTTTTAGACATTTGCTAATCTTGCTAAACGAGAAAAGCTTTGCAACACCTGAAACTGTGTTACTGTGAAGAGCCCACACACTGCAATTGCCAAAAAAGTCAATCATTAAGACATTGATGATTGAATGTGTTTATCCAAATCTGTTCGTCCTGTCTATTATACCTTTGTGTCCCAAAATGTGTTAGACAAGTAAAACACATTGCTGCTGCTGGTAATACTGCTGTTTGGAAGTTCACTAAATTATTTCCATGATTTGCTGCACCCTGTCTTCTCCACTCATTATCATGTCCTGATGAAAACAATAATGAGAGGGAGCTAAGGATGAAATTACTGCCATTCATGTCTTTTAAAAAAGCATTAAAAATTCTAAAGTTATTATGCGACTTGTCCTATGCTGAGGAAATTACTCAGCTTTATGTAAGCAATCACGGCTTAAATAATGATGTAGAGCAGGTAATAAAAATCTAAAACACATAAAGAAACAAATTAATGCAGTTGTATCTCAATTATGCCAGGACAACAACAAAACTAAGCAAAGCAAAGCTAAAAACACATTAGATTTGAGCATTCCCTTTTAAGATTGTTAAGTCTTAAACTGCAGGATAATGATCTGAAATCAAGGTAAGTAGAACAAAAAGAGTTAATTTTGAGGCTATAATTAGCAATGTCTGTATATAATCACAAAAGGAGATTATGTTCTATCTCAGTTTGTTTGTGATGAATAAATAAGGGATAATGCCTGATGAGGTGCCCATTATCAGGAATTAATAGATGATGTGGAGGCCAGAACCAGTGTGTCCAATGCATAGCGGAGGGTGCTTGCCTCCTCGAACAACAGTAACGTTACCTAGTTCACCATAGGTTTAGGTGACCCATACGTAAAAAACAAGCATTCAAGTAAAAATACATTGTTTTTGGTACTTACAGAGTCAGTCCAGTCTGGTGGTGTTGGCGGCTGATGACTCTGTGGAGGCTGAAGACAGGGCGGTAATGGGGAGGTGGAGGGGCATGCATAACAGGAGCATGAACGTACTGTAGGCAGAGAGAGAGAATCATGTTTAAAAAGACAGCAGCAACATGATAGGCTAACAATGTAGGTGTGTCGCTGTGCTATTGAATAGATGCGACCAGCTGAGGAACAGCTGATATAATAATTGACAGCCCCTGATAATGACAGCAAGGACATCATGAGTGAGCATGTGTGAGAGGGGTGAAAGAGAAATAAACTACAGGCCTGAGCATGCAAAAGTATAGTCTTCCTGGCTGAAGTTTTGCTACAGCTGCATTTAGGTGCTGAATAGTTGCTGCCGATAGGCGGCGACAGTAAACAATACTCTTGTAAGATGGTTGACAGTTATCTCATGAGGTATGATGCAATGTAGCATCCAGTGTTCAGGGGTGGCAGTAGCTCAGTGTGCAGGGACTTGGCTAGCGAACCGGAGGGTCGCCGGTTCAAGTCCCACAGACCACAATATGGAGTGTGGACTGGTAGTTGGAGAGTTGCACTGCCGAGGTGCCCTTGAGCAAGGCAACCTAACTCCAAGAAACTGCTCATGGGGCGCTGTTAACGTGGCAAGCCCATCACTCCACCATCTCTCTCCCTGTTGCATGTCACAAACATAAAGTGTGCATTTCAGCCTGTTTGTGTGTAAGAATAAAAAAGAGTGAAAAGAAGAATTTCTCTATCCCCAATAGGGGATTAATAAAGTAATAAAGCTGCCACACTACCGGGGTCTCTTCCTCTCCTCTTGTGATGTGTGCAGTCAGTTCTCTTCCACTAGCTTATATTTAAATAGTTTGTTTGATCTACTCCCTCTACACCCCCTTTTCTTAACTTTTTAATTCAAATATACAAAGTTCTTGTGGTGATTATGAGACAAAATAGTGTGTGAATGTAAATTTCTGTTTGCCATATACGAATCAGAAACAGTTTGCAGTGATGCATTTATGGACCGAAAAGTTAGAAATAAACAATAAACTCTAACTGTGGTCCAAACACCTCAGGTGATTTAAATTTTTTATTCACAAATAGTAAATACAGGGAACCAGCAGAACTTCAATGGTGGACCAGAGTGAGTCAATCAAGTATTATGTCGAATGGAAAACAATAACTAAAATTTGGGACACTGGTTGTAAGTTGAAAGTATAGTTGAAAGTAGAATTTAGGACAGTCAAACCCTGAGTGTTGCTTTAATCGTATATATTATATACAGAATAAAAGACACAGTTATCCTCTAGGCTTCTGTATCTTTCAGTAGGTTACAGCAGCAGAAGCTTACAACTATTATCGATAACTTTAGTGAACTTTAGTTATTTCCTTACCTGTGCAACAATCTTCCCACTTATATTAAAACAAACCCTTCTCTGAAAACCTTTAAGACTCAAAACTCACCTGTTCATGGATGTACAGTACCTCACCTAGAGTGCGAGCCCCATTAAGCCCCATGTCCTCCCCCATTACCTGTCGATCTTCGCCTGTCCTTTAAGATAAAGCCATAATATCTTACACTTTAATTATATATTCCTTGTAATAATCAGCTGCACTTAATGTTAGTTCTGCTGTTTTTCTTTGCTCTGAGACACTTTTGTGTGATAATGCACTTTAAATAAACCTTGATTAATTCAAGAAGTGGCCTCTGGGATACACCAGTAGTAGGCGATTGTTGGATTTTTTTTTTGTGTGGAAGAAGTTGAAGATGGGCCTTTTAACAGTAAGATATAACAAGTATATAACAGTACAAAGCTGTAATGGTTCGTGTGCAGTGGCACATTGGGTAAAATGATTAAACCTGATGATATATGATAATGTAACACAGGATGATATATCGACTCATTCTTTTCTAGTTCTAAGAGGCCTGCAACAAGACATGAATGGCCACTCGGTGATTTGAAAAGCATTGTAATAACGTTATCTGTACGCTCACTAACCAGATATGATTTAAATTGGACGTTAATGGTAGATAGTGAAATACCTTACAGACAGCTTTATCCACAGAGTCTCGTAAAGACGGAAGGGGTCCTCACTCAGAGTCATTACGTTAGCAATCAGTATAGACCTACAGACGAGCGGACTGAAACTGAAAATAACCTCCTGGACTATTAATCTATGGATGAGTCGGAGTTGTACTAGCACACAGGGATAAATATTGAGTTTCTCCAGAGCTCAAACCGAGAATAGGAGGAGCTCAATGACCCTAAGCAGCAGATTTTTGAACTTTTTTTTTACAATTCTCTGTCTTTAACATGTATTTGTATTATTTTATAACAATTATACATACTTAATGGGCTTATTTTGTCTTACAAATTCAGTGTTTTCTAGTGTATCTTTGGTTGTTTTATTTGTGTACTTTTCTAATACAGGATGAGGCTGTTTTTGTTAATAATCTAAACTTTAAAAACGTCATTTAGTTTTCTGCAGAAATGAATGAAATATTAAGTTAAAGGCGTACTGTGCATATTTAAAAAAAAGTTTTCCTACACTCTTTATAATCAAGAGGGCCTTTGGACCCCCTGTGAACGTTGGGAACCTCTAACATACAGTATCTGCAAAGCTGGTAAGCAGACAGAGATCATTATTGAACAGAGTCCTGGTCTTGATCAGCATTCAAGAGTCGTTCAGCAACTATTGGAGACATTTAGAGTGTAAAGAGGAAATAATGTCTGAATGAGGTCTATCCTTACTTACATTTCTCTCACAACTTTCTACTTTCACAAGGTGTGTGTAGGTTTTGGCTGATTTAAGAAGTAAATGGGTAAAAAATGTGTTTGTACGCATCAGATTGCCGGCATTAAGTTGTGAGTCAGTGGTTGTTAGTGAGCTACCGACGCTCCTCGTGGTTGATGTTGCACTTTGACTCATTGGGGATATTTAAGGCTCTCTGATCAGCTAAAAACAAGCACTTTCTAGATTTTAATACCTTTTAAAGAACATATCTAAACAAGTAAATGGAATTTCAATTGAGACTGTTTAGTAGTAACTTCTTTTAAATCACTTCTTAAAACCCGTCTTTTATACTATTTAATTTATTGTGCTGAATTATGTTGATTTTCCCACATAGAGCACTTTCCTTTAAAAAGTGCTATAATAATCTTACATGATTATAATCTTTATAGTTACCCTGTAACCATGTTTGGTGATTTAAAGGTCCAATGTGTAACATAATTAGGAGGATCTATTTGCAGAAAT
>NW_023340095.1:10991137-10994913 GCF_004916995.1 Morone saxatilis | reverse complement strand
CACTTCTCTGCAGAACGCAGAGGTTCCAGAACGAGCAATAACTGAGAAGAGTACACGTTGTCCACGGGTACTGTTTAACGGCTACTTGTAACGGCTACTTGTACGCTTGTAACGGTTACTTGTAACGGCTTGCCCCGAGAAAAGGGCAAAGGAAAGAAAGCCGGAGGATGAAAAGGCGCGCTAACAAAAAGGCTCTGGATAAAGCAAGGAGGTCAAAGCAGAGTCAACATCGCGTGTAGCTTTTTGAGCGGGTGGAGACAACTGAGGATCAAGAGTGCCTGAAAGGTGATGCCGAGGGTTGCTCTCTTTTCTGCTGGAACAGGTTAAGTTATTTATTTTTGCTTTGGGGGTGATTTGTTAGTTTCATGAAATATGTAAACGTTAGCTACGTTTGTAGCTTGTATTAGCGTAATGGCTAATATTATCTTCTCTGTGAGAGTTTAAAACGGCTGTCCGGTGACGCTATATTGAAAAGATTTATATTATATTAAATTGTTAAGATATTACTCTTACCCATAGTCGTCAGTGTGTGCATTATTATTGTTGATAAAAAGACGTAACGTTATTTGGCTTTCACGTTTTCTACAACTGCGCGGTTGACGTAACGGTAGCTTAACGTGCCAGTTTGTGGGGGCGTGGCTGTGGACCGACACACTGGACGGGGGAGGGGGGGGAAGGAGGTTGGGGAACCATGAGCCAATCAAGAGGAGGCGGAACCATGAGCCAATCAGAGGAGGCGGAACATGAGCCAATCAGAGGAGGCGGAACCATGAGCCAATCAGAGGAGGCGGAACCATGAGCCAATCAGAGGAGGCAGGAGGCGGTGCTATTTTCAAACCTTGCTAGCTCTCTCGCTAGCTTTCCAAGATTACCAACCCCAGCTTTAAATAATAATCAGACTGCATTAAGATGGCCCTGTCTTGAGACCCCCTTTGTAATTTCTTTTCTTGTTTTTGTTTGATTTTGGAACACCACACAGTGTCTCAAACTCCGACAATAACCCGCTCCACGTGTCTGTGTTGGAGCACAGGCCAGCAGAGCTGTGTGAGTTTTTGGTTTTGTGTGATGCAATAAAAGTTTGATGATGATGAAGTGCCCTCTAGGATGCTTTTCCAGTGGAGAAAACATGGTGAAGTACCTTCTAGGATGCCCTTTCAGTCAAGAAAAGGTGCCCTCTAGAGTGCCCTTCCAGTAGAAAAAGGTGCTAATCCTAATCATGACTAAGCTCTTTCACCATAAATGCATCACAACGTTCTGTGTGCTGGTGCCCTTTTTATTTTGTTTGCCCCTGCACGTCAATTAGCCCGCTCTGCAGGGAGCCTTATAAAATCCTTTAACAGGCTTGTCAGATCCCCCCTCTATATTCATTGTCCATTTATAAAACCCTGTTTTATAAATCTTTTTAGTTTTGTCATTGCAAAGCTTAAAAAACTCCTACATGTCTCTCTTTTTGTGTTGTCTGGGAGTTGTGGTATTCTGCAGAGGCAAAGGTCAGTATTAATTGTCCGTGTGATTAATGGTGCATGAAACATTATCATGGCAATATGGTTGGCCTGGAGGAAGAGAGATAGACAAATACCGAGAGACAATTACCTTTACAGCTCTAAAATAGTTATATTTGTATTTTTCAAATTATGATAACATATGGGTTACCTACATTATAGAGACAAGTGTAGTGAGCTATCCATAAATTCAACACATGACATGCCAATTTTGTCTGATTTGTAATTAAGAAAAAAGCATGCATGAACTATTACAGCCGAAATGGATGGACAGCGTAAGACTATATAGGAATATTCGTGGTCACTTGTTCACCCCTTTTTACCTGTAGTACCCTGTCTATACACTGTAGTTATTTAATATGTGCTAGGTAATTCAAAAAGTACAAATACAATGCAATTCCTAGTACTACTTGTTTCTTGTTCCCATAGGTACATCGTTGGTATTTCATTCTTACGCCATACTTACAAAATATTTACACTGTAATCTAAACATTCTCCTAAATACCTCCATACAGACAATTTTGTGCCACATATTGTAGCGTAGACAATGAGGTGAAAAAGAGGGACTTTATAATCACCTCTTTTGTGTTTCCGTTCATTACTGGATTATGGTGTTAAATTGTTACTGATCATGTATAGTACTGTATATACAATAGGCCTCACTCAGGGCTGCTAATGTGATAGAATGTATGATTGTCTTTTAGCTGCTAATTTCCTCTGCCTTTTGTTTCCAGCTATATCTGTCATGATTCTGAAACCAGTCTTCTTTAATTACCAAGTCAGTAAAATCTTCAGTCCTTAATTCTTTTTTAAAAAGCCAATTACGTTCCAGTTGATTCTGGACGAGAATGCTTGTCATATTTCTTTCAGCAGTTGAGCAACTCTTTCACTTTTTGTTGAATTTTTAGCTCACTGTCTCCACCTTAGTCTGTTTTAAAATGTACAATATGAAATATATTAATGGTTATATTTTCAGGGTCCCTTGAAGGCTGCTATTCCAACTACAACACACTCTTTAAACGGCAGAGTATGGACAATGCTGTAAAAATTATATGAATGTGGTTGGAAAATTGATCAGATTTGTCTGCAAAGACTGAGAACTACTACTACTAGAATAACTTGGCAATGAGAGGTAAGAGCAGATAAGCAATTTTGTTTTTTCCTATTTTTGAATATTGCACAATGTAGTGCAACATGTACATTTTTCACGTACAGGTTTCTGCTGATTGTCCCTCGACCATCTCAGGGCATCAGCTTCAAACAGAAATTGGTCTCTTGAAAGTGGAGCCCTATTATATGACTTACTGACCGGATCCTCGAGGGAGGTTATCTGGAGGATGTCTGTTGGACACTGCTATGCCATTATCATCACTACTGAAAGGCTCAAAGCTCAGACAGTGAGAGTATGGCACTGTGGGACTGTAGTGAGCACAGAACTGTGTATACTCTACCAGTGGCAACGCACTCTGGACAGTCCTAATAGAGTTGGCATTGCAGCACCATAATCCTGAATGCACAACAACACTATTCTCAGACTTGGTTTGATGCAAGAAACAGGTGGGGAGACTGCAGTGAGGCTGATGAGAAAATACAGATTCTATACTGAGCTGGAGGGTTCAGTGGACTAAAATACTATGTTACATTACCAAAATATAGCAGTGGTAATATTAGATCCTAATTTAGGTCAACAGAAGTGCAATTCTTTGGTGTGAGTTCCTTTCCAACATATACTGTGAGGCAATGGAAAGGAAGCAAAACAAACATCATTAATCACAATCAGTGTTCCTTGACTAAGCAAACACTTAACCTGAGGATACCATGTCCGAAGGCCTGACCAAATGTGTATGCACTCTGGCAGAAAACCACCCTCCAGCTAAGCTCACTCATCGAGAGGAGGAGAAGAAAGCAATATTTTGTAAACGAGCTTTACTCCTCAAGCATTAAGTCTATGGTTCCTCTTTCACTGAGGACCTTAATAGCATCCTGCAAGTGACAGGTGCTGTGCAAATTGCCTCCCTTAAATGATTAATGAGGGAAGCTCTGTCTGTGTCGAGGCTAAGACTGAAGGCTGTGTAATACAAAAGTAGGAGATTTAGATTCAGCATGGAAGGAAAAACTTTTTTTCTCGTTCGATACTAGCTTTGAGGATCATTAGATGTGCATAAAGCAACCTCTGATTGATCAACAGCACCTAATTGAATCATCTGGCATCTAAATATAAACTGCTACAGCAGCGACAGGTCTGTAGTGCAAAAGTGTAAGTGTAAACTAGCT
>NW_023340095.1:10969654-10991037 GCF_004916995.1 Morone saxatilis | reverse complement strand
AGCTCTACTTAAATTACAAATTTAAAACATATTCCAGATTGTAGTGCATGCACAATCATCAAACTCTTAGCTATAACTTACACCAGAAAATACATGGCTAAACATTTCACTATCTTGTTTATAATCAGTGACACAATGATTTATCATTCTGATGGCACTGACTGTTCATTAATATTAATATTTACTTTGAAGAGAAAAAATAAGGATTTTGAGCAAGTTACAGCCTTTTGCAGGTAATGCATTGTGTGGTACTGTTAGTCGCTTTGGTACATTTCTTAAAACAATTCGTACAGAGAAAAACTGTAATTAAGTTTCCGTTCCATTCAGGTCAAACAAAGTCTGGGTGCTGCTCTTGTGCATGTTGGCTTACTGTCAGTGGATATAATGCTATGGCTGATTGGTGTACGGTCACTGTACAAGAATGTCATCCTGAAAACAACTTTCTATTTTCGCTGTGGGGCATTTGCTCCTGTAAAACATTCAAAAGCTAACATGATGTCACTTTGTTTATTTAAAAAACAAAAACAATGATAATTAAGAGAAGAATTTCCCCCCAACTTCTATGTACTATATATCCAAGAGTATACCCCTTTTGTATTCTTCCTCCAAGAGTTGAGGTTATGTCTCCCATCAAGTAGCTGTCACCCCCTGCTGTCCTGAACACCTCCATTTCTGCAGTAACAAGAGGGCAGTCTCTGACCATTACCCCTTTTTATGTGTATGCCTGTGCTCAAATGTGAGGGTTTTGTAAATGCTGCCATTCTTCTTTGGCAAGGGTTTTATCTCACAGACCCAAGCTGTCGGCACAGTCTGCTCTGGTCAATCCAGTGTTCTTCCCAGCTCAGCCGTGGCCAGCTTTATTTCCTCAAACTATTGATGTATTGACATTGTTATGTGGACTGTTTGTTCCAGGAAAAAACATATTTTGCCCCCCAAAAGCCTGTTACACATGCCATAAACGTATAATAAAGGTGATTCCACAATTTATAATAATAAGACAAACCATAATGTAATACTCAATAGCAGTGCCCAGGCTCTTGTAAAAGAGGGAGCACTGTTCCAATGAAAAACATTTAGATCTTTTTCAGACGCATATACAAACTTTATGAGGTTTTGGTGTGGCATATAGTATAGTTAAAGAATCTAGGTTAGAATAAATCCTAGGCTATGAAAATGCTTCTATTTCCTTATTTTGTTTTAATAGTTCTCAAGTTATTTGTAGGTTTAAGGCTAAAAGAAACAACTTTAAAATAATATAGATCCTTTCATCTTTTGCTGTTTAGAGGATTAATAGTTTCATTTACCTATCTTACCTATCTTTAAAGATGGACAACATAACTTATTTTACTTAAAATTATATAATTTATTTTATGGGCAACTTAAATGCAAACATTTCAGACACTGTTAATCTTGTGATTATTCTGGGTAAAGACCTTACAAGGCAGAGGCAGTACTCCTTCTTTCACCATGTTAAGATTAAACTTTGCCAACTTCTTCAAGTTTATAGAAAAACAAGAATAGAAAGCCAAAAAAAAGTACACATCTATATCTCAGTCCTTACTTCTTAACGTCTCTTAATTTGCAGTTTTGTGCTCCTTCTCTGTTTACATGATTTTCTCTTTTTTTGATTTTGCTATTTGCTTTTATCTTTTGAGTATAATGTTACTTCTATTGTCTGCTGCTTTGTTCAATGTGCTGTAGTACCATTTACGCCATTGTTGACTGATTTGTTTTCTTTATGTTTGTACGCTTATTCCCTTTGTATATTTTTCTTATGCTGAATGAAAAAAAAAGACAAAGACAAAACTCTTGAGAAAGTCGGAAAGACCTTTGATGTCCTTAAGCAAATACTGCATTGTCGTTATCATAAGCTGTAAAACACTCAAATTGAAGCTGATTTTTAAGGAAATACCCCTCAAAAATTACTTGTCAAACCTGGTAAATCATCTCCATTATGCTTAGGGTCCCAAAAGAGCCTACTTACAATGAGGCTGCATGGACCAATGACCCTTACTTATATTGGGAATATCATTCCACAGACATACTATCTGTCCCTGAGATGGGTCTAGGCTATAATATGTCTTGATTTAAAAAAATAAATCCTTAAAAATCGCAGTGTCAACTACACTTATTACCCTTAAGTGAAAAGACATTAGAAATTGATGGACAGCTGCTCATGTTTCATTACGGGATGCTGTGCAGTCTACTAGAAATGTTGGCTCTTAGGTAAGCACTGTGCTTTCTTTGTCTATTAATTTCCTTTCCATGCAAATGCTATTAAGCACATGCTGTGTGGTCTGACAGATCTGCGCTGTGTAGCAGTCACATAAAGACAAATACAACTCAGCAGAGCAGGAAAACCGCTGCGCACCATATCCCAACTGTATAATGTAATCACTTTCAAACTGCATTTAGAATTACTGGGAGTTACAGCTGAAACCACAGTCTCATCATTATCATCATCATCATTGTCACGATCATCATCATAGTTATTAGCATCAGCATATCACTGGTATTTTATTGTATTGATATAAAAATATAACAAATATAGGTCCCCATTGTTAGACTGGGATCAGTTGCAGAGTGCTGAAGAGGACTTTTGACATCATCACCTGGTTCGGATGGACACTAAACAACACTCTCAACCACTCAGAATAGCTTGTTAGAGGAGATCAGAAATAGACAATGCTCAAGGCTAAGTAGAAGTGTTAGTGCTGATGTCAGACATGGATGTGTTTCAGTACATGCAATGTTTTCCATACCACTGGTAACTATGGCAAAGTGTGTACTTGTGTGTTTGTGTATGCTTGTGTCTGAGGTGAGGTTTTTCTTTTTTTTTTCTTCATGTGCTAGTAATCACAGGATAATGAGTGGCTGGCTACATCAGCTCTGATTTTCTGCTCCTGCCAGGAGCCTGTGGCGACTCACTATTAAACAATAGGTGATAGACAATTTAGAGACTTGGACTGCCTCATACAAACAAAGAGAGCAATCAAACCTGGGTCACAGGTCGACGTTATCAGAGTCGCAGGTGATGAAACTGCTTTAAGTGCTATCACAAGTTTTCTCTTTGGCTTTTCATTTCCAAAAGATGGAAAGTTGCACAGAGCGTAATTGCAAATTAAAAAGCTTCACATCACGTCTCATTACATTTTATTTTAAATGGCAATTCTTTTTGTATTCTAAGACTATGTAAAACAGGAAACAGGATATTACTGCTTGTGTCTAAGGGGGATTCACAGGTTTGTTGACCAATACCCTGTCTGAGATTACTTTTTCAAAATACTGGGTTTTCTGTCTGGGTTTTCCCAGGTCCTATCCGTTAAACAATAGGGAAATGCTATAAAAAATTATAATACACTGCAGACACAAAGCAGTATTATTAGGGTTTTGCATCGCGTTGAACTACTGTACTTCTTAGCTGGACTTATCGGTTGGGTTTTTGTTATAAATACTACTGAACTCAGTGTGGTTCAGGATGGTGTCTTTTATTATTTACTGGCAGAAGTCATTACTGGAGGTAAATTTTCACATGCAAGAATCCTTTCAAACTGTAGATCAACTGCACAACATCTATGACCTCCATACTATGTTACATTTTTGTAAACTTGACAACTTTACATGTTTATGGTGCTAATGTTGTTTTAAAGACAACAGACTTTCACCCATCATTTTTATGTTTTAATGATCTATGATAGTGACACATACTGGTACTGTGTATAATAGTGGGTGATAACAATTAGACACAGTCAACCAGTCGTTAACAGCCAGTGTGTGGAGTGGTGGTTTTATATTTGGCACATTTACATGGATTACACCAGAGCTCACAAGAAGTGAAGCATCTTTAGGTGGTCTCATACAGCTTTTCCAGAGCCACACCCAATTATTCCACTTTTGCACTTCATCAAATGTGCTGAACTCTCAGGAGAAACAGCTTTAAATAAAAAAGAGGGAAAGAATCATCTCTAAAAAATTGTTTTCTCATTGGCTCTTGTCACTGAAAGGGATGAGGCTTATGCTGAAGGAGATAAATTTGATCAATCATGCATTCCAACTGGTTGCCAATAGTGGCGAGCTAGATTGCTTTCACAAACACATACAAAAACAACAGTGCAATCTTAAAAACATCATTATGGATGTGCCAGGCTTACACCAAAAAAACTACTTGGCATTTTGTTAGGAAAAAATAAATAAATAAGAAAAAGCAGAAATGTCAACAAAGAAGCTCCATTTACCACATCATGCGTAATTTAAACTGCACTGACATTTCCTCGGCAGCCTTTAAGATCAACAGAGGCACCATCTGTTTGTTCTACTCATTTTGAGGCAGGGTCCGAGATGTCTTCGAGCATCAAAGAAGTGTTTGGATTAAAGTCTGGTGATCAGAACTAAGGAGGACTGCATACAAACCACAGCAGGCGGTGGTGAATCACACAGAATTGTCACTGAAGAGGCTTTGAAAAAAGGAGAAAGTAAGAGTGACTGTGTTGCTAAAATTACACATGGCCCTAACATATAAAAAAGTAATTCTTCACTGAGCTATTCTCAAAAAAATTAATCGTGTGCACAAATACAATTTATTGAATAGGTTTTCAAAAATCTTCTATACATAAACAACCCCCCCTTAAATTTTCAACCAGTGGCTGGATTCACGGCATGTGCCTAAACATTATGGCAATCTATGAATGTAACGACCTTGGTTGTGCTGAGATGGATATAAGGGAACCACTAAGAAAGCAAGATCAAAAAAGAATCCCTCCGAAAGCCCACAGAACCTGACACCTGAAGATCTCCTGTGTGTAAAATCCAGCAAGTCTAGCAATAGTGCTGTGCAACATGCAGCCTTGGGGAGGGATCTGTGTTGATATTGAAAAGTTACAATCCATGTCAGTGTCATTCTTTCCAACTTGCTTACGTGGCTGAGCACTGTGAAAACCTGTGATTCTATTATAGTCAGACCTAAAACTATTGATTAAATAAAAGCCTTTGTAGCACTGAATGCAGAAATTGGCTGTTGATATGTCATTGCATATGTTGTGGTTCATAATCTCTCTCTTAGCCCCTCAATGCAATAATTATATTTTAAACTACTAGTAATATAATCAACCTCTGCCCTCACCAGGTATTTCTGCTTCCAGCACCTCTGATGTAAGAGCTTTCTTATTGCTTTTTATAGAAACAATTCAATTGTCCATAGATCCAATTGTTCCTAACCCTGGGATCAGCAAACCTCAGCTGGACACACTTGATAATTTTTCTCTGCCACTGAGCCACATCTCTAGTTCACTAGGTTTTATTCCACAAATACAGTACTCCTGGAGTTACCCAATTTGGCTGCTTCTTAAATATTTTTGATCACTAATTTCTTGCTACTATTGGATGTGTCACTGATGATTTTGAATTTGTTAGTGTGCAGACTTTTTTAAGAAGTCCTGGCTTAAGTTGCTCTATTTCTAAAATGATGCAGAAATGCCATTTTGGATAATGTTTATGAAAAAGATGCTTTCAACAGGTTTCTTTCAGTGTTTTAGATCCCTTATATCTTACAGCTAAATGTGCAACACTTGAAACAACTGACCTATCCTATGTCTCGCACATTTTTGTTAAGTGCTCCAATAACAGCTGAGTAAGCTTGGTACCTGGTCTCTCAAAAGAGTATTTCTGGGGGCCAGGCCTCAATGATTACTATACAAACCACAACTTTAGGACGTGTACAAAAACACAGCTTTCTGAGTGGTTTGGGTGAAAAGCATATTTTGCTGTAGCTGCCATTAGCATCCAACAGATTAAGGCTCGGCGGCCTTCCAGTGAAGATGGTCGGAAAGGGACCAAACACAGCTTCTGAGATGTAAAAAAAAAGTCCAGAGAGCAGAGGAAGAGTCTTGTGGTCTCATGTGTTCACTCACAAACTTCTTCTCAGTCAACAACTCAACCCTCCAAGTCTGATAGAGTCCCACTTTTCTACTAGCCAACAGGTGAAAATGTTAGCAAGGAGCAGCCACTCGCTCCGTGCAGGTAGCTTAAAGCAACCGTGATGATGATGATGGTGGTGGAATATGTTTCTGGAAGTATCATATATACAGTGGATTTATGTCATTTTTGCTGGATTATATTTAAACTGACAGCTGCTTGATGAAAACATAATTGGTAAGTTGTCATATTCATTATTTGTGATGTGACATACTATCTGTCCCTGAGATGGGTCTAGGCTATCAGATGTCTTGATTTAAAAAAGAGTGGTTTGGGTGAAAAGCATATTTTGCTGTAGCTGCCATTAGCATCCGACAGATTAAGGCTCGGCGGCCTTCCAGTGAAGATTGTCGGAAAGGGACCAAACACAGCTTCTGAGACAGATGGAGGCCAGTTTGATGACAGCGCCTCCGAGGTTCAGTTTACTGATGGACTTGTTGCTAACTGCTGCTAATGGTAATGTTAGCCCCCGGTAGTTTCTTTTTGTCAAGCTTGTTCGACCTACCGTAGCAAATGTAATGAAGGGGGGACTGTCAACTGACCAAAGCATCCCTATTGATGATTGATTTTTCATGTATATGCTTCCTCTGGGTAATATTATTTGCTGGACTGTCATTGCATTTCATTTTTATGGTGAAAAACAAAATTGTACCTTACATGCTACATCCATTATAGGGCTGTTTAGCTGATGTAAAAAAGTGTATGACAAAGACATAAGATATAGATGAGCTATTAGATGTATACATTTCCAACTTAAATTTTAATCATCATGTAAATGTAGTTCTATCCTTTTTTAACCAACCTTAGTTTTATAGACACTGAGCTATATGATGCCTTCATTTCATCAAGTCTTGATAACGGCAGTTCTCATTTTACCTTTCTTAATCAAGAAGCTAATGAAAAGCTTTGTCACAGGGCTTTTAACTAGAACTAAGAGACGGGATCTAATGACGTGTTATTTTTCATACTGAGTTAAGATTTTCAAAGTGGTCATTCATACCCACAACTCAGTATCCGACACTTCACACACAGCTTAATCAAGCATAAACAAACAAGACTATCTTGCCATCCTGCAAGTACTTAAGTAACAAAATAGTATTGCATCTCGCAATTAAAGTTCATTCCACTTCCACAATTCTAAGAGCATTCACCTTAACATAGACAGTTACATCCTCAAAATAAAACCACTGGTTGTATTGCAAGTGGGGTGCTACAGGTCCTCAATTCTAAACCACAGATACATCTGCTGTACAACTGACTCCAGTCACTTCTAAATGCAGCAGACGTGTTTTGTTGGAGACAATCTTGCTTACTGTAAGACATAGAAGTGACTATAACCGTGTCTGTGAGTATACACTCACTACTGCTGAATACATCTGTCACTGCTCATACTGTGCTGTCATATGAACCTGCCCTCTAAGAAACAGAGCACCATTAGAATATTGTATTTCATAGCATGCTTGCTTTGGTGTGACTGTCACCTTCCTATCCCTGTGGCATTTGCAGTATAGGACACAACAGAGAATCAACATAGTGACGCACCGAACATGATGGGAATTTTTATCATTTGGTGGTGATCTTGCCTGCTTTTTTTCAGTTTCTGTCTTAGTCTGAGTAATGGCTGCCATGTAACATTAGGTAGCTATTGTTATCAGGAAAAGTGAAAACATAAAAATAAAATGCTGACAGGACAATATATCATATAAATACAATAAGTAGCCTTGATGAGTTTATAGACTTCAATGCTTACTTAATTCTGGAGTTATTTGAACCGGATTTGTAAATCAATTCAGGTCATGCACATGACACGGTGCAGGGCTGCATGTGTGTAGTCATCTGTGCATCATGTGGAAATGCACAAGTCAAAGTGTAAACAGTCATTGACTACCCCTTAAATTTTTTAAACAACTTGGTGCACAGCTTTGCTTGGGAAAGCTCAGTCCCTTTGCTGCTTAAAAACAGACTAGAGCACTGTTATGTTTTCTTTCCTTTTTTCTGTTCTTTTGTTTTTAAAACATTGTTTTTTGAGCTTTTCCCTTTAATGGATAGGACAGCTAAAGACAGACAGGAAAGGTGGTTGAGAGAGGGGATGACACACAGCAAAGGGCCACAGGACAGATTTGAACCCACGGCCGCTGCAGCAAGGAGTCAGCCTTTGTACATAGGATGTCAGCTCTACAAGGTAAGCTATCCGAGCACCCTGCTTCAGACACTGGGTAGAACTCTGTAGTGGACTAGGTGACCACTTTTTTGTCAATCTGTCTTACTGAACATGCATCTTTGTTGTTTTGTTTAATATTTTGAATAATATTTATTCCTGTGTCTTGATTGCGGCAAAAAAAAAAAATCGGAGTTAGACTGTTTTCTGCAGCAGAGATGAGCCCTGACCACTGCCAAAGGGGTTCTCGACGGTATGCAGTAGCCAGTACCAGTGGGGCACAGTGGCCTGTTTGTATTGTAGCATAATATATATACTGATTCCACCACCTCGGTACCCCCTTAATAGGGCCCCCACTAGTCAATTTGGAATGCAAATGCGAGTTTTAAAAGCTGGCAGCCTGCTATATTTTCTGCTTACCTTGTTTTTTGTTATAAAAAAAAAAGTCCAGAGAATGGCTGCTTCTTGCTAACATTTTCACGCTCCGTGCAGGTAACTTAAAGCAACCGTGATGATGATGATGGTGGTGGAATATGTTTCTGGAAGTATCATATATACAGTGGATTTATGTCATTTTTGCTGAATTGTATTTAAACTGACAGCTGCTTGATGAAAACATAATTGGTAAGTTGTCATTTTCATTATTTGTGATAACAGGCTGTTGTAGATGCTGACTACCTGGCCAAAAATAGTAGTGTTTGTTGCTGCTTGTGTTGTTGACTGCTGGGTCTAATTGAATGGCAGTACACACATCGCTTGCAGACTTGTAGCCCAATCGATTGTCATGTGTGTATTGATTATGTAGCTTTATTGTGTGGGCTAATGTGAGCATCCAGCATCACTGAAGCTCAAATGCTGACTACCGCTGGTTTTTAAAATCCTTTATCTGATAAAGGCTCTGAAATAGCCTGTCAGAAGTTGTAATTCTTGAATATCAGTGGATCGCTGTTAAATGATAAAATAACTGACCATGTTGGTGACAGAATACCTCATTGTAATCTGCATTTCTCTCATTCCGCCCTCTCAGCCTGTATGGTCTGAACGGCTTTTCTATTAGCACTTTTAAGGGCCCACTACAGGTGCTTGCCCCCTCTGCTTTGCACTGGTAGAACTATTTTGTGTTCATTTTCAGCTGCTTTGTCATGTGCAGCTGCATAGATTACATTGGACTTGTATGGTCATTGTGGCCATCCATTTGTATTGCCAGACTTTTGACCCTGCAAGGCAGCTAGACTCACAAGATCATGTGAGAATCCATCTTGCCCTGCTTCAACCTATGCTTTATGAATATTTCTTCATTGAAAAAAGACCAAATAATACTTCTCCCAACTGGCATGAAAGTTAACGCCCTTTTCCAAACGGTTTCCAACAACTTCCCAGATGATTCTGTGTAATAAACCATCTGTCGCAGAGGAGAGGTTGAAAGGAGAGAGACATCCCTGCTAAGAAGACAGTGATGCGTTGAAGAGGCATCCACCCTCCCTGCTCCCAATTACAAAATGAGTATGTCTCAAATTTGGTGTGTGTCTGAATGATTTGAGTGGGGGTGTGGACTTTGAACTCCAGTGCGGCACATGGAATGACAACTCCAGCCCACTTTCTGTCTCCACTTTATCTCTCTCTGCGGCATCTCGCACTCTGCATCTGTCTGATGACTGCTTCATTTGTTGTGCAGACACACTGCACATCATCAGGGGTTTCCCAAGGGTCCCCAGATATATTTAAAGAGTATGATATATCAAAGGCAACCTGAAAAAATCGAGGCATACAGCAGCTTAAAATTTCCCAAGTGCCTTTTAGCCTAATTGCAGAGCTATTGAGAGATACTGTTTATACCAGGAATATCAAAAATCTGTCTATTTAAACTCAAGCTAAATACATTTCCAGAGGTCTTAATTCAAATGAGTATCTACCTCAGTTGGCCTGTTTTTTAAAAGAATATTGGGCTCGGTGACTGTTGCCTCCAGAAGTCCTTGGGAGAACCCATTCCTCTAATTAAATATATTGTCATGTAATTTGTAAAATTGAAGTACAGTTTAAGAATGAACATGTCCTTTTTTGTTTGCATAGGCATGAAAAATGACTCCAATGATCCGGCACTGAGGCTGGGAAAGTAGCAAATGTGCCTAATTGGGCTAGCAGCCTTGAGTGTGCTCAGCAGGACACAACTAATAAACTAAAGTGCTTGGTCTGAAACTTGTTCATGTGTTGGCCTGCAGAGATAACACTTTACTTGTGGATAGTAGACAAACAAAGTGTCAAACACCACTGCCACACATCCTCATACATAAGTTTGTTTTTCATTTTGAAATTAGGTAGAATTTAGTGTTCATATGTTGTTGTTCCAACATCTGTATTTGTTGTTTGCATGCTATCCATGTTCAGCCATGCTTGATAACATTGCAAAAGTAAATGAGCCTTATTATATTGATGTTAGTTTCCTTTTTTGCATGAGTGGAATTTAATATACATCCAGGAAATATTTCAGAGAAGCTATGAATATAGTGTATCCAAAACAATGGTAAGACTTCAAGCAATCAGCAACTTGCTTGCTCCAGCTTGGCATGCAAAACAGTTTTCTGTTTAATAAAACAGTACACGAATAACATAAGCCTTTATATAGAGCTCTGTGGTCATTCATAATTCATACTATAATGCTAATAAGGCTTTGTGCACTCAGCTCCAAGGGGAAGAAACTAAATTCTGGTACTAAAGTCAAGAGTGTGACACTCTCACTTGGATTGAAATATGATCACTTGCATCAAAAATTACAGTTGGCTGCTGTGTTGACCCATAGTACCATGTTTGATAAAGGTTGACATAAACTAGAAACTGTTTCTGCACAAAGTAATTACCATGCATTTTTCATACAGTTAAATCATTGGAGCCTTTGTCAGTGATACTTTGTGTTGGTAATGTGAGAATTGTATTAATTGACACAGGAAAAGTTGGACTTTTAGGGTAAATATTTTTCAGAATGTGTATTTCTTTCTCACCCCTGCTATGTGTGTAGAAAAAAAAATTGGTTTAAACTTTAAAACACTGACAGCAACCAAGACCTAAATAGGCTAAAGAAAAAATAAAACTGCAAAGAAATCAAGATTCACTGTAGATGATTATATAGAAAAATATTCTTTATAACATACTTGTCAAGAGCCTGTTTAAAAATGGGCTGTTCATGATCAGAAGCTATTATATTAGAAAGTCATACTTGAATCATCAGGACCATGTGAATTTTCTTGATATTGAAGGGGACCTGTTTGTTTCCAGCTCAATGTTTTTATGGTACTCCACTAGAGTAGCATGATTCACAGTTCAAAAACATCGTAAATAAAGTGGCCCTTTATGCAGCCCCTTAGTTTGTCCTCTGTCTGACACAAGACAATAACTTTTTACATATGTTTACCTCATTATTTGAAAGGCTAATGTAATCATTGGACATTGTAATTATATTATATATATATGACAGAAAATAAGCATAATAGATCAGCTTTCGGAAACAGTTTCACGTATTTTTTAAGTGTGTAGGATTCAGTGTGTCTGCACTGAAGTGAAGTTGTTTGAATACTGTTTAAGAGAAACTACGGTGGCTGTGATACTCACCAATTGGGTGTGGTCCTAAATGTTACACATTGGACCTATAAGGTTAATTTCATACACTTATTGAATAAATAATTTCTTTTGATTATCTCTTGATGCAGCTACAATGTGTAAATATGAAGAATGTTGGGAATAACTGTATTTTTTCATATATTTTTTTTATAACTGCTGTTTTTATAGTTTTATACAAACAAGCCTTTAATAAATCACCCACTGCATTGTATAATATGGCAGATGTTAAAGCCCAATATTAATAGTACTGATATCTAAAACTCCATAATATAGTCTGACTCCACCTGCAACTCCCTGGCAGCTGTTTTCATCTCATACAGGCAGTTGGCAGCGCTCATGTGATTCTGATCAACCGGTTGTTTTGCTTGGAGCAGCGGGGACAGAAATGAGAATGTGCACATCCTTAATTCAGAGCAGATGGAATCTAAATGGATGTGCCGTGGACTGCGCGAGGTCACATTGCAAGGCTCAATTGGAGTGTTTGGTTTATTCAATTAGCTGACTCCTCTGAGTCTCACAACAGCCAGGTGGGACCCTTGTAATTCTATTTCAGTCTACTACAGCAAACCACACGGCATGCAGTTACTAAGGGACAATTACCAGCATATTAAGAACAAATTAGAAGTCATACAATACTTTTAATGATTTGTTTATGACAGTTCCTCCTCAATTATGATAACTTTTAGTGATTTTAGTAGCCAGATGAGTACAGTAATGTGATAGCCTACAATTTCTATTAGCCTATTAGTCTTTTTCATGCTAAGGATAATTCAAGTAGCAAAAATAGTAATAGTAGTAGACTATGCATTTCTATGCCTCTGCCAGGTTTTCAGGTTTTTCTTTCGTCCCATTCTTGTGAACGCTAAATCTCAGAAACACCTAGAGAGAATTTCTTCAAACCTGGCTTAAACATCCACTTGGACTCAAGGACAACGTGATTAGAGTTTGGTGGTTTAAGGTCACTGTGCACAGTGAATACACAAAGGTTACTGTCTGACATCGAAAAGCAGAACATTTTGGCTAAAGCTGAAGAATTGATGACCATATTTATTTGGTCTGGATTCAAAAGCCACTGTGACGCTCGAATGACCTTGACAAACACATTTTTGGTCGTAACTTAAGGACTGATGCAGTCATTTTCACAAAAAATCACACACGTTTAATGCTGTACCACAATGAAGTTTATATTTTTAATCATTCAAAAGGTCAAAGGTGAGCTTTACTGTGACATCATAATGTCATGAAAAAACACTTTTTGGCCTTCAAAATCAAAAATGGCAAGAGAAAACAAAAGCACCACATTTTGTATAGCTATATTCTATTTAAAAGTTCATCTTTACATAGTAATTAAGTACATGTGTAATTGTTTAGCAATACATTTATGATAATCCTTCATTAATTAGTTAAAAAATGCATATTCACTGAAATCCCACATATGTAACATAAATATAACAATAACTTCCATTTAGCCAAAAAATACACTTATCAACATTTATATAATTCCTTCAAAGTCTTAATCATACTCATATGGTAAATGAGTCTGAACATACATGAATGTAAACTGCAATTAGACTGGATGGTGGAGGTATTAACCATGGGGCGGTAACTCCAGTATGGAGTAAGTGTCCTCTTCTTTAGATGTAAAGCTTGACTGAGGCTGATGATTGATTGTTGCAGTGGTCCTGCCTAAAACATATGCAAGAATTGTTTCATTATGAATATTATGATTGATAAGCTATTGGTTTAATGCATCATAGCCTTCCATCTAATCTCTTCATTCTAAATTCAATCATAAGGCTAATTTAGTATAAACTTAATATTTAATTGTGGCTAATTCTATAAGATGGTGTGGGAAACAAGAAACGGTGAGATGAATGCTGAAAATAATTGTGTTTAAACCATCTTCCCATACATCTTTTATTTTCACTGCAGTATCACAAAAAGCAACAGAGCATGACAGGCTTCTCTGAGTTTATAGCCTATCAGGAGGTCTGATCACACCAAGGATTGACAGAAGTTATTGTAGATAAGAAAAATACATGTTGAAGCTTGTATAACAGCACATGTCCTATTCAGCTGCTGTTAAAATAACAGTTGTATTCATTCTCATGACAATGTGAGGAAATGCAATTAAAAATGTAAATACATATAATTATTATTATTGATTATTTATTTATATATATATATATATATATATATATTGATAATTTATTCACCTATGTAGTTTCACTAATTTGACTTAACATGTCATGGATTTGTGATCACAAATCAGTTCTATATGCTTTATCCCAGGAGTTATGCAAACAATTCTTTATTCGTCCTGAAAAATGACTGTATACTCCAGTTTTTACAGCTGGGTACCTTGTTTCGCTTTCGGAGCTCATAAATATCAAAGTGCATTTCATTGCTGCTCTTTTCATCTGACCTGATTCCGAGCTTAATAATAAAACAGTACTGTCTTGCTTCTCCAAACATTTCCTACCCATAAATCTAATTAGAACAAACATCCACCATCGCTAAATTTATGCATCAACCCTGGAGCTAGCTCCTGCATGGTAAATGCAAAGAAATATCTGGGCTGTTAATGGGGAAGGTTAGAGAGCTGAGGTCAGCAGCTTTAGTTCAACTCAACCCTGTTCTCTAAAATGTTCACTGGAAGCTGGACTGTAGTCTTTAGGGGACTGTCACAAAGTGCTTAGAGAGATGGTCACTAAGGGATTGCCCTCATTGCAAAGTGAAAAATGAGAGCTGGTGTACATCTGCAAAAGAAGAATATAGGGTACGACTCCTGGTATCAGATTGTGGTCGATCCTTTAAATGAAGCATCTTACAGTGTTGAATGTCAAATCATTTATATGAGAGAAACTAAAGTCCCACGATGTTGGCATTGTGTTCATATATAAGCTATTTTTATCAAAGCTTTGATTGTAACGGTGGCAACTTGTTGACACACTATGTGAACACAAATTCTAAACCTTACTGCAATCTGGTGCTAGTGTACAAGATTAAATAATAAAATAATGAAATACATTAGGAAATATATAGAATAAGCATATCTGTGTGTGTTACTTATATAAAACTCATTACACTTGAATATCTATACTGGTCTATTAATATTGTGTCAAGCTTCGAGAAGGTCATAACATTACCTTGAAAAATTAATTTACTGAAATTTTTAATTATGTATTTTTGATTCTTTGATTCTTCTTATTCATTTTGACTTGTTGTACAGTAAAATTCATTTCTATACATCAGCAGAAGGTCTAAATGACTTTGACATGAATTCATAAACAAGGGCAGAATCTCTGAATGCCCTCTGGACATCCATCCGTACAGCTGGCCATGAGAAGAAGCTCAGCTAACAGCCTGACTGGGACTGATAGCACACGCCAATCATTATACCATCGAGAGCGCTTCACTGAGCATTATGTCATTATGTCAGTACACATTACCCGTTTTACTCACATTATCAGAGAAGGAAAAGAATGAAGATACTTTATATTTAGCAGCCATCTCAAAGGGCTTGGCCACAAATCAAAAGAAAAAAACAATCTCCACTGTCATAACGGTAATTCAGGTGAAACAAAAGAAGGATGAAACTTTGAGAGTGGCTGCTAAGAGAAGGACACTGAAATAAGGCATAGGCCAATTTGCACAAGCAATCAATCAGTAAGTAATACATTTATAAAAGGAACGTGGCGTCAGCTTGTGTGCCTGGCCACAGATGGTACATGTCATTAATCAGTGGATTTTGGTAGCAGAATTAAGTAATTTAAATACATTTATAATTACATTATTTAATTATTCTAAATGTTCACACTGTGCCAATTGCACTAACTTTTCTCCACTGATCTTTAGTTTCAAAAGGCTCATGGAATTCATGGAAAGCTATCATGGAACAAAACTTAGTTGAGGATAATTGTATTTGGATCTATTTCACGCAAAATAAAATGTGTTTCGATTTGCTATTTCTGCTTATGATGACCACCCCTTGCTGGTGTGAATGATATCATTTCAACAGATACGTGATAAGTGAAGGAGGAGTGGTAGAGGCTGATGCAGACCCTGACGGCCAAATCATTTTAGTAATTAACGAAGGTCAAGGCATAGTCATTGATAAAGCTACAAAGTGGTGGATCCAAAGAAGATAACTGACCTTAATCTTGTGAGCTCTATTATCAGACAAGGGGATTGTAGGCAATATGATTATGTAACAAAGAAAATGGAACCTACAGGAATCTGTTGGGTGCAAGTCCATATTTTTGCTGCCTGTTCAGTAGTTTCATGGCTAACTTGGTGAAGCTGCTTGTGCCAAGGTAGGTGCAGCTGACCTTGTGATTAATGCAGATCAGATGGTGTGGTGCAATTTTGGTACTCCTTTTGGCATTAGCACAAATACAAAATTAGTGCTTTAGTTGGTAGAGTGCATGCTAGGTCGGAGCCTAGAAGCCAAAATCTAAATATGCTCTACTGTTGTAATAAACATTTTAAACGTGAGTTGTCTGACTGAAATGAATATATAGAAGGTTATATTGTGTGCCTTGCAACTCCTCTCCTTCATTTTCTTCATCAGAAAGGCCACCATGATCGGATAAGAGCAGCTGATGTGATTTTACGTTATTGAAATAACCCTGTATTCTTCCTGCTCCAGCTGCTTCTCCACAAAACCACACGGCACCACGCTGCACCAGGATTGCATTCACACCTCTGGTCACCAATACTGCAATGATAAGTTGATCACACCTCCATGTTGAGTGTGGATGTATATTAAAGCAACTTTACCCAGTTTCAGGAAAAGGCCAATGAGATCTAGGTAAAGTAGCAAGAAAACATAATTCATTGAGAGATTGACTCCCATTTAAGTTATTGGAAAACATTTGAACCTTATACTTTGCTAAAAAGATGTATTTATTTATTATTGTATTCAGGGAGTTTGTAATTTCAACCAATTCTTTGAATATCCAAGTGATGCCTAGTATTCAGGTATGCTCTGACAGCCATTCAGGCCTGTGATACATATGACCTGGATCAGCACTTTCAAGGTACTCATTCTTGAGTTTTGTACTTCTGTGGATAATGCAAGTAACCCTGTGTCATTTTCAGCTCAGGCCTGATGTCATATTGTTGCTGCTTGAATAAGATTCTGATTCATGACTAGTGTATGCAGTGTAATAAATTTTTTGGTTTTGACATTAATAAAAAAAATACCTCGCTGAGATGAGTTTCATTTGATAATGGTAATGTTTATACTAAACAGATGACACGTGCTCTAATTCAGTCAGAATTGCATTGCATTCTAACAATTTTGCTTGCTCTTTCACATTGAGGGGTGCCCTTTTATTTTTGCATAATCTAAGATGATTGTTTTGCTAATCATTGTGTAATCACATGCTTTTGGATGACACTAATTGCAATGTCACGTTTCACCTGAAAGTAGTTTTAATGTATGCTGATAAAGGCACGGAAATGCAACACTATTTTGATTGGTGTAAACTCAGAGTGTGACCAGCATTTTGATTGGATCTCCACGTTGCACTTTGCATGCTCCTGGATGCACCTTTCAACATGTTCTCATCATACTTGTGTCCCCCTGTACAAACTAAACTTGCCTCTTTAAACTCTTTAAACTGTCAAGTGTTTTATGCTATTAAGAACACATTGCTATTTTCTGAATTATTTAGTAGTATTTTATGTAGTCAAAGTAAAGTGAAATGTTATTTATATAGCTCCAAATCATGCAAAAATAAAATGTCTCAGGGAACCCCTTTGTTCCCAGGCACTCAATCTGGGAAAGGAAAACTTTCAACTAGGAAAAATGAAAGAACCCTCAGGAAGAACAACATAGGAGCAACGGCGGCATATGTGATAAAAGTTATACATATATACAGTCAAAGATACATACATAGAGACATTTGACTGACTTATGAGTAACAAATCAAATTATACTTTTCTTTTACTAGTATGTTGACCGTTGACCTTTGCTGCTTGTTGTGTGATTTGATTGGTTGTTTGTATCATGCACTTAGTGATAAGGGTCCTCCAGTCAGGGTTTTTAAGGCTGATTACCGATTACTAGAAGCATTATCCGCCGATTCCGATCACAGGTCTCTGGGTCTATTCAAGGCCTTACCCACGTTTCCGTTTTCACAACAGCAGGTGAGCTGCACTATAACGAGGAGGCTCATTAAAACGAATGACTTGATTTACCTGCTCCGTGGTTATAAAACATCCACCACATAACGTCTCTCTCTGTTTCTCTTTCTTTAATATACCGGCGGCCTGCCCAAGTAAATCTAAGTGTGTCAAAGACTGAATATTCCTGTAGAATAAAATAAATTCATCATCTTCTGACTAATTAGAACTAATTTGACCGAATAAAGTCTGATTACAATCGACGGCCGATCAATTGGAGCATCCTCAATGTGTGGTGATGTTAGCAGTTAGCAGTTAGCAGTTCTAGCTGTTTCCAGTCTAGTTGGCAGTTCAGTCCCTAAAAGTGTAATTGATTTGGTGAAATAAAATAAGTTGGAAGTGTGTTGGAAGTTGGAAGTGTGAATGCTACAGTTAGTCTTCCTCACAGCTTCAGTATTTTGTAAATCAACAGATAGTTTCTGTGGTGACTATGATTTGGATTGTTATGGTGTGTTCGTGCTTGTTTTAAATTTTTGATATGCATTTGATTTCTTCTTTCTAAATTCACAAAATAAATTTTGTTTGCTTTTGTATAACACTAAAAATGTAGTAATGCACATTTCAATTATCATCCCAGGATGACTGAATCTTGTTTTTCTGTAGTAGCAATATTTGTTATTATTTATTGTATCAAAATTCATTAGCACCTGCTATAAACAATGCAGCCCCCCCATAGCTCCCCCACTCACAATTCTCTGGCGCTGCTGCTGCATAGGAGGGATCTCTCTCACAGCACATATATGCGATATGTGCAATCAGAAAAAAACAACAAAATCACATCAAATACAAATTTTGTGTACAAAAAAAAAAAAATCAGTGTCTAAAATTCACAGATGTCCCCATATCCAAAAATATTCATACTCACAAGCTCATACCATCTGTTTTTGTTTACCATCTTTTAATACTGCTTTGCTAACAGTCTGAGCTACTACATACCTGTATTTTCCCAAGGGGATTAATAAAGTATCTATCTACTCTATTATCTATCTATCTATCTACTATCTATCTATCTAAATCCTATTATCTATCCTATCTCTATCTAATCTATCTACTATCTATCTATCTATCTATCTATCTATCTATGAATTATAAATAAACACTTCAGTTCTGTCTCCAGGCCTTGTAACTGTCCATATCTTTCAAAATCCACAACCCCATTTATTACCACAGGTTGTGGTACAGGTGTAATAAACTCCAAGCCCAAGCTGAGATAACCCCTTATGACAACATTATACTGCCCATGACTAGTAAACTGATCAGAAATCTGTAAAGTCTTCCTACATATGTGGTTATGTAATGACATAATACAAACAGCCTTCCACGATGTGTTCCCTGTGTATTAATGATTTGCATGCCGTGCATTGCAGAAATACAATAGATTACATGCTTTGAGAACTCTTTGTAGTTATTACATGCAACAATTGAGAATGGACCTTCTTTCATTTCTATCAGGTTTGCTCTTACATTTGTCCACAAGCATTTTTTTTCCCCAGGTGAAGTGGTCTACAACAACAATATGTGTTAAACATCACAATAATTTAATGAATTAAACAAATGTAATTATAGACATCTACATATCTACTTGTGTCCTAATGATGCAACAGTGATAATATAACCCTATTCAATTACGCAACTGTGTTGCTTTTAGACTGGAATATGTGAGTATGTGTAGTAGTCCATGTGTTCGATTGGTCATGTGCTGGAAACACCGGCCCTTTATGTGAACATGGCTAGATTGGGATACCCTGGGTTGACTTACAGACTTGATAACCACCGCAGTGTGACTGCTTACTGTGATCGTGGTTGTTCGGGTTAGTGAAGTCAGATAATGAAAATATATACTGGGTACTATCCTGGATTGTAGTACAGGCACCAGGACCGTTTTCAGCAATGGATTTTCTCTGCACACAGCTTGAGACTTTGTACCAGGGAATGAAAGCACTCTCTGCTGAGGTTCCTTGAGCGTATCCTCATAAAGTGTCTTTGGAAATCCTAAACTGTCTTTGCAGGGTAATACATTAAAAAGTACAATTTGTCTTATTCCATTATTACAGCTGAGTCTATGTTTATATGCAGAAGATTCTATGTTAGTAATATTCAGAGGTGTACAGTAGTAAAGTGCCAATGCAGGAAGCAGTGTGACATTCATCTAGATAAGTTTAGAAACACTGCCACTGTATTCACAGGAATGCAAATCAATGTTTTTTTATAGGAAATGTAGATGCAGATACAAAGGTGTCAAAATGTCATGCATTTTTTCCCTTGTTCAAATGACCAGGAGTTTAGACCAAAAACAGTGCTGAGTCAAGGGGGTGTGTTGTATAATGTAACAATGGAGGCGATAAAATATGATCCAGGAAGGATCATAAGTTAAGGTTTGTCAGATGCCAAAAAGAAATTTGCGGTTTAAAAACTATGAAGAAGGATTGAGGAAGTAATCTTCATCATTTTACAATGATTTTATTGTCTGTCTCGAAATTTGTCATGATGTAATCTACAGAAGGCCTGTTTGTCCATGTATTTAAATGGCCAGTGTAGCGCCTGCTGGACCTGTGATCTGTTTGCTTGTAATCAGTGTGTGTCTATTAAAGTTAAGTGAGTTTATGAGCTCCTGACAGACCCTTGCATCATTCATCCAGTGCTGCACTGACATTTCTGGATTCTGAGTCATGGGGAAAGCAAAAGAATTGTCTGCGGGAAAGGATCTGCGGGAAAAGGTAATTGAACTGTATAAAACAGGAAAGGGATATAAAAAGATATCCAAGGAATTGAGAATGCCAATCAGCAGTGTTCAAACTGTAATTAAGAAGTGGAAAATGAGGGATTCTGTTGAAACCAAACCACGGTCAGGTAGACCAACACAAGTTTCAGCCACAACTGCCAGGAAAATTGTTCGCGATGCAAAGAAAAATGGGCTGCATGGTCCAGTCGCAAGAAGAAAGCCTCAAAACTTCTGGAACAAAGTCATTTGGAGTGATGAGACCAAAATGGAACTTTTTGGCCACCACATAAACGTTACATTTGGAGAGGAGTCAACAAGGCCTATGATGAATGATGATGATACTGTGAAACACGGAGGTGGATCGCTGATGTTTTGGGGATGTGTGAGCTACAAAGGCACAGGAAACTTGCAGCATGTTGTCAGAAAATACTGGAGTAAAATTTGCACAGCATCAGCCCGGAAGCTGCGCATGGGACGTACTTGGACGTTCCAACATGACAACGTTCCAAAACACAAGGCCAAGTCGACCTGTCATTGGCTACAGCAGAATAAAGTGAAGGTTCTGGAGTGGCCATCTCAGTCTCCTGACCTCAATATCATTGAGCCACTCGTGGAACGTGTAGTTCATGCAAGACAGCCCAAGAATTTACAGGAACTGGAGGCTTTTTGCCAAGAAGAATGGGCAGCTTTACCATCTGAGAAAACAAAGCGCCTCATCCACAACTACCA
>NW_023340095.1:10941869-10969425 GCF_004916995.1 Morone saxatilis | reverse complement strand
CTCTGAAAAATGGCCAAAAAATCACAAATTCTGCCAGGGTATGTAAACTTATGAGCAGAACTGTATAAGGCAATGACAGAAAGAGGTGGGTATAGAGCTCACTTGACAGCGATGGAGGATTAATTATGTAATTATCTTCAAGCGTGCTGAAATCTCCAGGCATAATTACAAAGCCCCTTCATTTTTTCTTATGCCACTGTTTCCAGTCATTTATAGCCTCCTTGTTTTCCAAAAGATAGGATGACATATGGCTGAAGTTGAACATCATTTTATTTTTGGAAAAACACCAAGTGAGGCTTAGCAGAGCTCAGTGGAAATGGGATAGGCCTGCATTCCAAGGCTGAACAAATACTATGCCAAGTTACTAATAATTATAAAATACAATACATAATGGGTTTTATTTTTGCCCTAGTACAAGAAGTTAATTTAAAGTGCATGTTATGCACATTTCTTTTTCTGTTTTCTATTAGTTTATTAAAAGATCTAGTGTCAAAGCTCTAGATTTGACTTTGTTTACAAGTAAACCAGTGAACCTTGGTCATTCTCAGACCTCTTCTAGTAAGACTGTGAGGGTTGGGCTGCACAAACAAAACACACAACTTGTGTGAGCTCAGTATTTGCAGGAAATCCAGCTACCTGCTCATTAATTCCCATTCTCTTTCATCCTTCAAGCTCTGGGGCTTGTTTCTCTTGTCAGTCTCTGCCCTGTGGCAGTTCCTACCTGCTGTGCTGATGCTGATGTTTCTTTGGAGTGAGAGACTCCACTCATCTCTCTGAGATCTCTACGGGTTGATGCTATGCACAGAAAATGCAGTGAGAAACTGAAAATGGAAAACTAGTTGGGGAACATGTATGTTTAAAAATAATTGTAGATAGATAGGTTTAAGTAACATATGTGCATAGGATAAAAGATGGCATACTGTTAACAATTCTGATTCTGATAGCAGTGCTTTTTTGTGTCTTTATTTAAATTGTGAGAAGACTTTGATATACTGGAACAGTACACAAGTGAATTACTAATGATGAACAGTCAATTCATTCAACTTAGTAATATAAATATATATGTATCACTGTTTAATAACAGTTTCCTACATAGTGTTATGTTATCATTTATTATTGCGCATTATAATGCTATAAATAATATTATTATTATTATTATATTATTTTATAATAACTATAAAACACATGTATAACAAGCTGAACACAGAGTATCAACATTTTGCATTGTGGTATTTTTTTTTAGAATAGGAATATAATCTTAAAAAAATATTTAGGACCATAACACTACTACAGTGTTGGTGTGCTCTGATGTCTTATATGGCAACCCACCAATTACTTGACCTTAGATACTTTATGGAAGGACAACAAATTATCTTAACAATAGTAGATCCTATGTTGCCAAGTATTCAGTGCATCTATCCACCAATACTCTCCTTCTGGTTCATTGCCTGCCCTTCACTCATCAGGCATGTAATGGACATTGTCATTCTGAGTCGTGTTTGACTTGACTCTGCCAGAGCAAGGTCACTGTCATTCACCCTCTGACTATGAAAGCATTTATGACACTATAGACACATTTAGCATTGCATCACAGGAAAAAGTGCTTCCCTCTTCCATTTAATATCTGATTGACAGATAGAATATCAAATATTAATGAGATAGGAGCAATTTAGCTCTATGACAGAGTTTGCGAGGAAGGAGATGACAGTCACCATGTTCTTGACATGTCAGAGACCCTATTTTCACCAAAATAAAACCTCTCCTTGCCCTACCTCCCATCTGGTTGTGTCTTTCCTTCCACCTCTGCACCAGGAATGCTGTCGAATTACCATAGGGCGGGGCAAATTGCATTTTATAGTCAAGAAAATACTGACTACATGTTTCCACTATTTTCAGGTAGTACAATTAACAAGTAACAAGCCCATTTAAAGGTCCAGTGTGTAACATTTAGGAGGATCTATTGGCAAAAAGGGAATATAATTATCTACAGGAATGTTTTCATTAGTGTATAATCACCCAAATATTACATACATAACATTGTGTTTCATTACCGTTATTTTGTAACCCATTATTCCCAACACTGCTCACCAGCAGCATGTTAGGAAACAACTAGCAACATGCTAAAATGCACACATATGTTTTTGTATATGATTCCTTAATGAAACAGTGCAGTATACCCCTCTTTCTCTCAAAATAATATTAAATGTTTATTAACATTTTTATTAACGTATGCACTTGATAAGGATACCTGTTGTATTTTAGTATGTTTTTTATTGTGAAGAAATGAAATTATTTACTTTATGACACAATGAAGCTGGACAACAATTTCAAATGCTAGTGGTAGTGCCATCAGCCGAGTTAAATGGCTGTTTGTTCACATGTGTAGATTATGGAATTTAAATGTACTGTACAAAAACACAAATGCCAAATAATAGCCTTAAATACTCCACTCCGCTGCAAAATACTCACCTTTTTGTACTTTTACACACTGCAAGCCTTAGCGCTCAATTCTGATTGACTGCATCTAATGTCTTTGTTAGGCTGTTCACAGTATTTTACAAATGTAGCTAATCCCAGACATCAGATGTCCAGTGGAAGCAAGTGGATTTGTGAGCAGATAATAATGAGGATGAGGATGAAGAGAAATAGAGTTGGAGTAAACACAGACTGATTATAATGCAACCCCTCAAGTTTTGCTTGCTTACAAAGTCTAACTACGTCCACTGACTTCTTCCACTGCAGCTGTCTTCCATGTGTTCACATTGTGTGAATGGAGTCTGTGTTTACTCCAACAATCAAATAATTGTGAGGAGTGTTGATCTACAGTGATGTAAAAGTCCATGAATTCTGTTATAAGTGTTCACACTGAGGTTGTACGGCAAAAAATCTGAACTGTTTAGGATTTCGGAACATATATTACAGTGGCCCAAATAAGAATTGAAAAGATCTGATTCCATATGATTTATTATGTTCACCCTGGTAAGGGTAAAAACAGATCTGAGTCACATATGAGCAAACAAATATAATTTGGGCCACTATTGCCTGCAGTGTGAATTTAGCCTAACAGCAGTGGTAAATGAATGCAGAGGGGGATTGGCAACACCCACAAAATAAATGTAGTATTTAGTAAAAACTTACAAAGATTAGGCCTAGGCCTTTGTCTTTGGAAAGTTGTTAATTTCACACTCAAATGCACCCTCTATTGGCAATATTCAAATTTAAGGTGAGATTTGCACTAATTTGTTATGTGCTGCCAGACAGAAACAATCATTTGGACAAACAACATAAGAAAACACATCAAATCCCCTTATTTTTGGACAAAAAAGATCATGTTATTAAGAGACATTAATAAGACATAGTTTGTGCCATCTAAATGCAAACTATACTGAAAACTACAAATCTAGGTTGAAAGCTGCCGTGGGAAAGCTGAAGGGTCAAATAAAATAAATTTTTACAGTTACTGTTGTTACATTTCAGGTCTTCTCAATGGTTTTATGTTTTGTGGGGCTGAACAGAGAACTTCTTCGGCATGCACCCCGCCCTTCACCATGCCAGCATATTGTTAATCTCAGTTCATAACCCTGTTTTATAATCAAAGTATTGCTAATTGCTAACAGAAACAGCTACCAGTGGGTGTTTTTCACCCATGACCTTCTAGATAATTTACCTCCAGTTAATGGAGGTGACAGGCTGAGATTAAAGCACAGGACTAAAGAAAATATGGCCGCAAACAAGATAGGTGTCCAATGATGAACGGGTGCTATTTGATTTATTATTTATTATTATTTGAGCAGTACTGAGTATTGAATCTGTGTGTCAGTATCCACTGAGGATGTTTTGACATTGCTCATAATGGTGTCAGCAGCTGCTGTTATTTAAAACTAGGAACTCTGGGGGAACCAAATTAAATGTCAGAGGACTCACATTCAGACTGAAGCCATTTCATTGATAAGGGGAGCCCTTCCCTTAGAATTACCCAATAAATTAAAACGCTTTTGAATAATCCTCTACAGAGCTGTCCCCTAGAGGTTCTTTATGATCCTTTAAAAGTCATCACTCTCCTCACAACCTCCAGTTCACTCCGTCTTCTGGCTCGCAATGATCCATCAGTCAGACAAGAAAAGACATATTTGTCAGCAGATAATGAAAGCTCCTGAAAGAATGTCAGTTGGCTTCAACAGACATGCAAAGGAACACTGCTTCTCCTATGTTTTGTGTTCTCATTCTGTGTTCTTGTTTTAAAAAGTGCAAATGATTGGCAACATAGCTGTAACAATGTGATAATGAATGGCAGTGTATGAAAATATTAGATACCGAGTCAATTATTTTTCATAAATTTGAATGAAACCACTGAATCTTAATTTATACAACCATGTAAGGAATACGTGGCCGTCAATTAAGCCCGGGTGCGTGCAGATATATACTACCAGGGTCACTCACTTCACACCTATTCCTAATATACAGTGAGCGAATGAACTCTAGGGATGGAGCGTAAATAATTGTCTAAATATACTACAAGCAATGTCGCAGCAACAACCTTTTGTCAGCATTGTTTCTATTAATTTGGAGGACAGTTTCCTTACTCGTAACTCCCAACAGCTCTCCGATTACCTTCAAACCATCTTCCTTTTTGAAGATATGCTTATAAAAAGGGTGCTGTGGATCACAGCTTCTCAGACTCATAAAATAGCTTCTCGCCATAATGATTTCTGGCAGAAACCTTTTCCACGTACCCACGTTGACTGCTAACTAGTCTCCACAATTCTTTTTAGCAGGTTGAGCAAGTAGAACTAGGGAGAGGATTTATTTCAAAAAAGCAACTTGTTGCATAGCCTGTTCACTGATGCACAGAGCAGGATAACATCGGGAAACATTGCCTCCAGTTAGGAAGCAGCGTCATGCTGCATGAGTAAGTGAATGAAACCTTTACTGCCTTATGAGGAATTTGTCTTGCATGACGGGTATTTAGGACAAATTCACAAAAACATAAAAAACATCAAACATTGAACATTGAACACTGACAATTCCTGGCCCATTATGACCACCTGAGTCAGGGTGGTGGTAATAATAATACCTATAATGCCTATGCAGCCCCATATGCAACAAACTGCAATGCACTGTGTTCTAACACCTTTCTATCAGAACCAGCATTAACTTTTTCAGCAGTTTGAGCTACAGTAGTTTGTCTGTTGGATTGCCACACAGCAGCCTTCACTCCCCACATGTATCAGTGAGCCTTGAGACCTTTCCTTTCTGGAACACTTTTATAAGGTACTGACCACTGCATACATGGAACACCCATAAGAGCTGCAGTTTTTGGAGATGCTCTGACCAATCGTCTAGCCATCACAATGTGGCCCTTGTCAAAGTGGCTCAAATCCTCACACTGCCCATTTTTCATGCTTCTAACACATCAACTTTGACGACAAAATGTTCAGTTGTTGCCTGATATATCCCGACCATTGACCAGCTGCCATGATAACCAGATAATCTGTGTTATTCACTTATTACGCATATACCTAATACACTTGTTATGGCTGATCGGTATAAATGTCTCTGATGTCATTTTGTGTCACATAGAAGATTAGTTTGCATGAGTAGAGCAGCACAGTCAGGTGAAGGGCCACAGATATTGAAAAAAATCCCCAATTTAACTTGTATGTGCATAATAGTTCAAAGGGTGAGAAAACAATCTAAATGTAAGTCCATGCTTTGGAGACTGGCAGCATTCATCGAGCAAGAATAGCCTTGGGTCATCATGGGCGTAAATGAGAATGAATCATCAGCATCTTATTTGCGTGTTGCTGTGTGAATCATTGACACTCTGGACCCACATTTTCTGAAAGACCTTTGTAATCTTAACAGAACAGCTGCCGGTCTGTGCAGTAAGGCAAATGGTCCTCCCATATACATTATTACACCTAAAGTAAACTTTCTAAAGCCTGAATGCCTGCGTTAAATTATGTTAACGGTACTCAAAACAACTGTAAACCATAATCAAATCACATGCAATATCAAAACAAAGAGTGTATAAAAGTTCAAAATCTACTTGTGTTCCAAGTGCAACTGGGTTGTTTGGTATCTTTATTAAATGTTTGCCTGCCCACAGTGTGGGAGTGTGGCAGGTGTGAAGATGGGCAAATATGTTGTTCATTTACTTTCTCATTGTCAAGCAACCAGCCTACAACTCCCACTGCTTTGTTTACCTTTGTACTCGCTGCAGATGGAAGATTGACTATGACAGTGTGTGAATTTTAACTGGTGAGATGGAAAGAGGTGCTGTAGATAGTCAGGAAAAGAATATACCATATTCCTTAAACAAACAAATGTGTAACTGTGCATGACAGAAGTGTGGTTGATATTGTATACATTTTGTATTGGATACAGCAGAATATATTGGTGAACACAAGCAATTTTGGACATCACAGAACTAAGCCCCATCCATTGTATGCCTCCATAGTGTGTTAATACAGCAGTCCTTAGTTCTGAACCAGAAACTGTAAGCTTAAGTGGCAGAAAATCCAGCTTGATGCTCTGCTCCCTCGCTATCTGTTCCCAGTTCATTGTTGGGCACAAAAGCGAAATGCATAGAGAGGTATTTATTTTCAAAACAAGAGCACAAGTATTTATGACACCTTAAGGATTTTTCTTTTTCCATGTTGCTTTAATATCATCATTCACTGTTATGAGTCAGATTTCATGTCCCTCCTGGAGGATTGGTATGTGTATAAATTGTAGTTTCAGAACAGCAGGGATTCTTTATGTACCAAGAGTCCCCAAGAGTATTACTAATGAAGTTTCTTTTTTATCTCCTGATTTCCCTTTAAAACTTTCTTTGTTAAGTTAGAAATGCACATCATAATTTTTATTTTGAATGAGCGCCAGTGGAAATCTTTTGTAATTTTGTAGTATGGAAAGTCGATATTTGGGGATATGGATTTCACAGGACAGCGGTAATACTTAAATTAACACCATCATATAAACATTAAAATAATTACAATCCATTGTGAATCATACACTGTCATGTAGGTTTAAGAGGATGGAGTTATTGCAGGTAGGTTCAGGGCTACTCCGAAGACTGCAGTCACGTCTGAGTCCCTGAGCTTGTCTGCAGAAGCAATTTGTCTTGTGATAAAACAGCCACACTATTGCAAAATCAATATGGGCTATCAAATGCATTCAATCAGACCTTTGTGCCACTGAAGGCAACCATATGTCGACATTACCTTACTTTGAATTTACTACCTTTCTTTAACCATTAGGTGTGGATGCATCACCTGTTTTATTCATATTTTAACAAAAACATTATAACTTTTGTTTATATAATAACATTTATTATATAATATATTATAAAATTTTATATAAACAAAATAGAAACTACACCACAAGTTTATGGTAATAATTTGGCTCACCTTCTTTTGCTAATCATTTAAAAACGTTAATGCCAGTAATTACTATTAGGACTTTAAAAGGACAGTGTATTAAGGCTAAGTAAATATGCAACAGGGATAAACATATTAAATCCCAAGCTTCTCTTAAAAGACTGATCTTTAGCTACCAGTTTGCGTTCAAAGAGGTAAGAAACATGTCTCTGTCTCACGTCTCTCACATCTGATTACTTAAAAGGGTCATAATCCCACAGTCCTCTACACTATTAACTTGGATTAGCCCCCCACTCCCTCAGTCAGTTAAAGCCTCCCTAGATGGATGTGAAGATCTTAAATAATGTTTTAAAAAAATATTGTGTATTGTTTTAGTGATTAGGAAAAGACTTGACCAGAGTCAGGAGAGTTTGATATTTCTGTCCATCTCTATTGTTAAAGGTACCCTGTGAAATTTTCTTGAAAAGAAATAAAGTATGTTTACATTAATTGTACACATTTACTTGCTAGAAGTCTTCTTTTTCCCTGTCTGACACATTATTGCCACCTGTAGATCAGTGGAATAGTGTGAAACCATTGCTTCACCCCCATGCCTTTGTGTGCGCACGTGCGTGCATGTGATTCCACATGCACGCACGTATCAATAAATTATGTTTACTTGTGTTACTATCTGCTGAGATAGCAAGCAATTTTCATGTTTTGTTGGATGAGGTGCACACATTAAAATCCCCAGAAAACAATAATGTTGCTCACACTTTGTAGACAAGCATCTATAAAATTATGTTTCAGTTACATACCTGTAGCCATCAGCAGCAGGTATATGTGTGATGCATCTTCAGTCCCTAGTTTTTTGATGGAAAGACATATTTTGATACACAGCAGGTTCCTTCATAAATTATTTAACTCTTACAAAACACCTAGATCTTACAGTAATTTATTTCCTTTTTCTATGAGCTTTCTATGAGCCTTTTTCTATGAGCTGTTCTTTATTATGGATAATTTGTGTCTGGTTTTCTTACTTTAAGCAAACCCTGTTTACTCTGGAAAATCAAAATAAATTACACAGCGTCAGCAGGATTATGACAGGGTATTCTCCATTTAAGTTTGTAAATGGATTGTCTTACAGTATTAATTGAACATACATTATTATCGAGCTTTAATCGTACACTGAGATGACTGAATGAAACCTTAAAAAACACACATACATATACATATATATTCAATTCAATTTTAACATCAGAAGAGTGCAGGTCATCCATGTTTGTATGTCCTTAAGGCATGCTTGTAATTTAGCAAATTGATTAGTTTCATCTGGCTTGACTGATGGAAATAATTCTGTATCATCTGCATAAAAACTAAGTTAATGAACTGATTCCTAATAATGTTGCCTAAAAGAAGCATATTATAAGGTTAATAGAAATGGTCCAAAAACAGAACCTTTGGTATGGAGAATTCATTGTTAACATGTACAAACTAAAATTGATGTAATAAAGATGACTTAAACCAGTTTAGTGAGGTCCCTTTAATGGCAATTAGATGCTCAAGTCTCTGTAATAGGATATGATTGTCAGTGGATGTTGAATGCAACACTAACATCTAACAAGACAAGTACAGAGACAAGTCCATTGTCTGATAAGATTAAATGGTAATTTGTAACTCACCAGTGTTGTCTTTGTGCTACGATGCACTCTAAATCCTGCCTGAAAATCCTCAAATGGAAAGTAGAAAGTTATGTAGAAAGAGGATATCTAGTAAAGAAGTGCTAACTAATATAAAACTCCTCTTATGCCTAGTTGGGATGGGGCCTAAGAGACAGGTTTATGTAGTCAGTGGTGTTTCCACTGGCTGCCAGTGACAGGAAGATTCACAAGATGTTTAAATGGGCTGGTGATGTTGTGGGGTGGAGTGTATAAGTGATGGGCCAGACACTTCCTTCAGTCTAAGAAGAGTCTAATGGGTTTTTGACAGCCAGAGGAGGCAGAAGCAATGGACACTGTGGTGATTAGAAGCAGATTAATGACCTGGTAGCCTGAAGACTGGCTTTACGTCAAGCTGGCAGATTTTCCTATCTGATCATTTCTTCATTTGGTGCCAACCAATTGATTATAAATGTTTGATCAATCATAATAGACTGAAACCATTACAGGAGACAACAGTCCAGTCAGGACATGCAGCTGGCTGATTAGCCTCTGGCTAGATTTAATTTTGTATAAAGCAAATTAAGGCCTGTAAACAAATTACTTTATAAGTAAGCAGTGCACACACTCTGGATATCCTAATAAGAAACCATAAGGTAAAGACCAAAACCACTGAGATGTGTAATTAACTCCATTCTTTCATTCAAAGAAGCCACCAACCCCCAAAAAATTAAAGGAAAAATGGGAAAGATTTTACCATCTCTTGAAAGGTGACTATTTAGTTCTCTGTGCAATAAAATGTAAGTTAGAAATGGGAGATCCACAATAATCCACTTGACTAATTTTCTAATAAATATACACAAACATTTCATTACACAGTTTCTGAAAATCAAATGGTTGGCTGATTTCTATAAGAGGTTTTAAAAGTTTTAAATTGTTAATGTTCTGCAACATTTACAAAGCTCAGTGGATTCATGCATTGATTCAAAAAACACTTCTGTGTTTCTATGACTGTTTAGTTGAGTGTTGGGACAATTTTGGTTCAGTTTTCGAATCCTACATATTCAGTGCAAACTAGTGAAACTGTCATGATTTGTTGTTAATCAAAGTGTGTTTATACATGCTGGCCTGTTTAAATTCGCACAAGATCCAAATCCTTCCACTTAATCTATTGATATGGTAATTTTGGTTGTAGTTATTAATTTAATTAATCTGATTTCAGAATTGATAGTTTAGTGTATTTTATGAGACTAAATCAATTAGTTATTGGCTATTGTTTCCCTTCTTTAAAGGTGGTGCCCCTAGGAATTATTATTTATTATCTTTTGATAACTAATCAATTTTGATAGCCATAAAATTAATTGATTTCACCAACACAGTTTGTGCCACTGTGTTTAACATAACACATACATCAGAGGCAGTGATGATGCCCTGAAAGTGTTTTAATGCCTTCACTAAATGAAAGGACTTGGACATCAGCACACGGAGCTACAATTAATTTGATTTCTATACAAATCAATGAGTGTTGCATTTCAGCAAAAATACCACTAAGTACAATTGCATCATTCATTACTCCATTTCATTACCCTATGTTCTCCAGAATTGATAGTACAAAATTGTGGGCATTTATAGAGCAAGTTTGGGAAAAATGTGAGGAAATCATTTTTTCTGTCTGATTGGTGCCCTTGGAGGTTTCAGGGGAAGATATTCAGGATAAGCAGCTAATGTGGGAGCCAATCCTTGCCTCGGTTTCCTTTATGTGATTTGAATTCTCAGCATGGCGGTGGTGAAGGTGAAAATGATTCGAGAGCCATTACTGTGGCCCCATGTTGCTGCGCCAAAGAACTGACTGAGCAGGAGGACACTAGGTCAAGATAATTACAGCCATATTGCACAGAGATAATGCTTTTTTATCTGACATCCCTCAGCAATACAGAGTTTCTGCCTCTGATCTAGGAACATATGGCTGCTGAGGAAGGGGGAAAAAGTATTTGGTATTTTCATCTTTCAAAGCTATATTTTTTTTCTAAATGAGCAGCATGGTAATGTGAGCACTCCTGGCAGAGTAAGCCCACCAATTTCTAAATTTAATCATTGCTGCCTAGCAGTCTGTGCCTGGGCCACAAAGATCCACTCACATACACACACACACTGCAAAGTGAGTCTTCAGCTTGGGGGAGACTTCTCCCCTCATTCAGTTTCACAGCAGGGAGTCCCATTTTTCAAAGTGAAAAGAGTCTTGAACACAAGCTCAATGTCTGTCTTACACTTTGAATTGGAGGCATGCACATTAAGGAATAACTCTCTAGTGAATTACCTAAAACAAAATGTCTGTCAAGTGACATTAACATGTCACAGTTGAGCTGCCCTTGCTGTGCCATTTCAATGTTAAGGTTGTCCTATCCTGCATTGTAGTTATCTGCTTATCAGCTGAATGTGTACATTTCAGCCAAGACCAATATGAATACATTATTAATTAATTAAATGACTGATATGAATTCTAGCAATAAAACAAAACAATTAGAGAACTGCTTATAGCTTATGCTGGTTCAAACATTGAAATGGGAGTTGTTTTTTTGTTTGTTTTTATTGGCCTTCAAATTAAATAGGAACACACTCTACACACACAAAGTAGTGGCACTCAGAGGACGTGTGTGACATTGTCTCAGGACAAAATGAATGCATTATGGGTTCAGTGATGTCTGAAATTACAGAGGCACTTATGTACTGTAACTGTGTAAATTGCACTGATGTAAACTGCGTCAGAGAGGCTGAGTGCTTACTGGCACTGGAGGTTGAAGACATATAATTAATGCTGTATTCACATGGATTCAGGCAGACGGTAGGAAGCGGACAGACAACACTTTTTAGAGGCACAGTAAATATAAACAGTCCAACAGAATGCGGTATGGCATAACAAAAGACACATGATATGATATATTCTTTCAACTTTCGCTTAATGTTGAATTCCTTCCAAAACATAAAGTCATTAACCCTAACTAACCCAAATAATTCTTTTCCAGATTGCCCATGTAAATGCCCTTGTAAATTCTGTCACGGAGGACGGCAAGAAATTAAAATATTTTAACTCTAGTAGAATGTCTTCTACCATTATTGTTGCCAGTATTCTGTGCCGGCCTTACCTAATTTTACCATCGCCCACAAAAAGGATATCCGTTTTGCTGTTTACTATCTGCATGAATCCATGTGAATGCATCATTGTTTGGGGCTTGCAACATATTTATCTTCTTATCTTCAGACATATTGGTAAGACCTTCAAGTAACATGTAACCTGTCAACTTGCACATGTCTAAACGTGTTCAGAGTGACTTCAAAATAAAGCAGAGAGAACATTTATCTAAATGTCATAGTGTAATAATGACATCCAAAATATGTATTCAGGTAAAGGACCAGTATGTAGGATTTAGTGGCATCTTGCAGTGAAGTTGCAGATCGCAACTACCTGAACACAGCTCGCATCTGTACCTGATGACTTGGGAATAAGAAGTGTGTAGTGTTAATTGTGTAGGAGAAACTACTGTGGTTGCAAAACTTGGGAAAAACACAAAAGGCCCTATAGCCAGTGTTTGTCCATTCTGGGCTACTGTAGAAACAGTTCAACATGGTGGACTCCATGGAAGGCAACCAGTGGTGTCTTTCAGGTCATTAAAACACAACAATTCCTATATTCATGTCAATATACACTAATGAAAACATACCTATATGAATATAAGCATTGTGACTAAACCCTAATCCTATCAGTGTTGATGGGGTTGACAGTGACTTTGAGATTTCATGTGATTTTGCAAAAATAGGTAATCTGTCTGTAAAATTTCAACTTAAATGGAGTGAAGCCTGCAAGCTAGCCCAGACAGTCAACTCGAGTTGAACTGCTATACACACATGACATGCCTCACACTCCATAATCACTAACCAAGCACACCGTTCCAATCTGGCGGTCTATTTAAGCTGCAAAATTTCCCAGCTCTCTCTCTGTTATCTCTCTGTCAATGCCGTTGCTACCCTGCATCAGTAATGCTGCCTGCTGCTCTGTAATAAGGTAATAAGGTATTCACTCATGTAAATATATCTCCGCGGAGTGATGAGGTCGGATCCTAGAGGCCAAAATTGAACTATGCTATACTGCTGTATTAAACATTTCAAACATGAGTTGTCTGACTGAACTTAAAATGACATACATATACAGTATCATGAGTACCCACTCACTTATTTTAGTTTTAAAGAATGGACTTTGTAGTTACATAATTGTGTATAGATGAAAAACATTTTTCCAGAGGAATTTACTTGAAAGGGGTGCTTACATTGAAATGACTGGATAAACAGAGGTCTATGCTAACACAAAAAATAATAAAGTATTAAAATGTGTTCAACTTTAAGCTTGCGTTTTATGCATGTCCAGTTGACCTGCTGTGCACTAATTAAAAGACCCTAAGTTGTTAGCCATGATTTATGATTAATTCATTTTCTACTGTAGCATGCACATGGATAAATACACACACACACACACACACACACACACACACAAAATAATAATCAATAACACATCCTCACCAATTTAAAAACACAAAAAACACAAAAAATAGTTCAGTTTTGGGAAACTGTAAGACCCATAAAATAGAGTGTTCCCAAAGTCTGATAATGTGAATAGAAAGGAATATGCAACATGCTTTGAATATGGATCAATGAGTAGATTTGTACTGAATAATCAACTCCTGTCAACCACCACTGCATCCATGTGCACACACACACACTCCTCACACACATTGTCCACATTGGGTTGTGCCGTCCCTCTTATAAATCTTCACTCATTAATCATTTAGAGGAAGCAATTTGTGGAGCACCTGTCCCAAGCAGAAGGCCATTAGGGTTTTCAATGGAAGGAGCACGGTGGGTCTAATGGCTTTTCAGTGGAACTTATTGGAAGACATATTGGATTCTGTGCTACACATAGCCACTAGCTTTAAGATAGTGGGTGCTGAAGCAAAGTTTGCAGTTGAAATGCTGCAGTAGATACAGGGAGAACTGGTATT
Organism: Morone saxatilis; assembly: GCF_004916995.1. Taxonomy (NCBI): domain Eukaryota; kingdom Metazoa; phylum Chordata; class Actinopteri; family Moronidae; genus Morone; species Morone saxatilis. The sequence goes on along the minus strand of NW_023340095.1, from coordinate 10,955,355 downwards.
TAGTCAGCATATTTGCAGAGGTATTCAGGTAATTTGTTTATTGTTGAGAAATATCTATTGGATTTTCAGAAATCGAGTATTAGCCATTCATCAGTCTAACTGTCCTCTACCTGCTAGGTCCTGTTTATTCCCACATCGCTTCTGAAGCCCAGTGTTCAATGGACAGATTGCCAAACAGCCATTCAAACTTCTGATCACCAAAAAAATGCTGGCATGTTTGTTTTTTTTTTACAAAGACAAAACCCATGTTTACACAAAGATTCGCATTTCAAATATATCCTATTTAAACTGCAGGTAATTATGCCAGTAAACATGATCACTGTGAGCACCTGTTCAGTAACCCCTAATGGATGCTCCTTTTTTGCATTAAAAAGACCATGCGACAACTCATCCCAGGCCCAGGCACTGTTCCTGTACCTCATCAAGTGAAGGGCATTTTGTCAATAATTGAAAAAATGTGCTATTCATTGCTTCAAATACAACGACCACATTTCTTGCTCAAGTCTCATTAGCAATTCTGTTCTTCCCCTCAGAGGATTATCCACCTGGAGCAGTTGTCTGTCACTCTGGCTGTGCTGCAAAGCCAAGGGGAAGCCCTAGGGAATGCTACGGCCCTGCATCTGTGTACACCGTACAGTATCAGCTTGAGCAAGGACAAGACCCATCAATATTAGTCTGTCATCTTATCTAAAAGAGACAAGCCCAGTGCTGAATCGCCAAGCTCAGATTTTTTCTTTTTTCTTCACTCTCCTCTATGAATATGAATTGCCTTTACATTCCTGAACTCCTCAGACTTTTCTTCTACTTTGTAGGATAGAATAGTTGTATTGGTTGCAGCACACAAAAGTAAATACACGTCCTAAAGGTTGGTAACAGAAGTTATGTAATCAAATAAGAACTGATATAACAATGTTCACTGTGTAATGTTGATGTGATACAGACCAGGATTATGCTGATATCAGAACGATATTTAGATTTCTATTTTATTACAAAGCAAAGAATGACTAACCCATGTAATGGTGCTACAGTGCTGCCCACACCAAGGTTTTAAACTTTGGTGTAGGCTGTTGATTTATATCTATTTGACGTCAAAAGGCCTGCTGGGCAGATCTATGTGCAACAGTCACAATCCAACATAATCCTCGTACACTCACCCTTGACCCTTATTAACACTGCATACAGAAAGGAGAAAAGCAGTATTTCTAAGGTAAGGTAAAATACAGCTGTGGGTCATAATACAAATACCATGAGTAATGAGTTGTATTTTACTTTCAGCTAGCTCCCCTAATGCCTGAATTCCATTAATAAAAGTTTTCTGTCCAATACATCTCACCCCCATTAAGCTATGTGTCTCTCTTAGCAGGGCGGTGGAGGAGTTGCCCCAAACACCCAACTTTGTTAAACTCAGGTCCATCACCAGGCCCCCAGTCATCCATCGTCTTTCTCGTTAGGCACTATTAATTGTCCACACATGTACTGTGGGGCGTTGTTTATTAATTCACATCCTGTGCCCATTAGGTCCCATCAAGCATCTCTAGACAAATGGCCACCCATTAGAAAGCTCAGTCTTCTAATGAGAGACAGCCCCATGTGTGTGAGGTTGCCACTATAAACAACTCTGGGATGTAACTCTCACATTTATCATTTCTCCACCCTCAACACTTTGACTTACTCTGGTGATCTGCCATCTGTGACTTAAAACTGTTGGTTGTAAATAATATTCTTTACTTAAAAGCAACTTTCACAAACAAAATGCAGCTCAAAGTATAAATTGTACATAGAGGGAGACTGCAGTTTGTATTTGAAGTTGTTACCTAATGTTATCCATTCTACAGTACTGTAATCTATAATCCAACCAGTCTAAATACTGTTTAAACATAAACATTGTTTATGATGCCATGGAATACACAATAATTTTTAATGTTGCCATCAGTTATTATTTTCTTTACACAAAAAGCCCTTCATTTAAGCAAACAATTCATTTAAATGTACAACAGGGAGTTTTAAACTTGTTATTAAATTAAAACAGTCTCAATTTAATACTGATGCCTCTATTTGACCTACATAAGCAAAAGGGTCTATCAGCAAGAAGATCAGCTATTTCTACACTGTAAAATTGGATTTTGGATTTTATTTTTGCACACGCGAAGTGGTTACGATAACAAGAAATTACTAGTTAACAACGCTCAACTGCAAAACAAGTGTTAACTTGAAAACCTACATCCAACTGATTCAGTAATGTATATCAGCTTGTCTTTTGGAGGCGGTTGTGTGGGTGTAAAAGCTGAAACACTTCATATACTGAAGCATGCCTCCATGGACTGTAACATTTGTGAACAAAGTAAAGACTAATATGGGCATGACCAGGTTCACAATTCTTTCTATGCCATTTCCTCCTTGTTTCTGTAGTACAGTATAGTGTGTGTTGGCTGGCTCATTTTTTTGTTCAGATTTAACCCAAAATATTAATATATTAAATATTTTACAGAGAGTCCTGTGTTGAAATTCAGCAGCCACAGTCTTTTTTAGCTCAGCCTCTTACCTGTTTCACCAGTTGCCTATATCAAGGCTGAACCTGTGCACTACAATACATCATGTTAATATAAATGTTGTATCAGTTTAAGGGGAAAAGTAGCACTGATAGTATTTTACATCATATCTTGGGGACTTATAAATACCACTACATACCGTGACACTGTCCAAGCCTAGAGCTGAACTAAAATGACCTTCTCATTATGCTTCATCTATTCACAATTATCTCATTCCCCTTTTTAATCAGCTATGTGCATTTACTTTTTCAGTTAATCCAATCAGATTTAGCCACAGTCTCCTCCAGCCAATCATGTTGCTGCCATCAAACTTTAAATCTGTTCTCTTTTCTGCTGCTTTCAGCTGTAATTTCAGTGCGAAATCGTTGTGACCTTACTCCACCCCATTCACCTCCAGTTCATCATATCCAGTGCCCATGTTGAGCTCATCAGAAGTCCACCCCTCATCACATCCAGCATTCTCTTCATTCCTTCATAGCCACCACAACCAAAAGTTTCTAGACTCCATCAGGGGATTTCCTATACTAATCACGGCTTCACCAATCCTTTAAAATATGACTACATCACAATGGGGTCTTATCGCTAAAGACTGTTCACGTTTCTCATCTTTATTGTGCACATATCAGTGAAATACATGTGTTCATTCAAAGTCTCTCCTTAATGAACTGTCGTCATGGTTTGTGATTGTTCATTTAGTATTTTAACTTTTCTAGAATCTGTGATGGTACGTTGTTTACCATTTTCTGTTTGGATGTGCCCATTAGCCTGACCAAATGATGATATTGATCACAGTTTTGTTCATGGATATTTCTCTGATTACGTTTCAGTGTAATCATGAAACAAATGGATGCAATTTTTTTGACAGTCTACAAACTGATGATGCTCCATGAACAATACCTGGTATTTGTTCTGTTTTTGTTTTGTTTTATCAGAGCTCCACACAAAAGAAGAGGGTAGACCTCTGCTGGGCCTTCTGCATTTCTCAGCAGATCCCTCATGTTGACTGTGAAGGTAAGCATTATTTATTTAATTTCCTTATTACTACATCTATCTTGTCTATCTTTTCACTACAAGTCTGCATCAAAATTTAGTAAATTATTACTTTACAAAGTCACAGCAGCAGTAAAACTGTATTTCACACTGTGATGGTTAAATTTTGCAATTAGTCCGCAGTTCAGATACTTTCGGAAGGGTGTCCACACGCATGTTCCATTTCAATCCTTTATACTAGTAATGCATACAAACTCACACACACCAATTCTCGCTCCCTCCTGATTTTTCACATATATAATGATAATAAAAGAATAAAAAAGGGCATATTTGCAAGTCACAATCATGCTCCTAGTTATACAATTTAGTAGCACTGTCTCCAAAAATGTGTTGTCTGGAGCACTGGTATGGCTGTTATTTAATGAATTTATATCTAAAAAAAAATAATTTAGGAGAAATTCTAATAAATAAGTAATAAATAGAAATTAGTGAAAATTGAATGAATTCTTTTCGTTTAAACTCTTGTATAGACCCCAGACAATGAGGACATATTCACAGAGGGGATGAACGGCATTGTGATGTTGAAAGAAGACTTCTTTTATGTGTCAGTGATCATGTCTGATCTGAAGGACATCCAGACCACCAGTGCCATGCTGATGGGTTTTTTCTTTTGCCCTTAACATAGACTATCCAGAGGAGCTAAGGAACATCATCTGAAGTCATTCAGAAGGTTGTTTGCAGAGAAAATTCCCAAATGCCATTGGCTGATGATTGGTATTCTTTTTGCCCTCAACAAAGACTATCTAAGGAACCAATGTACATGCTGTACACAGTCATTCAAATGTCATCATTGCTGGAGGATAGTATGCCTCACTTGTGCATGTGAAGAAATTGCTTCAAGTGTAAAGCCACACATCAATACAAAAGTGGAACAATGAATGTTAAACTGATTGACTGTCATGTTTCTCTTGGAAAAAAGGCCATTTATTATAGGTCAAACTTAATTTGTTAATTTTTTTATTTTATTTAAATTATTTTAATTCTGGTAGCATGATTTTCAAGATTAAACAGCTTAGAATGTACAAATTTAAATCAAATTGACTAAACACAACAGGTAATGTTGTTAATGCAATTATGTTGAATGAATGTTTAAGCTCAAATAACTGCTCAACTAGTTCAATTAATCAAGATAAAATTTGGTTAAGCTGGAAGAATTGTATTATTTCACTTAACTTAGAATTTTCAGGTAGTCCCTTCACTCACATTTTTAGTTTGAAACAACAAGTTAGATTTTACAATATAGTTATTCTTAATGCCTTCACTCTGATTCCCATTGAAATCTGACGAAAGGAGGTGGTTAACCACTACCGCCTTTGTCCACAGGGGCATAAAATGGCACTGTGTCCACTAAAACTGTGGTGGAACAATGTGGCACCATAATTCCACCTTTACCAGTATATTCTTCACACCACATTCATTTACTGTCATTCCTAAATTACTGCTTGCTTACGTGCTGAGGTTTTAACAGTTTATCTTCAGCTTGTACAGATTTGTTTGTGTTTAAGGTACAAGCATTTAAAGGGAATTGTATATCTTAGAATCTGTAACAAACCATCATTTACCTAATATAGAGTATAGAGAGTATATGCGGAGAGTGATGAGGTCGGATGAGATTCAATTAATTTTAAAGGATGTCTCATAAAGAAGAAGAAAGGAGAAAATCAACTTAATTTTTACTAAATGTGCCTTGGTGAACTGCTAGTCATTTTAGCTCACTCACAAAATAACAAGACAGTGATTGTGAAATTGAAGAGATTTTGCTGTCTGAAAATTACGCTATTACATTCAGAAGTTACAATATGGTCAGTTTCTTCTATTGTCAAGTGTTTCTACTGAGTGAATGTGTTTCAAATATGTTAATGATACAGTGACATCCTGACAAGATAAGCACATAGGTTGGTTTACTTTGATAGTGTAAAATGAAGTGTATTTGAAGATAGGTTAGGGAGAACGAGGACTGCATTTAAGTAAGACTTTATGTCATGATGGTCCTTATTCTGCTGATCAAAGAGAGCTCTTACTCCTTTTATTGTTGTCCATTACTGGGTCTTCAGTGGTCAACCCATCAGGGTTAAAAGCTTACTTTATCTGAAAGCACTGACAATAAATATGCACATTATTTGTGAAACCTTTTTACATTCAATCGGTGGTATTATTCATGCAATATCCATAACTGGATTTGGCAGGGCTGCTATCCATTGTATTAGACTGTATAAAATGGCAAATGAAAACATGTCTATTCTTTTTATAATGCACCACAGCCTGGCCACCCAATTTGACAGTTCTATTATTTTAAAAATCACAGGGAGGGCTACTTTATAACCCCAGCTGCAGGAGCAATTTCACTTGTAATGATGGTTGGGCAATTTTGCCATCCATCCACACTGCAAGGGAAAATAAACAAGGGCTGCCAAAAGTACGTTTACATCAAGTGAAGAGAACTCCGGCAACACTAAAGTTTTCTGTCATGAAAAAATTATTTTTTGAATATGTACACTTAAACTGATAACATATATATATAATTAATTGATGACTGATTTATCTGTAGATACGTTCATTTATTAACACAATTTAAAAACTGTCACAACTAGAACGAGAATCATTTAAGCATCAGCTGCATTATCATTTCATTGCCTTGATAATTAAAGGCCATCAAAGAAGCATGTTGTGTCTCATATTCATGTCAGTAAAGGTTAATAATTGTATTATACATTTTCTATATATTTCATGTATATGTTCCTTGGTAAAGAGAAATCAATAACATTCAGGTCTTTTTAGGCTTTTTAAGAGCCACCCTTTTTTTATAAATCATTGTGAATAAACTCCTTGAACTTGGATTCTGTCATTAACAGAGGAGGCTGAACAACATACAAATAGATTTCATTAATCCCATTTCTTTGTGGAAAAAGAGGCAGTCAATGTGAGAAGATTAATCTCAGCATGTTTTTTTTCTTGTAGTGACCTACAAAAAAGCTGTCGATTTCAATGAGACACTCATGTGGCCTTAAGCCCAACCATCCAGTTACTCATCATCTTTCTACAGTTTGAAAGCAGAACACTGGCCTTAAATTCTTGTGGCATTTCTTATACGATGTTCTCAAACATCCTAAACCTAACAAGACAGTGTGCTGCTATGGATCTTTACAATTTTCTAACCCATGCAAGACATGACCTATATTTTTCTCCGTAAATATATCTGGGTTGACACTGTAATACTAAGTATGTCAGTGAAAAGAATGCTTATTTAAAAGCAGTGCACAGTTGTTTTTGTTTTTTTATTTCTCTTACAGTATATCCCTAAAATGTGGCTTTTTCAGTTGGGACTTATTGTTAATTCAAATTGACTTTCCAGTTGTTAAAAGACAAGACTGATTTTGGTCACATGCCAGATGGAACTAACAGGTCTTCTATGACACCAGGTCTACCCTTGAGCAAAGTAGTTATCTATTTATATATTGTTCTATATTTGGGTACAGGACTATTGTCAACGCCGCTTTGATCAATGCTAAAGTAGTTCTGATAACAAGAACAATGGCAATCTAACGGCCAAGACCAGAGCAAAGCAAGTTTAGGTTCTGTACAAATTAGCCAATAAGTATTGAATATTTTCAAATGTAAACAAAACTAGCAGTCTACGGCCACGCAGCTCTGTGAGGCTGTATTTAGGCACAAAGCTGCTAATGTCAGTGTCCTTCCCAGTGTTGGGTCGGATTAATTTAAAATGTAGTCACTTACTGAACACGGATTACATGACATTTGTCATACTTAGTAACATAATTCATTCAATTACAAAAAACAAAAATAATTCTTATTCATTATACACTGAACATATTGCACCTTACACTTAATAAATGGATGCAGCCACAAAATGTTCCACAAATATATATCTTTTCTATTTAAACATCTCAAAACAATTTAAATGCAAATAGCTTTTACAGTTGGTCAACACAGAATCTCTAATTTGATTATTTATCAATTTATTCATGTTGAAAATCATTATTGTTGTTAACTTTGTTGTCAGCCATCCACTGGCAATCCCATGATGCCTTTGGGTTGAGTCTGTCAACAGGCTTGGTCAACATGAGATGTAGAATTCAGCAGCGATCATGCATGCTGGTTAGGTTGGTGTCCAACTGACTTACTTGTTCTGATTTCATGCACGTGTGGGCAACGATAACCTCACCAGATCGAAAAACTAAATTAAACTAAAAACTCTGAAACAAAAACTGGGTAGATTTTCAGCATGCTATAACTTATATATTTACTTCAGTGGAACCAAATATAATTTAGGAGGTAGAGTGAAGAATCATAGTTGTGCCATATCAACACTGCATGGCTGCATGTATGTTTTATGTGTTGTTCTACTAACCTGAACTGCCTTGGGAAGATGGATGTGAGTACCTCTGCCTCACTGAATACCTATATCTATTGTTATAAATAAAAACAAAAAAAACATTTTCCAAAATACAAAGACAAATCTTTTCCTGGTGACTTTTGTACAGACCCCTCCATTGCTTCCGCTGACTGCAACTTTAAAACAAACATACACTGCAAACGTGACAGTGGTGTACTAATTTCCTCAACACAATGGGATGCAGTAGTATTACAAAGCTATCAAACTGGATTACATATAAATAATATATAGGGCTTACATAACACCTTACATGTTAAAGAAAAAAATGTAAGTAACCGTATGAAACTTATCACACAAGCTTTCCTCTCAGCCAAACTGATAATACTAATGAAGTAGACACAAGGTAAACTGAAGAGCTGTAACATTGAGAACTGACTGAAGGTGTTCTTGGTACTGACAATGGAAAGGGCTCATCCATCCTCCAAGACACTGCTCATTTTTCTTATGATATTCTCCTGCCATCCTCCATCCTATCATTGGTGTTATGTTGTTAGATGTTTGCAGTACTGGATGGATTTGATTTAATGTAACATAATTAGCATATTTTTTTCTGTTGTTTAGCTTCTTAATTTTTTTTTTTTTTTAACGTTAAAAAAGCCTGAACAAGGATGATATGTGTCTGCAATAATGAGGCTTGAAAATGACCCCTTCATTACACACTAAGTCAAGAGCTGACCAAGATTAATGACAGACATTATGGACAGGGAAGCTGAATGTTCATTTGCTGACCAACATCCTGCCCTTAGCACAGCTCATTCATTATAGTTAGAGAGACATTCAGACTACCGACTCTAATTATGATAAACAACCAGTAATTGAACGTGGTCTGTTGTCATTACCACTACACCATATTGTCTCAGATAGTATATTAAATCATACAAACACAATGAAATGTGATTGGAAGATTGGAGGAAAGGCTGCTGTTTGACCAGTGGTTTTTCAAGGTCATAGGATTATACTAGGATTGTAGATTTCAGCACTTACTACGTTCCAGTGCTTGCTGCACTTTGACGTACATGCTGACATGATGACTGGATAAAGATACAGTGTACTTGTGGAGATCTGGTGGCTCTCCATCACTGTGGCCACTCTGAGGCATATTATTTTATGGACAACAGTAAATGCATCACAGAGCTCTTTTACATTTTACAACCTCCATTATACTACAAGGCAACTTCACTTATCCTCCTGCCCTTTGCCTGTGACATGGCCTATCAGTCATGGGGGGTGGACCTCAGGAACCTCACAGTTTGGCAGGCAAATTAAGCTAGAACTCTAAAAACAAGAGAAAACTCTGCTATGCAGAGTACTGCAGTGGGATAATTTATCCCCCTCCCCTTAATCAGCTAAAATAAAAAAAATAAAATCACCTGAAGTACTTGAATTAACGATCAAGACTTTTTATGGACTCATCAGAAAATCACAACGGGGCAAATGGTCTATTGGCTGTTACTTGTATGCTGCATTTTAGCAAGAAGCGAACTGTAGTATGTGCTGCACCAGGTTTAAGTCTCATCCTAGAGGCAAATGAACTGTGGCTTAACCCATGCCACTGACAGCCACAAAAGACAAAAAATAAAAACAATAAGAACAATAAAGTTCACACACAGAGAGCTCATAATGCAGACCATTTAATATCAACAATCATTCAACTGCTAAGAGTCATTTGAAGCACACCGCTCTTCATCAGACTGATCAACATCACACCTAAAGCCCCAACACACGGTTAATACATTCCATTGTAATTAATTTGTGACTATAATGCAATCTGCTAAGACAGGGCATTGCTACCTTCCTTTGTTACAGTTTGACTATTAGTGACACACACAAGAAAAACAAAATAAAAGACAAACAAAGCCACAAATTTAAAACCTTGAAACATGCGCAAAAAAAACATTTTTAGTGTTCATCAGTGCACAAATTAACACACACTTAATTTTGTTTTTAACTAACCAAGACGATAAATTATTCAACTTCCTCTTGCTCTCTGTTTATTTATCTCCCTCATATGTCACAAACATTTGGTCTTGGTAATTTAGGGGGAAACATATCTAAAATTATTGGTCATGACATGGCTCCCCATCTCTACAGTGCATTTAACAGAACCATTTGTTGATCATAGAGTTTTTTGGAGACTGTGGAAACAGAGAGACTATGTTTAATTAATGTTAACAAACTTTGCTTTGATGTTGACCTGGGGAACTGCTGTGCAGGGAACACGATTTGCTTTTAAATTAGTTATATCATACTTCAGAAATATGTTTGTTGATTTTGAATGTGTTATTCCACCAATCATATTTCATGTGTCAAATCAAATCAAATTCATTATTAAAGCAACCATATGGAAGCTTGTTTGTCCAGAGGTGTGATTTTCACTTTTGGTGGGAGAAGTCCAGGGTTCAAATACTGGATAAACCCACAGTTTTAAGCCATTTGAGTTTGAAATCATTTTATAGCACAGTGGCAATCTCTCAATTTCCACTTGATACTATGAAAAAAATGCAAAGGTAAATGACCCCAAGCTAACAGTGACACATAGGTTCCTTTCCTTTCCTAGGCTCTGGAGATAAAAGTAGTTCACAGGGTTAGCAGTTTGATCCCCAGATGAAATCTCCATATGTCAAACTGTGGTTAGGCATGGCACATTGTACAATAACACTTGATAATTGCTGCTGAAATCTCAGCCCTGACCTTGGCAGTGTCAAAGGCTCTTTGTACAAGGTCACTGAATTCCTGAGTTGGAGGTGTATATGTGAATACCCAGACTGGTCTAGCCCAGGTGACTAAAGGGTGTAGATGAGATCCTGTGACAGTGTTTTTAACTGATAGGAAACAAGACTCAGTCTTCTATAAATAACATAAATATGACACCATTGTGCATTATAAATAGTAACATTCTGGACGAAGATAATGTTAGCATAGCATAAAAGGTGAGGGTGTGGAGGGTGAATAATTATTTGCCTTTAGCACTGGCACTGGTGGTAATCAGTGTTTTTAAACATTTAATGTTAAACATAAAAAATGTTTATTGTTTTACCATATTCTTTATCATTTGATTTTAGTTGCTTATGGCCTTAACCATACATTAATCATAGGGTTCAACTGTTTTCACAAAGAAATACAGTACTTTACAGTTACATTTCTTCGGTATAAACTTATTTTCATCTGGTGTTCCCACATATCAACATTGTTGAGGTTCACACTGGAAGAGGTTCAACTACAGCAAAGCTGCCATATGGATAAATCTAGTTTGGATGACTAAAGCAACTTAGAAAGTATAGTTAATACTACTATGTAACAAAAAAAAAACCCGGTCAATGGCATCATATACGCTATGCGCGCGTGTCAGTGTTGTGGTGGTGATAGACATTTTTAAGATACTTTTTAGATCTTACTATACATTTTAACTATATTTTTTAACCAGATGAAGGATTCTCCTGAGCACCTGGCTCATGCCCATCTCGTATACTCTCTAGGACATCCTTTGTGTGTCAAACAGCATCGGAGAAGCATTGATTTTTTTAAGATGAAACTGCAAAAGTGTGTGGTGGCTGCCTCATGAATGTGTTGCTTGGGGATGCCTTCACATTGGTCAGAATAAAAGAAAAAGGGTATGGGGCTAGTCAAAAGGGGTTTAATTACAGTAGAGAGGTTCAATGGTAAAATAATAAAAAAAAACAAATATTCCTTTCCTTATTATTGCTTTTAGTAGGCTCCCCATCCACCACCCTGACCTCCACCCTCTTATTCTTTGCTGCATTTGAATATCACACTCCTTCCTGCAGTAACACTAAATTGCTGATGCAGATTAGTTGCACAAGAACATGATTAATTAGAGACAGGGTTGTGTAAACATGCAGAATATCAAATAGGGTACAAATTGCTGAGTCACAAAAATCTTACTGTCTTGTCGGTTTATCCTGTACAAATAAGCCATCACAACGTGCTCTACAAAAAGATCTGCCATGCAGGATGTATAAGAGATACCATTATTGTTAAAATGTTCTGTATTTAAGGATGTCCTTCCAGAATTTCTGTATGGATCATTGAGCTGTTCCATGTTTTGAATGTTTTGAAGAGCAAGAGCACACAACTAACATCCTTTATATGTTACTTCAAGTAACATGAGCCTTTTCCATTATGGTTGATTATGGTTTCCTTTTACTGGGTGAAGACACACCAAGGACAATTGTGCAGAATGTTCTATAGTGTGGTCAACACACTGATGCAAAATAACAGTGTGTAATAAAAGTACTAATCAGATTGTGAAGATGAATAGAGGGATTCGTGAACCTGAAGGTGTCGGAGGCTTTGGCTATTAGACATCTGAATGTGAATCAAATCAATATTTAACTCTTCAGCAAATTCTACAATTGTAAATGACAAACAAAGTGGAGTTGAGGTCTGCAAAATGAGCCTTATGGCACCTGATCCTGTAAGAGGATTCAGATACATTTTCTAATAAAGACATCAGGTCTAGGACATTGGGTCAGATGCCTTTTTTGGCTGATAAAATCTTCAGGCTATGTATGTTTCTGGGGTGTCTTTCAGTGCTGCAAGGTATTTTAGTAGTTTTTTGTTTGCTTTGGTCTAAGAAATTATTCAGCTTTGTTAAATTCTGTCATGTCTTTGTGTGTGTCTGCTTGTGTCTGTCCTAAGTAACCCTCTCTGGTCTTTTGTTTTGTTTCTGTAGTATGATTTGGGGCTTGGCTTGGGTGGACAAGAGTGGGACACAGTTTGGCCTCAAGCATATGTTTTAGGCCCATGCATGAACTAATTCACATATTCCCTAAATTAGCCCCACAACATTTGTACAGTTCCTAGATCCTGAAGCCCACAATTACTGTAACCCAAGGGCCAACAGGTTAGTGACTTGAGTTACATTACTTGCTGTGTCATTGTTTGCACTATATCATGGCATTTGTCGTGGTATTGGATTTCTCTAGAATCGCTTACGCCACTAATTTTATATTAGTTTCAAACAACTTCCATTGTTTTTCAAATTCATTTCAAGTTACCGTACCATCACATTGGGATTATTTTGATCTCATTCTGGGCTTACATTAAACTTCCTGCACGCTACTAACTTGAGGCGAAAACTGTTCTATAAATAAAATATTTCCATCAGTTGAGCGCAAGACTTGATTTTTGTGTCAAGATAAGAGAACTAAAGAAGGTAAATTATATTGTGACAGAGGAAAGCCATTGATTCGTAACAGGATAAAATGAAAGCACACTGAATTATAATTACAGCATGCTCTGAAAGGTGAGGAGCTGTCAGATTGCATTTGATTTGTAGACTTACCTCCTCCATTATTTGGTGCGCTGATTACAGCTGGCAAAGAGCTTAGGCCGTGAGTTGCAGTGTGAAAAAGGTTTGATGTGGCTATAAGGAAGCCTTAGGGCGTTTTCACACCTAAAAGTCCGGACCATTGAAATGAATGATTTTAAAAATGAAATTAAACATGTAATC
>NW_023340095.1:10937046-10941769 GCF_004916995.1 Morone saxatilis | reverse complement strand
CCAAATGAGGTATGTGTGAAAACTCCCTTAGACACAAGAGAGGCACTGTTTATTTTCTGATTCTGTTACATAATCCATTTTCTGTGGCAGTGTAGTGTCTTATAAAAAAATACTGACTGAGCTGTATTGACTTATAATGTACTTGTGTGTGACTGCAGAGGAGTTTTGACTGAACACATCAGGGTGGAAAAATGTTAGATGAGATTGCGTGCTATGTGAAGCAATTTAGTGCTGCACGATATGGCTGAAACTGTTGCCACATTATACACATTTAATGACTTTATGACCATCTTGAAAAGGTTGATGCTGTGATATTTGTGCATATCCAAGTCTTCCATAATGTTTAAAAGTGGGTGTGTTTCTCCTTCCAACCAGAAATGTGGGCTTCTGTGAATGCATCTCTACTCTAACCTTGCAAACTGGCTAGTCGGTTTGTTTACAACGCACAGAGTTGAAAGGAAACAGGAAACAGCCCCCCTAAAAGTCGAAAAAAATGCACCTAAACGTCTTATTATCTTAATCAGAAAATAGGGGAATATGCTGTTTACATAATCCTTAGTGTGCATTAAATTAGCGTCCATGTAAATGTAGTCATCAACATTTATATAGCATAATGTCACAACACTGTTTGCTTTGATACAAAAAGGAATAATATTTTACTCTGGAAAGAGTTAAATTCTAATTTAATGCAGTTATGCTATCTTATCTGGCAGGTGTGTCAGTTCTCTCAGGCACCAAATCAGTTTCTCGGCTTTGTGGACCCATTTCAGGTTTTGCACAGATAAATTGATCCATCTGAGAAACTGTTAAGTAGAGCATTGTCCCCGGCTGCAGACACCATTGGGAAATCACAGGATTGTCCTCGGCAATGACATGAATGACGGCTCCGGCAGCCACAGTGAGAGTTTTAATCAGGCATGATGACAGGGGAGAGACAAAGGTGTGTGGAGCGGAATACAGAGGCAACACAGTGCAAAAAAATCATGACAATGCTACTGATATAATGTTTATTCTGGCCTATCACTGATTAAAGGATCAGATAATTTTGGTGCCCATAAATCTCAGCAAGGAGGGAGAATTGTGTGTGTAACTGCTTTGTAGGATGTGAGCAAGACATGGTTATTTACTTGTTCACTGAGGGAAATAATTAGAAATACAAAAAATCCTTCTTTGGGGACTTTTTGAAGATTTCATTCTTTTTTTCTGGTTTTTGGTTACTGTAGGCAAAAACAAAGAAAAAGTTATGCAGTAAAAGAAAAGCCAAAACTGTTGCTCTATGGGGCAAATGTTTTCCTAACAGGATATTTTGGATGTTTGGTTTTTGTGTTTGTGTTTTTAGAATGAGTATAGAATATATGTATTGTATTAAAAAGTGTCCACATGGGTACTTTATCAAACATCAGTACAGAATAGTGAGCTTGTCATCATTTATGGCATTAACTCATAAATATTTATGACCCAGAGGACAATTGCTGCCTGTAAGAGAAGTGTCATAAATGCATCACAATAAAAAGTATCAACTGTAACAAACAAAACAAAGCTCTTGGCAGCCTTTCCTCTAGCATTTAGATGTGATAAGTTTAAAATCAGGGTTGGATCTTCTATTTTATATCTTTCTCCATATGCTGCTTGTTATTACAAATGAACAGCAAACACTTAAATTCTTATTGTTGTCTTAAGTTTAGGAAAAGGTGGGAACTCCATACTGCTGAATATGGTTAATGACAGAAACCTAATCCCAGCAGGTTCTGCAGACATGACAGTAAGGGAAGCGACAATGCAAAAATTACATAATCCAAGGTATGATCATGGCCATATTAACACAATCATAGTTATTTTTCAGACAAATACAATCAAATTTTATTTCATCCATCATGTATACTATACATTTAATGTTAGCTCCCAAGTAATCTAAATTTTAAAGCAATTTTCCATTCAGCCTTTGCTCTTTTTTAAAATAAAAATTATCAGGAGTGGATATCATGTGAGATATAATGTTGAACTAATACACAAGGCATTGTTGCTTTACATCCATTTATTTCCAACTGACATACAAACTTGTGAGGCATCTGCTTTTATGTAGCACATGATGTTTGGTCTATTCACATGGCATGTCATAAAATGTAACCAAACAGTAAGAACTGGAGCACAAAGCAAAAAATTAAAACCGAACTCTGCAGCTTTTAGCTACTGTTACTTCATTGTTTTGGTACTAGTTATTTCTTGCAAACAAGCTCAGGAGATTATGCTGCCTGAGTTTTTATGGTTATGTAGAGGCACTCAATACACTTGATTGAGGCTGGGGAACAGCATGGTCTTGGTTTAATAGAGAAAACATCCACAGTGCATGAGACATACCATATTATTTTTTAAGCTCCTTCCCTAACCATGACCTTTTGTGGCCCAAACCCAACCACACACAGGACTCAGGATGGGAACCCCGTTCAGGTAAGGTAAGGTTTAATTTAATCCCCTGACTAAACAAGATATCTTTTCACGAGTTCTACCTGTGCCGTAACATTCAGTATCTGGTTATTTTCTAGTTCACAGCCATAGGTTTTTTTCTGTTTCAACAACAGCGGCTCACCAGATATGCACACTCTGTCAGAGGTAAATCCATTGCCTACTAAGTGTTTAATCCTGCATATAGGCATCATAGCTTTTTGTTAATCTTTCTCCTCTATCACCTACTGCAGAAGATAAAATTCATATTCTAAATTATAAGACAAAATAAAAAAAATCAATATACCATTGTTATATCGATGTGCATGCTAGAGCATCATGAAACACTAAAATTAGACCATTTACTGGAGCTGGAGAAACTCTAACCCTTGCTATTGTGAAATGTTAATACAGTTTTTAGGGTCACACCTGTTTTACTGACCATGTTAGTGTACATAAACACAAGGCAATTTACACATGGTAGCTTAAAGTGCACAGCTCAGAATGTGTGACACAATGCTATGAGATTTAGATGTCACAGCACAGACAACCATGACAGCAAATAGCTTAGCCCTAGTAAGTCTCCAAAGGGACAAAGAGAGGTGAGATAAAAGAGGCTAAAGGAAATCTCTGTGTGAAGCTTAAGCCTTAGAAACTGATGTCCTTATAAGTGTTTCGTCTGTCCCACACAGTCTGACTGAGTCAGACACCATGGAAAGCAGCTTACAGCTATTGCTGCGCTCTCCGCTGTTAAAGGTTGTATGAAGGCCGGAACGTTGCCATGCCGCTGAATAAGTCTGTTCCACTGAATAAGCCTTAAGTGTACCATATGAAGGTATTTGATGTTGACATTTAAAGAAAGAGCAAGGTTTTGAATATTTAGTGTTTAAGTGCTGTTTTCAGGTACCAAATAATGGTCTATCGTTCGTTTCACTTTTGAATTAGCCTTTTTTGACACTCTCGTTCAATGCAATGGGGAAATTTGACACTTTGGCAGTGCTAACAAAGGCACAGTTTATGTCAAGTTTCCAAATAAATGTTTTTTGATAAGGGAAGACGTTGAATTATTGTTTAGCTGTGCGTGTGTGTAAATTGACTTGGAATGGGAAACATAGCCTCTTGAATATAAACTATATTGATGTAAACATTACCCTCAATGCCTGACTTAAATGATCACACACTTAACAGACAAATCTGCAGTCCCTACTGAAGAAATGGTTGTAGTTCTGTACATATACTGCACTTTGTGTGCATACATGCCCACAACCACATGAATGGATTCAAAGAGCCATGGCTAAATAAAACAGAAAGCTTAATGCAGCACCATAGCAATGTTGTTACATTGACTCAAGGGAACAGCTTGTGCATGACAACCATTTATCTACATCTTACATTTCTCTCTTCACAAAATGACATGTATGATATTCATCAGACACAGTAATAGCTGGAGCTGAAGGCAAAATAATGATATTTTGCACCCTTGTAAATGGTTAACAAAGCAGAAATATAAGGCACCCCCATGGAATCCCTGTCACCATGCTGTCTGTTCTTAATTGTTTTTACCAACCAAATCTACCAACCAACCATTGCAGATATATATGACTATATGAGTAGATTCTACAATAATAATAAGTGGTGACTTAAATGCAGTCATTAACCCCAGTCAGGACAAATCAAATAATGCTGGGAACCCTCAGCTTCCACAGACCACAAATACAATAAAACATTATGTAAATGATGGTTTGTTGGTGCTTAAAGCATTCAGGCAGATGTATGTCTTGCCAGTAATTTGACTCCACTACCAATGGCAAAACCAAGTATCCATTCTGTTACAATCAGTAATCTCCCTCCTCTGCTTGAAGATTCAAAGTTCAATAGCCTACAATTATCAAGAGTCGGCATCCTTTATGGAATTGAATAATTCCCTGTGAAGCTTTAATCAGAGGTAAAATAATATCTTAATCATCCTACAACAAATGAAGCATAATGAAAACCATTTAATTCAATTCAATTCAATTTTATTTGTATAGCACCAATTCAGTGGTTATCTCAGGACACTTTTCAAATAGAGCAGGTCTAGACCGAACTCCATATAACGTTATTTACAGAGACCTAACAGTACCATGAGCAAGCACTTAGCAACGGGGGCAAGGAAACGAGAGAGAGAGTGAGAGAGAGAGAGAGAGAGACAGACAGACAGACGCACAGCAACAACAGTAGCAACAACTACACTAATAGTAGTGACTGATGATGATGAACATGAAGAAGATGATGACGATGT
>NW_023340095.1:10897182-10937021 GCF_004916995.1 Morone saxatilis | reverse complement strand
CGACAACAATGATGGTGGACATTGAGCAGTGACAATAGTAATAATAATAATAAAAATAATATCAGTGATATTAGCAAAGTAGTCAAGGCAGGACCATGACAGGAGGCTCACACCAGGATCCATGAGAACCTGGAGACGAGAAAGCACAAGAACTTCGGGGAAGAAGTGAAGTTAGTAACATGCATTAATGGGACATGAATGTGTGCAGAAAGAGAGGGAGAGGAAGAGAGGAGCTCAGTGCACCATGGGAAATCCCCCGATAGTCTAGGCCTATAGCAGCATAACTAAGGGATGGTTCAGGACTCACCTTGATCCAGCCCTAACTATATAAGCTTTATCAAAGAGAAACGTCTTAAGCCTACTCTAATAAATGTGAGAGGGTGTCTGCCTCCCGAACCACAACTGGAAGCTGGTTCCCAAGGAGAGGAGCTTGGTAACTGAAGGCTCTGGCTCCTGTTCTACTTTTAGAGAAAACACACGAACTTGAGAATGTTTATTCACCATGACCCCTTAATTATTTTCTGGTTCCTTTCCCAAGCCAAGCCATAATGTTTCTTGGGCCACAGCAAAGAAAACAGTTAAGTTAGCTGGTGTCTTGTTACTATAAATGAAAACTCTAAGCTTCCATTATATTTATTTCAATTCAGACCATGATTCTATTTTTATAGTAGGATGTTTGTATGGGCTTTGGCTACCTCTCATTATTGCCTTTATGCATTATAATTAGAACTAAATCAACAATTGATACAGCTGCGAACCCACCCAATCTGAGGGCCAATTTTAAATAGTCTTTGTCCTCTTGTGGCTTGTGTCTGTCTGTTTGTGACCAACCCTCTCCTGCTTAATTCTTAAAATCACATAAATACTGCAAGCCATCCAATCCTAAAAAAAGCATCTGAATGCAACAGTTGTTTTTTTTTAAGAGTGTGGCATGGTATGCAGGGTTAGAGTTTTGTGCAGTGGGAGATGAGCTGCCCTAAGAAGGGGTCTGAGCTCCCAATGAATGCAGTAAGATCATACATCTGTTGGGGTCACTATACATAATACAACAACCATCATTTTAATCACAAAAAAATGCATTTTTTCAGTGTAATGAGTTTTATTTCTCTCTGTAGTTTGACTGCTTGCTTTTTTAATAGATTTCTGACCGACTGCATCGTCCCCTAGTGGGTTTTTCCATTTATGTTAATTATTTAGCTATTCAAATTAAAGATTCTACCTAGAGAGTTTTAAGTTGATGTCAGACTGTGGACACCATTTTAGATTAGAGAGATTCTGGGGAGTTTCTCGAAAGACTGTGTGTGTGTGTGTGTGTGTGTGTGTGTGTGTGTGTGTGTGTATGCGTGCGTGTGTGTGTGTGTGTGTATGCGTGCGTGCGTGCGTGCATGCGTGAGAGAGTTAGAGAAAGAGTTGGCCAAGGCAGTGGAAAATGTGCGAGCCAGAGACGATGACGTTGGCAGAGTGGAGAAGAACAAACTACTTCCTGAATATCTATTCAATGCTTTGACTAAACTCTCTCCAACAGACCTTTTCTCTCTCCCTCTCTTTCTCTCATCCAGCTGACACTTTCTGTTTTTAACTCATTGTGCCTCATATGGCTGTCTAAAGTATAACTAATTAGAAGAAACTAAATTTTGACATTTACAGGTTTGCAGCAAAGAAAAAAAAATCACAATAACTAGTTAAAATCTCATTGGCTTCTCTTGGATAGAACTCTTATGTATGCTCTTTATGAACACAAACTCTTTACTTAAACCTTCTTTTTTGGTTTCATTTTTATGTATTCTTTGTTCATCAGCTTGTCAGCCATCTTTAAAGCACTTCAGCTACACTAATCTGTATAAAAAGTGCTATTAGAATAAAGCTTTGCCTCTAGTATATAATATAAATAAAGTCCTTTATATATGAGGGGAATTAGTGATTATCATTATTATTATTTTTTTGCATCATTGCACGCCTCCCCAACATGGAGGCTGGTGCATTTCACACACAACAGTACTTTTTAATGTTTATAATTGAGTACATGTCAGAGCCTGTACTTTTTACTTTTACTTGAGTAGATATTTGGATCAGTACTTTCACTTTTACCAAAGTCGTTTTGAACAAAAGTATCAGTACTTCTACTTAAGTAAAGAATGAGTGTATTTTTGCCACCTCTGATGGCCGATAAAACTGTTTTTGGCTGGTACTTTTACTCAGTTCACTTGCCACTGGCAGATGAGTCAATTTTGGACCATGTCTGAAAAAGATGAAGACAAAATGATCTCAAGAGGGATTTCAACACCTAACATGGTGTTTATGACAAAAATAATACAAATACGAATAAAACATCATAATAAAAACAGCTCAAGGTGGATGAGGATACACTCTGTGGCTTACTTTGCCTCGGAGCTGTCATACAGATTATTATGTTCATGGTGCAAGGACACACACACACATGCACAATAACACAAACACAAACATAACACGCATGCTTATCATTTGCATGCTCTATAATCGCCCATCAACCAGATGCCTCCCCCCACTCAGGACTCAGTAATTCTGTTCAGCCCTGCAGCAGCACTAACAAGGACACACCTACTGGAAACACACACACACACACACACACACACACACATACTGGGTCAGGTAATTAACAGTCTGCAGATCTAAGCTAGCTTTAATCTAATCAAACCACCTAGCCTCAATTTCCCCCATGGGTGTGCACAACATTGTACACACACACACACACACACACACACACACAACACACAAACACAATTTTCCTTTTTTTTATATATAAATCTTTCATCCACTTTACTTTTTCCTACCTCGCTTTTTCATTTTTTTCCGAACACAATTAGTCATTTAAGTAATTTGTAAACACCTGTTTTTTCAAAAGAATCCATAATGCGATTGTCTATTTTTAGTCTTTGTGACAGATCACAGTTAACAGGTTTATGTTTCTACTTGCATTATTATATTGCTGTTGGGTGCCTCTTCAGCCTTTATTACTGAACATTAATGAACATGGTTGTTTGTTTTCGCTCTGGGCAAAATTCAGGTAGACATGGTTTGTTTTGGATCATGTGTTAATGGATAAGATAGTAATAATTAAAGAAACAGTACCTGCAATCATGCATGTTTAAAACTGCTGAAGGCCGGTTTTAATTCTGTTGTGTTGCTGTTTTCTTATTTACAGATGTCATTATTTTCACTAATTTTAACTTCCAGGCATTCTCATTTTCAGGTATCCAGACAATATCATTACAGAATTGCTTGTAGATCACTGCTCTGTACCAATGTAGAAATAAGGTGCTGACAAACTCAGCTCAACTGCAGCAAATGTGCCTGATAAACTTCACAACAAGCACATTATTCCTCGTTTTTAATGGACACGTGTGTAACAAATTCAAATCTTTAAAGAGTTGCACTGGATCTGCTCTTAATTAACTCCATTAGTCTCTTTATACTGGCAGAAAAGTCAAATTAATTAGCGCTCAGTTCGCTGTAACCTCAGGTCATGATGCCACACAACGAAACAGACCGATTCAATTTCAGGGTTCTGTGATTTTGAGGTTAAAAAGAAATATGAATATGTCTATTATATAGTCGAGTCTAATCTTGTCACCAATGTCACCTCCTTGGCAACTCAGCTGTTTTTTTTCAGGTTTATATAAATCATGTCAGACAATAATAAAGCATTACACAGCAGATGATTCAAACACCTGTCCAAATCATCTCCAGCTGCTATATTAGTCCTGGTTCTTTTACTCTTAGACAAAATACAATGCTTCACAGGATGAGCATCGATTGAATAAACCAACGACTATCAACGTCATTGTCACATCAGGACAGTTTGTATGTTGGGAAACATCACGGCAGCAGCACACAGTTTGAACTGAATACTGAGACCTGTCTGGAAACTAACATTTAAAATGTGACTCCATACAGAGAAACAGCAAGATAGCTCCTCTCGTCGTGTAAGTTCCTAGACTGTCATTACATTCCTGCAGCCAACAATTACGTCATTAGAGAGATTTTTCATGCTCCTGCAGTTCCTGTTAATATTTCTAACGGTGACATGGTTTATTCATCTGTAAAGTTTCAGCGTGTGTGAGTTTGTGTGTTGCGCTGAGAGCAGACAGCTGCAGTTTCCTAAGAAATAACTTCTGCCGGAGGGCTGCCTGCTGCCTCTTACTGAGAGAGGGAGAGATGGAGAGCATTGTGGATGGAGGAGTGCAAGAGAATAGAAAGAGGGAAAACATATGCGTGTCTTGGTTTAACCCTCAGGAGCCTGAACTGAACGACAAAATCAGAAACCCATCCTCTCCGACAACACACACTATGAGTAGATAGAGTAATACAGGGACGAGTGGCTCCCTCTTTGCTCTTGGACAAATTTTCTGGCTCATTGGGTCCTTTTAGAGAGGGCGGGCAGCAGCCATTACAAGGGTCTGCCTGTAGCTAGAGCGACAAAGAGACCTATAAACTCATAAAAGCCTATTTACTGTCCTATTTATTTTGGTTCATGTCCACTCGCGCTTCATATAACCTGGCAATTGTGTTCCTGGACATCCCCGTATCTCTAGCAGGTTCATCAAACAGTGATTCTGCCAGTAACTCCTTCATATGTTTGGACATTCTGCAGTAGCTCAGAGTTGTTTAACAAGTAACTCACATGGGACACAAAGTCAGCTGTCAGTAACAGCTTGAAAAACGAAGCAACACGTGGATCTGAACCATCAGTTTGGTTAGGGGACAAACAGTTCAGGATAAATTTCGTATAAATTACTCAATCCAACGAAAGTGAGCCAATAGGATAGTTGGTTTGTTAATTTGTTAGATGAGGTTAGATTAGCAGGCATCGTAAACTACTACTACTCAACTTTCTTTTCATATTGTGCACATCCAAAAGTATCTTTCCTTCAGAAAAAGACACGCTTTTGAGAACATGGGGATAAATTATTAAAATGCTTTGCAGAAATATGAGGCACAAATTAATGGAATGACATCTGTTCACTATGAAAGGCATTCAGACCACACACACAGATGTGCTGGTGCGTATGTGCGTGTGTCTCTCTACGCCATATCATGGCTTTATAAGGAGAGGAGACAGATACAGCAGCAGAGATGGCTGAACAATAAGCTGTCTGGGAAGAAAAACACAGACAGTGAACATTATCGCTCAGCTTCCTACAGTCTTGTTGTCACTGTGAGTTGCGGTAATTAGCCAGATTTATTTTGTTCCCTTTTATTCAGAGCCAGGCTAACTGTTTCACCCTGTTTCTAGTCTTTATTTTAAGCTAAGCTAACCCCCAGTGGCTTCATATTCAACAGGCACATATAGGATTGGTATAGAGTCCTTACTCAAAATATAAAACTATTCCTTTAAAGCAGAAATCAGATTCCTTACTTGGTTACATAGCACTATTATCCTGATATCTGGATGTCTTCCTAATAAGGCAGCTGGTTTGGTTATTTTTAACAGAATGTAATATACTTTGGACCACATGAACAGGATTTAGTCTGATTTCCACTTTAAAATAGCTAGATGCTATGGACTACTGTGGCAGACTGAAGTCAACAGTGCTCAACGATCAGCCACTTTATTTCATGTTATAATCACACATACAAACACCCTTTAACATCATCAATGTCCGGCCTTGTAAGCATAATTTTGGCCTCCAAGCAGGAGTTTTTACTTTACTGAGTAGCAGCATTCATATTCAGATGAATCACAAAACCTTCAGAAAGACAGCTACAACAGAGGACTGAGCAGTGTGGTCCAGGGTGGGAGGACTGCTGGTTCCTTCTGTTCAAAGGAGCAGTCATACTTTGTTCTGTGATGATATTAAAAACTATGTTACCAGTCCTGTGCCAGGGACAGGGCAGAGCAGGTACAGTGCAACAGGGCGCACAATGTCCCTGACAAATGAAGATATCTAGTTATTTTTAAGAGGAACAAGTAAAACTGTTTGTTAGTTCGTGCTGTTGGTGTATGCTCGTCTGTTATTTATGTCTATGAACCGTTCTGCCGACCAGTCACATTTGTAATGGACGCGATGATATTAACGTGGTTCGATGATATCAAATCTCAGACAGGATAACTTTCCCCTTTATATGATTATGTTTATAACATTACTAAAAGATATTACCCAGCGTAGAGAGAGAGAGAGAGAGACACAGGATGAGAGGACTGACAGGCAACACAGGAAGAAGACTCTAATCCAGACTGGTCGTAGTGTGACATGACACAGCTGAAGTCATGATTTCATTAAAGGGTAGACAGGAAGGCAATAACTGATACAATACAGATCCAGATGGCTAGCTATCACCAAACTTATGAATATCACACACACAAACATCATAGCAGCTGGTGCCTGCAAGTCAGAAACACAACCTAAAGCGAGCATAAGAACAGTATTTTTGTAAGATTTAACTGTAGTTTGCACTCAAAGTTAAGATTTCTTTCTGTAGCTGCTCTGATAACAGGTTTCCATCAACAGGCAGGCAGAACAAGCCGTTCCTAAACACTGCAACAGGCAGGTTTCAGGCAGTCTTTGTGTCTATATAATCTGGAATGATCTTTTAGGAGTGTGTTTTATTTGGAGAAGCGCTGGGATTACGAGGTCAGTGAAGAACACACTGACACTGACTGGAGGATACTAAACTTTGAGTTGGGGAGTTTCAGCGTCTCTTATCTTTTCTTACCCTCCCCCTGAAGTCATAAAGCTATCCCTGCACGTGTAGAAAAAGCTAAATGACATACCAAGCAACCACCAGAATGGGCTGGGGCACGGCAATGAACCGAGATGGAATAATGCAGAAATGAAGCTGGTGATATCATTAAGAATGCGGAGGCAGAGATATCCAGACCTTTTAGTCTGTAGAGTAGGTCAAGCTCCAAAAATCACTGGATCTTTACACCCTGCCAGCCTGGTAAATGCTCCCAGTACGCACAGAGAGGGTTTTTACAACTCTGGAAAGTTAACATGGTGGCACTTATCGTCACAATGATCATGAGCCAGGATGATTTTGGTGTTAACAGGTGAAGGTGACCGACTGCCGCATGTCTCTCATTGGTCTTTATCCAGGCACACACTGAGAAAAAGAGATAAAATGCTTGAAGATGATTCTTCTGTGTCTGTCGTACTCTCTCTCTCTCTCTCTCTCTCTCTCTCTCTCTGGTGCCTCCTCGTCGGCTTATACGACATCTGTCACCACGAACGAATCCCTCCCCGTACAGAGCGAACCCTCAGAGACAGAGACGAGGGATGTGAGCTGAGTTAACTTCGCGCTGTCAGCACGCAACCGCCTGCTCTGTAGAGCACTGGGTTCACACACAGACACACACACTGGAGATCAGAGCTGGAGAGCTGTCACTGGGGTCAGTCGGGAGACGTGCGATATCTTGACAGAGCTGAAGTGTTCGCTGACACAGAAACACATGTAACACACTGTGGAGCCCCACAGTCTGTCCCTGTCTCTTTTTGTGACCAAGCGTGTGTATGTGTGTATATTTAAAGGATGTGTGTGTCCTTTCTACTTCAAGATAAGTCTGCCTGTATTAGAACAATAAGATTAGGTAAGATTAAGTGCATTTTGACTGTAAACAGGTCATATGCCTTACTGTTTACCACCTTATATTCACATTTTAACCACTTTTTAACCTTAGCTCCATGCAGGAGAATCAGGGTTCAAGTTATGTGGGAGCCAGAGAGAGCTGAGCTTTCATAAGAAGGTCTGAGCTCCCATGAAAGCTGTCATTAATACATTACTAACAACCACTTTAATCACAAATAATGCATTTTTCAATGTAATGAGTATTATTTCTCTCTGTATTGACTGCTTGCTTTTTAATAGATTTCTGACCGATGCATCCTCCCACTAGTGGTTTTTCCATTTATGTTAATTATTTAGCTATTCAAATTAAAGATTCTACCTAGAGAGTTTAAGTTGATGTCCAGACTGTGGACATATTATTAAATGCAGATGACGTAGTTTTACTTGCTGGACAAAATAAAAAACATCCGCAGACTATGCTGAATATTATTGCAAAAGTATGCTGGAAATGGAGACTAGTGATGAATCAAGGCAAAATACAAACAGGACATTTTGGACAAAAATCCTTGGAGTCATGATCATGGATCATCAGATCATCAGTTGTTTTTAATTAATGTCAATAGTGTTGGCAAATACTGAACAGTATAAATATCTTGACTTGCTGGACAAGCCCAAGACATTTGATGAAGCTGTCAGTGTTCTAGTTCAGTCAGTGCATGCAATAGGATCTGTGTGTCCTGTGTCTGACTGTGCTTCTGGTGTTTGGGGTTTCTGTGAGCATACAAGTGATAACACAATGCTTCCTTGAGCTATTTGATTTTTTCTGCGAGTCCATACATACCTAATCTATTGTCATTTGTGGAGATATTGGATGGGAACCTCCAAACATCAGACATAAATGGTAAATGCTTTGGAATAGACTTTTGAAGATGTCTAATCAGAGACTCACTAAAAAGATATTACACTGGGACATTTCACATCGGAATCTCTGGGCTAATGAGCTGAAATCCTTACTTTATTTGAATGATTTGTCATTCATTTTCTAGAACAGATTATTTTGTGACATTTAGGATAATTTATTGTCTCATAAAGAATAGTTGTAGTGTCAAACCTTATGTGAAGTATAACTTAAACAAAGAGACAAAGATCCCTATGTGCATAGTTCACGAAGGTAAGTGTAATGCCACTCCAGAGGAGTTTTTTTGCTGCCCTGTCTACAAGGACATAAGAGGATTATTTTTTAGTAAAATGTCCTCCATTCCTGATGATTTATTTTTGCTGGATGATGATTGCTGGATGATGATGAACTGAACTGATTCAGAAGGAAAACCTTTTTATAGAGATTTTTATTTGCCAAGATTGGGCCAAGCTGTAATGACATGAAATTAAATATTTGACCACTGCAACTGACCTTTTGGTGTCTTGTAAAGCCAACTCTTGTAACCCATTAGGGTTAGGCACTTTGTGTGCATGAAACAAAAATCTAATTAAATCAATCAATCAGTCTTTCATACGATACCAAAAATTGCATTTTCCCTTTAAGTTTTGTGTATTAGTTGGCATATTTTAGGCTACTGAAACTTAAATTTTGGGTTGTTGCAATCTACTTGATAAAATTGTTACAAGTAATGGGCTGCTGTGTGTATCAAAGTGTTGGACTACCTAATGAGTGGTGATGTCTCTCTTTGGCTCTCTCTCTCTCATACAAAGTGCAACCATTAGGCTATTAAATACTTTTATCTCTGCCCCTAATGTTACTTATTTTAGAGATGCCCACTAACTCAAACCCTGATGGTATGGACCTGAAAAACAACATTGCTCACTCTTACCTAAAGGCAGCTAACAACACTGCTAACTTGCTACTTTATCTAAAGGGGAACTTAGCCACTCCACAAAGCCATATTTTATTGTTCATGCAAAATAGATGGGTTGAATTGAAATTTTGCTGCTTTAAATCCTGGTTTGCCCTGCCCTTTACACTGCTGAATTAAATTCACTTACATTTAAAAATATGAATTAATACCTAAAATTATTACACCGTGTTGTTTTTTTATTAGATTGTTCATCAAAACATATTTATTTACACATATTTGTTTCTGTGTATTTATAGTCATTCTGTAGATGTATGACTTGCTTTAAAATGCGGGAGTGTACTCGTTGCATCACACAGGATCAGGGTTTTATCTTGATAAATAATGTAACACTATCCTCTCCCTGGAACCACATTTGTTGAGGGTATATGTTTTTTGTGCTCCAGTTAAGGCCTGCATTTTCAATGTGTAATATCCCATAAATAGCATTACCCACTTACCCCTCCTTGCACACACACACACACACATGCACGCGCTTACACACCCTCAGTGCCGCACCACAAAGGAACTGAGCTTCAGAGACAAAGGGACTAACAATCAGAGGAGGCTCCTACATGCATCAATGCAACCTGATGATCCAGAACCTACATTTCTTTATGTGGGCCTGGCTGGGAGGAAACACTCTTAGATCGGCTTCATGCTGTCCTTTCCAGTTAGCAAGCACTGTTCATGCCAAGCAAGCAGGAGAGTGACAAATTAATTTGATCACCTTGGTACAGCAGAGATTGGCATATTACTACAATAAAATCGATGTTTGAACTAACAGAACACAGCATCTTCAACTAGCCTTTTCCATCAAAAGAGCAAGTGTATTAAGGCATGCACATATACTGCATGAACACACAGGCCCAAACAACTGAAAGCACACAGACCCACATGGAATAAAGACGCATTTTAGGCACATAAACTGACCTTCCAACTAAGGGCACCCAGCAATTCCTAATTCTCGTCTATTTTCCCACACATAGAGCTAGATTGGATTGAAGTATTGGTCTGTTTACAAGGTACATGCTTTGAAGAGTATATGCCAGAGTAATTCATCTATGGTCTGATGGATGCCATGGCCCTAGGCTGCGTTCCTATGAGACCATACTCTATTCGAAGCGCACTCATCCTGCTTGTCACCATCCTCTCAGTACATACAGTGTATTTTTCTCTCATGTGATGTGTGTGCTATGAATAGGAGCACAAATAAATTATTGATGCCAGACTATATTCTGTATTTAGTTATCAACGACGCTTAATAGTATTGCCCCCTATTCAGGTTTGCCAGAACAAAAATGGCTGTAAAAATAGGCAATTTTCCAGAAAGTGCTTTTGTCTGGGGGAGCCAGTTTGAAAAACACACTGTGGCCTTTAGTGAAACACTGGATGCCACGAAAAAAAAGATAATTTTAGCCTGAAAGTTAGATTTAGCCATGTACAAAATATGTGTCCAACATTGTATGTAAAAGTGACTACATGTGGATGAGAGAGTTCCAGAATGCAACGAACAATTTGCATACTTACATTGCTTGTTATGAGAACAGCAAAGATTAGACCACTCTAACAGATTTTCAGTTGCTGGAACTTGAATTTTTTATGCAACGAGCAGAGCAAAGTGAATTACTTAAAGATTTCCTGAATAAGATTACCATTGAATATTCAGCCACAGATCTCTCACACAAAGGTTTTATGTAAACATAACTTTAAGGATGTAATTGTATTTTAGGCTATTGTTTCTCTTTTACCAACCTGCTGAACTATCAGCCTTGGCAACCGGAGCATTTATCTCCAGGTCACAATTAAGTTTAGCATATATGCTCATATACTCTGCACAACCACCCAGTCTTTGGATATTAATTTCACAAACAAATTTGACAATACTAGAGGTAACACACATTTTAATTTAATGTCATCATTAAATAAATACAAACTGTATCACCAGACAACGTAATAAATAATGTGTATTGGCACATATATGTCACATATAAACTTTCTTTAGTCAAACAATCTCAATGAAACCAAGATCTCTTTCACAAAGAGTACAGCGGATAAAAAGACAAACAAATATGACATAACAAAAGCACATCAGAAACAATCACATTCATCATTAAATAGATTCAACGTTAAAAATCTAGATTCCGCCAGTGGGATGAGACATTCAAGTTTTAAAACCCTGTGTAATTCATTCCACATATAAGGTGCAAAGTAGTGGAAGGAAGTTTTCCAAAGTTTAGTATTTACCCGAGGGCTAACTAGAGCTTTTGGAGGAGACCTTTATAAACAAAAATGATAGAAAGGTACATACTGAGTCATGTTCACGATAGGTGTTTTTGCGCAGTTATACAATGTTTTTCTTCTCTTTCATATCCCAGTGAGTGTCAGCACTATGCCTGTCCCAAAATAATGATTTTTAAATTAAAATCATGGAGCAGTGTTACATAAATATTAGATAACAGGGAGAAAAAAAGAAAAGAAAAGAAAAACCTTTAAACATTTCTGAGGTAAAGGGCTTTGATGCTCTTGAATGCATTTAAAAGTAGTTTGTGTGGTCTGTCTGAGAATAGGCTATAAAATGGAGCTCTTGAATAAAATATTGATATCTACATGCACTGAGCAGATGTACATGTATACAGTGCATTTTAAGTACTTATTCTATGCAGTAAGCAGAAAAAAGTCAGTGCCAATTCAGCAGAGTGTGAAGAGGCTGGATAAACAACTTTCGATCACCACCTTTAAATAGCTGCACAAAGACAATGACTATTTCCATAATCACCAGAATTGTCACTGGCTACCACCTTTTCAAATTATGATGGATTTGCATCTGGGACTGAATAATTGACAGAGAGTGACTTGTAGGGTCGATGAGTTTGATGTTTATTAACTGAATGAAGGCATTCGTGAAAATACCCTTGCTGCCTATATTTTGTTTACTTTCTCATTGCACATGAATGAAAAAAAAAATAATAAGATGGACGGACAATAACATTGTGAGATACAACTCTTTTCCCTTTTCTCCAAAGGCAACCATACCACATCCATCACCTGCAACACTTGGCACATTTTTGAGGGAGCACTCCTTCTTGGTGAGCATTCTGTAGCCCCGGAAAACATTTGCTATTGTTCTGGTCCAGCTCCAAGTGCATCCGAAGTCCCCTCCAGACAGACACTGAAACCTAAGGAGGCAATGGGGAGGCAGCAGGGGTAGATGGTGGGTCACTGTCTAGAGCAATGGTGCAGAGCATTAATTGCTGAATCAGAGTGCATAGCTGAGGCCTCTGCAGTGTCAGTAATTGGGAGGGGAAGCCTGCTGACAAAGCAGTAGAAACTTTGTGGGAGAGCTAATGGCTGGGAAACTCAACCAAACATCAGTAGGAATAACCACCTTATACAGATACTACATGTAGGTGAAAGTGAAGTCAAGTTTTGTGCTGACTTGTCAAGCTAGAGATAACAGAGCAGAGACCTCTGCAGTTCATAGTTACATCTGTATTGTTTCAACCAACCACACTCTTTGGATAAATGTTGAAGTAAGTGGGGATTGAATTGCGGGTGCTGTTTATATAAAATATTCTTTTGTCATCATTGCCAGTGCTTTAGATAGATAGATAGAGATATCAGAGCATGAATCATGTTACAAAGTACAGTTTCTTTACAATATTCTTGCAATAATATTAAAGTGTGACAACAGATGAAGCTAGATTTAGCATACAGCACATGCAGCTGTAAGCATATGCCTTTACAAAAACCACCATAGCTATAAAAACATTTTCATTCTGAACCTATTGTATGCTGTTATAAAGAATATGAGAATAAGAATACCTAATTAAAGATCACCACACACACACACACACACACACACACACTAATAGTGATTTAATTTACAACCATTCCATTCATGATGTGATAGACAGAAGTCTATTTGACACTATTCCACAGTGGCTGATGTCAACTTATGTGGCATCTTGAAATGTGAAACAAGCTGGTAGTGTGGAACAAAAGTTCAGTCAACTTTAAGCAATTGCATGCTCTGTTAACCGTGTGAAAACCAATCTATTTGGCCAAAAAAGACAGTGATTGCCTAATGTTTCTATCACCTTTCATTGGCATTTTAGTTTCCAGGATGTAATCTTACTCATCCTAAACTAAACTATGGTTGGAAAAGCATGTTTACCACTTAACCCAGAAAGTGGAGCCAACAGTAATTTCTCAATATGTTTTATTAAATGAATGTTTTAATATACATATAAAGTACTTAAAGTAATTTTTTTTATATATGTAATATTTATTTTGTTGAAATATATGTATGTTTTAAAGCATGATTGTGTTGATTTAAAATCAGAGTATGTGGATGTCAGTGTTGATTCTACTGCTCTCTTACCAGTTTGAAACAGGCCCAATGCAAACAACATGCATTTTATAACACAGTGATGTGGTAAATTGAGCCCTTAAGGGCAGTGGAAAATGAATGTGTGCACAATTTGTTTGCATGAATGTGTGGTCTTAGATGCATTGCCGTGGGCGTCCACCCTACAGTATGACAATGTCTTTCTTAATGCACAAGTGACTATATATGTATATGACAACAGCTTGATTTCTCTCTCTCTCTCTCTCTCTCACACACACACACACACACACATATATGTATATATGTATATATATATTTTTGTGTGTATTCCTATCCTATAAGTCTGGCTGCTACATATGCAGTGTCAGCCACACCTCTATTTTCTCTGAGGAGTCCTCATCAATCATGATACAGGACCAAGGACATCTTTCTATTCACAGCTTTTTATGTTACTTACAGAGTAGAACTGATTTTCACACGTGGTTCAATCCTTTTGTGCCTGACACAAAGAACTTTGTTTATCTTTGTGAAGATAAATGATCCAGTGTGACATGCTCGTGTAGAGACAAGCCAGTTGGAGCATAAAAAGAAAGGTGTTCTTGTTTTTTTCTGTTCTTTTCTATCCATAGAGCTCAGTCGGTGATGTGTATTAGAATATTCATAACTCTGTTTTCAATAGTGTACCACCTCAAAGAATTTTTTTTTGTTACCTTAGAATTAGGAGTCTTTATCTAGAGACGAAGCAGGTTGCCTTCCATGGAGGTTACCATGTTGAACTGCTATGTTTTTACACTGGCCCTGAATGGACAAACCAAACACTGGCTCTATATAGGTTTTTTTCATGTTGGGGGAGGGTAAGGCTGGGGAGTTGCAATTTGCTCTGTGCCTTGTCACACATCTGGCAGTGAAACATGTAAGGGCCTATTTAAAGCCAGTCTTTGGTTTTTTTTTTCTTGGCTGCTATAGAAACATGGCAGTTCAACATGCCGCGTCTATTGAAGGCAAAGCGCAGCATCTGTAGATATAAAAGGTTCATAACAAAAACTATTTTTATTTTCAGGTGATTATACACGAATGAAAACATAGTTATGCATATTATATTCCATTTCTTTCAATATATCTTCCTGGAACTTTTATAGAAAGTAAAATATGAAAGATTTACTTCAGGTACCATATTAATTTATCTGAAACACAGCTTGAGCTTCATCCAAATGCAGAACATTCAATATCTTGGGCCCTACAGTAAATGGTTCTATTGTGCAGCCACTGTCTCAGAAGCTGTAGACTGACACAGCTTTTGGCACTGACAGCCTCTCTAGCATTATGTACTGTAAGTGAATTAAACTAATGCACCCGTCTCCTTTCTGCTGCTGGACAGTATTTATTAGTCTGATCTACATCCATAAGTCTTATTCTGTGTCACAACTCCATCTTTTATGCTGCTGGCTAAGTGAAAAATGCAAGTACCGTGCAATAACGGCCCGCTACTTGTCTGACAAACAGATATGTGTAGCATATTATCTTCAAGTGTATGGCCAAAGCGCTTCCCTGTCAGTATATATGTCTTGATCACATTTTTCCCCTCTGTCATCATTCAAGATTTATTATTGGACAGACCATGGCAGAAAATATGTCCTCTTCCCTAAATCCCTAAACCCCCAAAGTGCAATGCACATTACAGCCATTATATTAAACCATTTTCCTAATTCATTATCATTGTTCAACTGAACAACACCAGTATGCAACTACTGAGGTAGAGGTAGACTCACAAGCCAGTCTCTGAATGATTCGCTCAATAGAGATTGATGACTTTCTCCTGACTTTTCTTGCTAAAACTGGGGGAAAACAGTTAGTTTAAAAAACTTACATTGCATAGCCAATCTAAAGTATTTAGGATGGTGATGTTGTGGTGACATGGGGAAGTTGTATGCTTGTAAATGCTGTTGTCCCATAATATGTTGCTTGGGACATCTATTTCCAATGTTTTCAAAAGCTCTGTCCATGTTCAAAATAGATTTGCTGTATCTCCAGTTTGTTTTACTACAGAGGAGAACTGAGGGAGAACATCATTTCAGGTAAGGCGAGTCCTTGAAGTGAGGGGCATAGGTTTGTTGCTATGGCTATTCTTGCCTTGTATTGCGAAACTATGCAAGAAAGAGGAAAATGTTCATAAAAAAATGACTGAGCCATGAAAACAAAGAAGACCAAGCACTTTCCTTTGATGCATGGCAATCTACAATCCCATTATGTCTGCTGGGTAAGGATCACAGAGACTTATATCTGGGGAATATCCCTTTAGACAGGTGCACAGGAACAGACGGAAATGTTGATAACCAGCTTAGGCATCCACGATACCCAGAAAGTTTCAGCACCAAACAACAGCTGACTTCTGTTTCCAAACAACGCCCAGAACAACCCACTATACACTACATTAATTTATCACTAATCTTGGTTGAGCTCAAAGCATTAAAAAATTAGGATAGATTAAAAATCGGATTTAAAAGATTTTCATAGTTTTGTCACCAGGGAACAGCATTTGTTCAAAGAGCAGAAACAGCATGATTAATTAATCCAGTGGTGAAGCTGTTTCCTATACATGTAATCTTTTATGTTCCCCCAAAACTATTCACGCACTGCTGACAAATGGATGGATATGAACATTTGGTTTGGCAATGAAATGGATGGCAAACATTAACGCACTCGGGTCAATTTTTGTCCAATGTATTACAACTGTACCACATTTATCTACTGAGCTAACTTTTTAATGTAGGAAAATAGTGGTAAAAGGACTTCACTGTGTAATAGATTGCTGTGTGCAACTAGTATGTGCAAAAGTGTGTATACATGGGTATGAATGTCTTATAGGTTTACTTGCCCAGAAATACTGTGTTGCAGTGTGTTGCATCTTTCCATGCAAGTGCTAAACTCCAATTTGAGATTCACTATTCATTATTTTATAGCATTTCCTGTCATGTACTTCTGAAGGACAGAGGTAGCAAAACCTCTGTTTCTACTCCATACATAGCACTGTAACAAGCATCACCTCTGCAATACAAGGTTAATACTACCTGTCAGTGTCACAAAGACAGGCCTCCTGATTATGATTGATCAGGTTCTTATCAAGCTCCAATGTGTGACAAAAGACATTTGGGAAAGGGCTGCTGTGTTCTACTTTGGAACTACAACAGTCTTTGGAAAGAAATCACAAGGTGCACCTATTTCTTATTTTTTACAAAGAAAAAAATACTTGTCGTGCAATCTCATCTGCATCTCAACCAAGTTGTTGGAAACTGGGAGTTAGAGTAATGAGAAACCACAATATTACTGCATTTTGATTGGCACTTTGACCTGGCAGGTTTGTTAATAGTCACAAATTATTTGCGATTACAATCAGTCATTCGTGCCTCCTGCCGTGGTGATGGCAGATTTATGGAAATTAGGGCATCATAATCCTGATCAGGTTGTGTCGGCTTATTGTGTGCAAAGAGCTCCACGACCTCACAGTAATTGCCTCTTGCAATCTTCTAAATCTTGCTTGACATACCAGCAAATCCATGGGTCCCTGTTGTTTTTTAGTGGTGACCTTGGCTTGGTGTCAATGCTTTGGAGCGGGCTTGATCTGAATGTGGAGGGAATAGGGTGTTTGATTTAAGATTCCATGTGCATTTCACTGGCATTTGTCTCGCATTCCTGAAAACACTACATGCAAAACTAGACAGTGCAGTGCTGGAACAAAACTAAAAAGTAATTCTGATCAAGAAGGACATTTCAGGTGGAGGGATGTGACCTCAGAACCTGTCAAACGCTTTCTCTGGTAGATGAATGTAATGAGAGGGAGGGGCTGAAATCTGAGTCCTCAAAAGCAGACTAATTACCCTAAAACACTGATAACGCTCAAATCCTTCATTTCCTGGAGGCTGTGCATAATGGTTTATTAACTCTATATAATTGACCATAATTACAAAAGCGTCTTAGATCTTTTGTTAAGAAACCACAGTAGTTTGCCATAATGTTGACTTTGTGTCAGTATGAATGCTAATAGTGTACATAAGTTCTTTGTCCTTGCTACAACATAGTTTAACTATTTGCTACAAAGTATGAAAACTATTAATCATTTGACAATAATATAAATATAACAAGAACAAAATTGTCCAATACATGTAAGTCATTTATCTCCAGTACTACAATATTTGCTGCATGGGACATCAAAGACACTTACCCTCTCAAGCTCCTTACAATATTTTGTTTCAAAGTTCAGATTGAACCATTCACTAGGCAGCTGAGTAAGGAACAATTTGCATCTGAAAAAAAATTGAATGAATGGGCAGCAAATTTTGAACTGACAACTCGTCTTCAAGAATGTTGTAAACAGGTGAAATAAAAGAAAACAGTCAAGCTTCAAATAAATGTGGCAATATACCTAATATGCTTAAACATTGTTAATGACACATGCTAAATAGGTAATGCAGCATTTGTCATAGGATACAGACAACTTATCCAGCAAGTACTTTTGGTTGAGTGTAACATCCACATGTATCATTAAAGGCATAGTACATAATACACTAACACACTGATCAGTGTGCAAAACACACACTTCTTTCTTGTCAAGGTGCCAAGGAGTCCAAACATTGTTAGATGATTTCTGCTTCCCAGAGTCTTTCAACACTGTAGAATGCTCCCTTTAAAATGTTTTCAACTTTATTTTATTTAGAAAAAGTAGGTTTTGAGCCCAAATTGGCTCTTCATCAGACATCGTATCATACAGACATTTGGAAGGACAATGTAGGCTTGAAATGTAAATTTTCTAAATGTAGTTCATTTGTTTTTATTAGAGGCATAATTGTAAAACAAAGCAACAAACAAGTATTTGCATTTTGCATTGTTGGAACGTAACCAGGTTGTAAGTAGAGTTTCAAAATGCAAAAAGAAGTAACAGGAGCAAGAGACAAAAAAATCGAGAAGGCAATTTATTGAAAACGGCATTTAAACTCAAACAGGCTGTTCATCAGCTGATCAAAAGTTATTATCTTTCTTATTATTTTCCCCTGGTCTTAAGATTTTGTTCAGGAGTGTATATGTTCCACATACATGCCGTATGTATGTCTATACCAACTTGCAAGCCAAAAGAGCTGTTGAAAACTTAACATGCCTTTGACCTCACAGATATGTGGTTGTGTTGTGATCGGCTGATGGTACTCAAGTAGCTCATGTGTGTCTTTATTACATATGGGGGGAGGACAGTCACTCATCTGTGACTCAATTACAAGAAGACAACAAAGGAGCGGTAGCATCAGTTTTGTCTGGAATCCACATAGCAATCATATTTGCTGCTTGTAAATTGAATTAGAGGACAGGAATGGGAGCAGGTAAAAGGCAGGCACAAGAGGGCTCTTTGCTCGTCAAGACTAATTGTGTCTCCGAGTGTCACAAAGGCTTGAATAGAGACAGCACTGCTGTAATCAGAGGGCTGTGTGCTTGTTCATCAGCCCAGTACCTTTCTGCACCACTGGCTTCTCTGACTGGGCCCATGACAACAGAAGAAACAGTAGTACACTGATTGCAGCATCAACCCTATAGCAGTGAAATACAGTAATTTTCTAAGGCTACATAATGATCAGGAAAATGTACTACAGTGCAAGTCATTGGGTGGCTGGCTGGGTGGCTACAGTGACAATTTTAAAGTCGCAACAATAATCAATGCTCTGAACTGATAACAGCAAAAGTATAAGAAATAATAGATGTGGTTTTGCTCCTATATCATCTCATTTAATATGAGACGGCAGGGACGTTATCTCATTTTAACATGAGAGGGAACAGACTTAATCTCATTTTACCATGCAGCGAAACAAAATATCACTTGTGTTTTTATCTGAGGGCTTTAGACACAAGCTACTGTGCCTCAATCCATTGACTCACTTTATTTTTAGAAGTGCTATTTATGCTGCTCTTTCTGCTTCATTGGTTTGTACACAGTAGGTGAAGAGCCCAAAATGAACTCTCCACAAGGATACATATTGTAGAATTTGTGTAAACCCGTTGGACCATGGAGTGCCCCAACTGAGTGAAGGGCTGGAATGGACGAAGTCATCTGAAAGTGTTTGAGCACAAGGCCAAGGTTGGTGACACTGACATTTTCACCTACAGAATTTTAGAGTCCATATCTGCTTACTGTCAAAAAAGCAATCTCAGTGTCAATGACCCAATGTCATCCAATGTTCCCAATCTCCTCTCTTTGCCTTCTGTCTAGGCTAAGGCATGCCTGATAGAATAGGAAATAAATAATTCATAAATATATGCAGAAGTGCACACGACTTTAACAGTTTTGGGCAACACAAATACCCACAGAATAAAGGCATACAGATTCCAACATTTCCCAGTGCCATCTGTATTTACTCATGCATACACTATACAGCAGTTTCACAATGTACAGGTAAAATCGGCTGTAAACCAGCACCAGCCGTATCTTCCAGCGATTCTCTACTCTGAATGTGCATTTAATTAGAAACACATCCATGTACTGACTGGAGAGGTCAGTGCATCACTGTGCTAGCAATTCCCCTGGCAACTCAAATGGTCAACGAGGTGGCAATAATCGCATTAGAATCAGTGAAGACTGGTGAGGCAGACATAGTCTGATATAAGCAAAAAATGTCAAAATGTTAAATACAAAATCAGTGACATAATACTGAAACAACATATATTTCGAACATTACTGCTACGACTGCACTATTATACAACAAACAACAAATTCAAACTGGAAATAAATAGTATACAGTGTCCAATTTAGTAGCACATCTGTAATTAATCAGTGTAATTGGCTAAAGGGGAAAGTCATGGGCTTAGTGGCACAAAGTCTCGACAGAGTGTAAAGACTAGTCTCTCCTTTTGTAGAGCCAGCCCTCCCAGAATTATTGGTCCATAGCCTCCTACACCTTTTGCTGTACTGTGTGACTTACACCCTCAGTATACTTGCTTCTGAAGTCTTTGGTGTGGGCAGGTTAGTTCAGAGAAAAAACATGTTTGTGTAGAACTAAATTAAAGGTCCAGTGTGCAACATTTAGGAGGATCTACTGGCAGAAATTAATATAATATTCAAGATATGTTTTCATTAGTGTAAAATCACCTGAATATAGGAATTGTGGAGTTTCGTTCCATGACCACTGTAGTATACACACTGGGCCTTTAATAGTACAACCAATGCCAGCATGAACTTACTGGTCTGAACAGATGGATGTGTCTCACACTCTTCAAAATGATGACAGCACTAAAGTAGGCTACATGCTGCATATATAAATTATGTATATAATAACATAATATTTTAAGTACATAAGTGATATAAATAAGTCATATCTCCGATAGACATCTTTTTCCTCTTGCAAAAACATATCAATTGTCTGTTTCTAAATAGAATAACACAGTTGAGCATGACTTTGATATCTGACATAATCACAAATGACACATGGCCTGGGTGAAAACCAGAAAGAACCTTTTCTCTTTGTGCTTGCCTTTGTATCACTGAAACTGGTAACCTGACTACCTCCTTACATATTGACCCATAACTTTAATAATCTTTTTTTTCTTATTTTAAATAGATAAAAGAAGCTATTTTAGTTGATGAAGCCATGGGTGGCTGAAGTAACACATATACTGAATCCCTAAATGCACAAAAACAAATAGCAAATTTGCAGCATTTCTCTCTGAGGGATTTGATTCAAAATGGTGAAATACAAATAGGGAACAGTGCAGTGGTGAAAACAAACAGGCTGGGTGACCTCAGCTGAGAATGACAGCGTATCCTGAGGGACTGCCGTTTCTGATCTGCTACTCTGTGCTCTTCACAGTGTGAAAAGCCTTTTATGATTTTTCCCCCATTCCATATCTCTGTAAATTAAGTTCAGCTTTCCCATACCATACTCCATCAACATTTTTTTTCTCCAGCTAGATAATCCAATATCAAAATAATATCCTTGGATGTTCAAAAAACAAATATTATGAATGTAATTTAGTAGGCATATACATTATATACAGTGTCCTCACAAAGTTCAGAGCTCTTTATGGAATCTCCATATAGTTGTTTTTCTACTAGAGTCATTCAATAATTGTTTTGACTATTTTGTATATAGGTATATAGGAATCAGTGAAAATATAGAATAATAACGTTCAGCTAAAGATGCTTATATAAATATATCTACTGTATGGATAATTATTCTAGTCAGTCAACTTCAATCTTTAGTTGCTTTGCAGTTAGGTCATACATAATGTTTGTGCTTGCTTGTGAAATCACCAAATTGTCAACTTAGTGGGTTTTTTTTTGCTGAAAACTCTCTGGTCTTTGGACATCAAATCATTTTCAATGCCAAAAACTCAGTTCCCACCAATATGTTATCACCTTGCATGCAACATATGTTTATGCCTCCCACTTGTACTACATGCACGTTGGACAGGGAATAAAAAATACCAAGCAATATTTTCCCATGGATTTTGTTACTGTGAAACCAGAGGATTCATCAACAGTTTTGTGAAGATGATGTTTCATGTTGATGCCATATGTACCTATGATCAAGCCTTCAGAATATCATCACAGAGCATCTCCTTTGCTGTGCTCGAGTGTCAGATAGACGTTTTCATATTCAAAGCAATAACAGTATATTGTGTTCGCCTTTCTTCACTCACTGCTGTGGTTTTATTATTTTGATACATGAGGAGAGAGTGTCAAAACATTAAACATTAAAACATTTATTTTTTCCCTCATAATTGCAACACACTTCTTAATTATAGTCTAGAAGTGCAGAATTGGTGAAGCAATAATTAAAGCATTTGTATTGTCTCTTCAGTTGCATGATTCATTTACCATATTGACCCTGGCCTGCAAAGGCATGAAAAGTTTTTAAGCTCTAGTGAAGAATAATATAGAACAGTGCAGAGTATAGACCCAAAATATTAACCTTAAAGTTCAATTAGAGAGTACAATGTTGATAGATGGATGTCAAGCCAAAGTGAATTGAATTTTCCTCTACCTCTCAAATCAGAAGAGGCTGGCTTGTGTGATGAATGATGACATTTATTTGATTTGGAGGATATTACAGTAGGTACTGTCAAGAAATATAAATGGATATAGTTTCACAATCATATTTTACCAGAAGACCAATACTCTTTTGTGGATGTGCTGCAATGATGGCAAAGGTGGGAGGGCCAACCAGTTGGAAGTTACAGGTTGTAGAGGAAAAAATACATTGTCAGTTGGATATTGCTCAAACACTAAGTGTGTGGAAGTGTCAGAGCCATATGAACTGTAAAATATTAAATAATTTTTTTTCTGTAAAAACAATGTTAAAAACCAAATGTGCATTCCTACTTGAAGCAGGAAATTATAATTAGTCTGAATCTTCTCCTCTCAACACCTGTCATTAAAATGCTATGGCTGTAGGGCAAAAGCCATTAAAACTGTTAAAGAAATGTGGAACACAGCCAAATTGCAAAGAAAATATTTTGAATGGGTTCTTTCTTTCATCTATTTATAGTTGCTTTACCATTTACCATCCAACAATTGTTTTTTACCAGCAGGCCTCCCTTACTCATAAGCATCATATTCCAGACATAATTGAAACATAAGTTTTAAGTTTTATGTTGATTGTATTCAAGTACATACAGTGCATTGATGGTCCCAAACTGACGTCATGAAGAATATTCCATTACTTTATTGTTACCGGTGTATATGATTTAATGCCATCTAGTAGTAGTTGCAGCAACTCCTTCACGTTCACCCTCCCCTTAAAAGTGCGAAAGAGAAACGCGAACACCGGTATCTAGTGCCAGTTTTGCCAGGTTCTCCTTCTGGGTTACTGTAGAAACTAGGCAGTTCAACATAGCAGACTCATACGGGGGGATGGACTTGTGACTACAAAGTGTGTGACACAGGACGCAATGCCGGCCAGAGTGACAGAGTAGATGGACGACAGAGTAGCAGGAGTACAGAGCTAAGTAGTCAGAGCTAACCAAGCTAACCAGGCATGAGCAGGTGCTGTCAGGCTCTCCATGTCCGTGCTGGAAACACACTTTGACAGTCACTAGAAGCACAGTTGCGGCCACAACATTTCTGCGTGGTACCTGGAGTGTCAGGCTACAGCTATGTAGCAGGCCACAGTCTGCAGAGTTGGTAGGTTTTATAGGAGCGGGCTGGTTGGTGACAAAAGCTGCTGCCAAATGCTTCACCTGCCTCAAGATCAGCCAATATCGAAATTCAATTGCAATAGCCAGGTAGAGGGCAGTCACTATGCATATTTAAGGAACACTATGTCCATTCTATTAATCCATTTCCCTACAGAATATATTTTGGCAATGTAAAGCCTGGTTTTGACACTACATTCAAGGTGTGATTGCATTTCATTCACACACTATCAGTGTATCAGATCCAAGAGTGGGGTCTAAACTTGCAGCAGAACATACTGAAAGACTTTGTTAAGGAACTTTGTTGCTGTTAATAATAATCATTTGTCTCTGTCTGCTTGATGACACTTTCTTAATATCCAATGAATGTTTTTATGAGTTTACTCACATTTTCGAAGCACTGGGTTGTGAAACTTATGAGGTAAAATTGCAGTTCATATGCAAGTTGCTGAACAAGTTCACTAAGGGTTTTTATTCAAAATAAAAGTTGTATTTTAAAGTTTGGCTCAATAGAATTCAATTCAATTGAATTCAATTTTATTTGTATAGGGCCAATTCATAACAGAGGTTATCTCAGGACACTTTTCAAATAGAGCAGGTCTAGACCGAACTCCTTTTAACATTTACAGAGGACCCGCGACACAGTGTAACCGGCTCCACCATGGAGCAAGCACTTGGCAAAGGCGGGAGGAGTGCAAGGGAAAAAACTGGCAGAACCTACGGACACCGCGACCCTTCGGCGCTCTAGGTCGGCTGGTTTACCTCTGCGCTTTTGACCAGGAATTGGGCGGGGACGGGAGAGCAAGAGAGAGAGCAAGACGAGAGAGCAGAGAGAGAAAAAGAAACAGAGAGACAGCGACAGCCTAAATGGTACTAGCACCAACAGCCGCCAACAACTACATTAATAGTAATATGCGATGACGATCACATCGAAAAAGACGATGCAAAACGATGAACAAGCGCAACGATGGGACGCAGCGAGCAGCGCTAACACTACGGTAGCAATAATACATGACTTAATAACTACACAATAATACATCAAAATGAATACCAGCTGACTGTAGC
This sequence comes from Morone saxatilis, assembly GCF_004916995.1. NCBI lineage: Eukaryota > Metazoa > Chordata > Actinopteri > Moronidae > Morone > Morone saxatilis. Next base: position 10,912,043 of record NW_023340095.1, on the reverse strand, counting down.
ACATGGTAACTCAAGCAGCGACCATAGAGGAGGCTCATACCAGGATCCCATGAGAAGCCTGCAAAGATGAGAAAGCCAAACGAACTCTGGGGCCAGCAAGTGAAGTTAGTCAAGACATGCAAGTTAATGGGACCATGTGATGCAGAAAGAGAGAGGAGGGAAGAGAGGAGCATCAGTCCGCCCATGGAAGATCCCCCGATACGTGCTGAGCGCCCTATACGCACCAGTCACCTACAGAGACTGGTTCAAGGACTCCACCTCGCATTCCACGCCCTAACTATTACCCTTTACAAAGAGGAACGCTTACAGCCGACTCTTGAAAGTGATGGAACGAGGAAGTCCTGCTCCCGAAACCCACAACTGAAAGCCCCGCTCTTCCAAAGGAGAGGAGCTTGGTAACGCTGAACGGCTCCTGGCTCTGTTCTAAACTTTTAGAGCGCTATACGCACAAAATAACCGCTCGCATCTAGCAGAACGCCAAGTGTTCTAGAGGGGTAATAGTGTTCTACAGGGGAATAGTCGCAACCTTATTCTCCTTTCAGACAATAGCATTTAATTTTAAAGGCAAGTGTGCAGGATTTCATTCTATAACCATATGCTAAATGAGATGAGCCACCCAGTAGTGGTCTATTAAGTGTCTATTGATAACTTTATTCCAGCCTCAACCTCATCTGACACAGGTTTAAAACAATAGCGGCTGTGGACAGTGATTTATTAGAAATGGATTGGGCTGGGATCTTTTTTTGAGCACATAACCACATAGATGTGTTGCAAAGAATGGCCAAAAAATACAAATATAATCTCTCAATAGGTCCTCCCCAGGCCGTCAAATCATCATGCCTGCATTTTGGCTTACCCATTTTTGACTCTGATCTCATCAGGATTCCAGTACGCTGGAATGAATTTGACTATCAGGGCTGCAATAGGCTCAAATGATCTGCTTTTCATTTCTCCTCTCTGATGGTTGTGCAAAATATGCCTGCCTTTTTTGTTACAAAGAAATCCAGATGTTTCATAGTGAGTCAGACTGGAAGCTTAAAAATCCTCTCAAATACAAGCATGACGCAGCTCACTGGGATTACTATTTGTTAGTGATGGATTGTTACATATCATTGCCATGCTAATGATGCATTGTTTTTTGTGTAAGTGCATGTGTTTATTCATGTGCATACAGGCACATGTGCAGTTATTTATACGAGGGTTAGGTTATTGCATGTGTCACCCCGGCACTTTAATACATGAACCAGAAAATCCATCCAGCAGCCCACATACATATTGCAGGTTTCCTCACACAGAAGAGAAATTGCTCAGCATGAATGAGGCTATGTTAAATCTTACAATACTTGGTTTTAGATGTTTTTAGCAGCAAATTCTACCACATTACAATAGTTAATTTAACATGTAAGACAGCAAAATGGCAACGTTTCACATGTTTTTTGTTGTCCATGTTAACAGATCAGAGCAGTCACACTTCCAGTGTGAGTTGCGCGTCTCACATGCATCTCAGTTGGGCTGCATCGACGCTCGTACTACAGAGGCTTGGTCGCGCCTATTTTTACTGTGAGGCATGCAGAAAAAGAGGACAGTGAAAAGGATCTGTTAGTTCTCATATCCGCATATCAGTACAGTTTAAACTTCCTTTTTAAAATAAAAGCACTGTATTAATCTTTGATTTAACATGACTTCAATTGTACAAGTATTTCCTAAAGTCAACCGGTTGAAGGGCGGTATTTTCCCACTGCACTGGTTTCTGGTTATAGTGTTGGTTTGGCGCCTATAATGTAAATTATTACTATTGTGATTCAAAGAAAACTTGGAGAACAGGAACCCATCCTCATGTGAAAACCCACTTTAAATAGAACCAGGCCAAGGGAAGAGGGACCACTGTATATTTTCAATTATTTATTATTTCAGCTGTTTTTATTCCATAACCCATTTATGTTTAAAGTATATATACATATATATGGTAATGTAAATTAAATTACATTAATTAGTTTAGAAAATAGATTTAGATTTTTTTATGGACATTATACAAGGAAAAGTATATGTGGAAGAATAGGCTGCGTAGCTGCTGCGCAGTTGACATGCCCTCTAAACACCACACCGTATTAGTTTTCCTCAATTGATATAAACAATTAAGTTTTACTTGTCATCTAAAATAAAACAAGTTGCATTCAACACAATTAAGAAATGCTTTGTTTAAAATAAATATGTCCCACAACCCTTGGGTTATTCCCTAATCCTAATTTAGGACCAGCAGTGAGGCTGCAGATTGCAATACCCCTCCACTTACCCCTCCGTTCCCAAGCTTGAAGGAGAACCTACAGTGCCTTCAGGTAATGTAAAAAAACGAAAAGCTCTTTCTAGAGCCAGTGTTTGGTTTGTTCATTCTGGACTGTGTGGCGGTGAAACATTTTCTTTTCACCCTGAAAAGTAATCTCTCTGACTTCAATGTTGAATTAACAGCTATCTTGCTATCTGATAGTGATAATAATTAATATTTAAATAATTTCCAACAACTCGCTTTGTGTTATATTTCCTTAGACTTAACAGTTGGCTCGTGGCTGTGACAGAGCGCATCAACCAGACAATAGCCAAATTTCATTTGGCTTTTGGGCAACCTGTTGACATTAATTAGCTACTGTTGATATAAACTTCTGCCATCTGTACGGAACAGACAAAATAAAATTACTCAGAAAAACACATATAATTACTCAGAAAAACAAAAAACAAAAAAAATAAATTTTCAAGTGAATGCAATACACTTCCGTACATCTATGTATGTCAGTTCAACTGCCGAAAGTAATGGTCAGCACTTCCTGAAAATGAGAAGCGTGCTACAGGAATTAAATTCGATAAGAGATTTGTTAGCTTTGGAACTTTGATCGGGCTTACATATAGACTGCACCACTTTTCAATTAAGTTTATGTATTTTCTGTTTTATACTACTACTATGTGAATACTTAAAATGTATTCGTAACATATTTGGAAGCACACAGACAACTCCCTCTGAGTAATCCATTCTCTAAATGACCAGCAAACACAAAAAATGGTTCTCATGTGACAAATATAACTGGAGAGTTCAATCACAGCAGTTTACTGTAGAATTTGACAGTATTGCTTTGTTATGTGACAGGCGGGGGAGACTAGAGAGACAAAAAGAGAGAGAGAGCAAAACACAGAAATAGGGACTATTGTTGCTGATTGATGGCATGAAAACTTGTTTATCGGCAGCCTGCAGATGTGACTGCTGTGGCACTGGAGGGCAGCCATTCTCTTATACTGGTCAGGTAGCATGCTCCATTTCCTAACCTGTCAGTACGGACAAGCTAAACACAGGGCTTTTTGACATCGGAATTTTGCATCGCTCATTCTCACTGACAGCTTCAATCGAAAGGAGGCTTGACATGATGTCATTCCCAGTGGGCCCCCCAAGCAACCTATGCGCTGTACTTACAGTTTGAGAGGGAGATCAGCGTTATCTATGACAGTTTTGTTTGTCCCAGGCATGGTGAGAAAAATGTCACGTTTGGCATCCATGCTTCGAGCAAAAGTTGTCCTTGCTTCTGATTGTTTTTTGATGAGGGAGGAAAATTTAGATTGTTTGAATTTAGATTGTTATTTCTGAAAGCATATCATATGATTATTTTGCTTGAGAGAAAAATAAAAAGATCAAATATGTGTCAAAATTGTACATAGCTCTTAAAGGAATGGTTTGACATTTTGGATTTAGACTTATTTGCTTTCTTGCTGTGTTAGATGGGTAGAATGATACCACTTTCCTCTCTGTATGCCAAGATCCAAGATCTTTCTAATGATCTGTGTGATGGTGGCTCCAAAGTCCCAGCGACAATGCTGCCAGGACTAAAAGGAAAGGAGTCCAAGGAGAGCATGGCCAAAACCTAAATCCCACAGTCGTTGATGGGTGAGGTGAATAAAGCATAGTCTCTTGGAGAAGAGTTGTGCTATGTTTTTAAAATTTCAATGGACTGAGACTAAAAATACATGAGGGTTGCAGGTAAATGCCTAATCTTGTAAGTCAGTTGGCAACAGGGCAACTTGTTTTGGGAAGGGCATCTACTTCACCAGAAAACCTACTCTTGGTTGGCAAAATTGTTTTATTGGCATTGTACAATGATGTGAAAATCCCCATGAGCAAAAAAATTCCTTTCAAAATAAAACCTTAAACCTGTTAGTCTAGCCATCTTAGAAGAATCAGACTTCTGAAAATGGATTCAAGATCAATATCAAGTTTTTTGTAAGTTATGAGATGATTTACCATTACTTGCTTTAGTTTCATCCAAACAATGTTAACACTACGATGGCTAGGGTATGTCTTCAGAATGTCCCAGGATGAAATCCCAAAAGTTGCACTATATGGTCTTCATTGTGGAAAAAGAAGCAAGCTGGCTCAAAACGGCTTTGCAGTCAACTGTGACAGTTGAATTAAAAGAGATGGACCTAACATGGTGCAAGGCAGAGCATGCATCACAAGGTAGGTCTCAATGAAGGCAAATTAAAGGTGGGGTTAGATGTAACTAACTAATTATCTATGTTGTGGATTTGCTTAAGTTGCTTTTGCGGAAATCAGATCATGCAGAAAGGACGAGAAGGTAAGTACACCAGCTCCACACAGCGATACTCACAACTCTCCTGCTACTATAGCTAACATCACAACCAACAACCAAAAATATTGGCAAATTAGAAAGTAAGCTGAATCTCTGTGAGCAAGTAATTTAACGTTACCTGACACACAAGTCCTGGCTGGGTTAGAATGGTTGGAATAACAAGTTAGCGTTGTGTGGCTCTGTTCGATCCACTTTGTTTGTTTCCAATTTAAAGAGTCAGGGCTGTGCACAACCACCAGAATTTTCTCAGCACAGACAGAGTGGAAAGCTAGCGTACCCTGAGGAGATATTTGCTGAATTTTTTTAAAAAGTGCACCGAATTAGAATTGCATTACCCCATATTTGTTACAATGTCTGTAGTTTTCACAATGTTACAGAATGTTCAACATAAGTGTGTGCTTGTGTGTAGAGAGTAAATATGTTGAGCAGCGGTGTGGCAATGCTGCAATTGGAAAATAAATAAATGTATTATTGTATGAGATAACACATAGGAGTGAGTCCTCAACCTCCACACACACGCACCCTGCCCTCACTCGATCATGCAAATTGTTTGGTGAGTCAGCTTGACTTAGAGGTTCTAAGGGAGAGAGGTTTTTAGTAACAGGGCTTTATCACCCCCATTCTGTTCTTCACAACAAAGCACTCAGGCAATTTGAGTTCTAATGCACCTTTGGAAAACAATAACTCTGGGCCCACTTATATCAGCCCAGTATGAAATTTTAAGAGGATGGCTTCCAAAGGGGCTATAGCTGGTTTCGAGCCAAAACAGACGAGGCCTACATAGAGGAGTCCAGATTTTAAAGCAGTTGCATTGTAGGTCATCCGCAACTATAAAAGGTCTTGGAAATTTGCGTTGCAACATATATAAAAGGAGATATAACGTTATGTACTTGTTTCTCCAGTCATGCAGGTCATCTGTGATTTCAATACATTTCTTAAGAAATTAAGATTTGTAGGACTGTTTCATTGTGGAGTAATGCAAGACACCACAACACATTAAATTAGTAAACATTGGGATACATTTTCACCATAGATTTATGTTCATATCAGAGGAACAAAGGCATATATGGAGACCCCCAGCAGAGAAACTATAAATGCAAGCACACTCACACACCAGCTCATATTTGTTTAGCTTCCATTTCATTACCCATCACCGCCCAGGGCTAGCAACAACAAGTGTAACAAACTATGGGACACAAATATTTGACAAAGTAATGATATACAATATTTGTTGAAGCCTTTTCTGTTTGTGGCTGGTAGAAAAGAAAAAGTATTAGGCTTTCTAGATGTTGCCCTGTCTGTGTGGCATATCATCAAGTGAATAAAAGAAGCAAGGACTTGAGCTTGCCTGTGAACACCTTACCGATCAGCTCACCGCAAATGAAAAATGTCCCTTCACTAAGTTGACTCCCAAGGGTGTAAGAGGAGGAGGCATGAGGAGCAAGGATGCCTTTTCTGTGGGCAGAGGGACTGGGCAGCTGGAATGATTTCAATGAACACCCAGAATGGGATCCATCTGGGGCGTCCTGGGAGGCCAGAGTGGCTGGAGGAAGCAAATGGCCCTCAGGCCCCTGGCGATTAGCTGGAGCATTTCCCGGGAAGAAAGGAAGGGAAGAGATGAAAGAGAGAGAGTCAGAGGGAGAAAAATCAGCTGGCTTAGACTCAGGCATTAGTTGGACTGCTCTGAAAAAGAAACCTGGGGGAAGGCTCATCTGTTAAAAGTTTCTTTAAGCTTCACTGCTTCTTTGTTATATGAATATCTTGATGTTCTCTTCCACTTGAGAGAACAACAAGCAAATAAGGTAGAACAGGACTGTGAATCACTTGTACAAGATGGACTTTTCTTAACAGTAAAATGTGATTTCATACATGTGGTATTCTTCTCACTAGGTACATGTAGAAGTGCATGTTATTCATATACATATTGTTAAAGGTACGTATAGCAAACTACCCAAATATTAAGTTATCATTCTGCAATACAGAAAGGGTGTTTGGAAGATATTGTTTGCAAAAAACAGGTGGGTGTGGTAAAGATCAGTACCCTTTGAAAAACCTGATCCCTAAATTACTTTTTAAATCTTCTTGGCCTATTTCATTTATCAAAAAAAGGTACTTTTGTATTGCTTACCTCAGTGATTAATATATACAGTGAGGATGGCTTAGGATTTAAGATAATATATACCACATAGAAGTAATGTCTGCATTGTATGGAATATGGCACAGTATGGTGGGTAATTTCCAGATAATTTGTTGAGGGAGATACTGGTACTACTAGGTACTGAAGGCTGTGCATCAAATGCATCAGCAGTTGACAGAGAAGAGTCTGGCTTGTATCACTGCTGTACCAGTGCAGAATAGTTTTGTCTGATTAAAAGAGATTCATCTAATAACTCAGAGAAGAGCGTCGCCAATAGAGGATTGAAGAGCTGCTGATGTGATGGGGCCTGCTCTCTTGCTGTCTCTCCCTTCAGCTCCCTTTCTATATTGGAAAGGCCATGGATCATTAGACATGGTGTGGGAAACCAGTGCTAGATTGTCGAATTGGATTTCATTACATTTTCTTAAGCCTTAATTAGATTGGGGTGTAAGAGACTAATGCCATTTTGAATAATAGAGAGATCATGACAGGAAATTCGTTAGTGTTAAAGATAGGGGAAATATATAAACTATTCATTATGGGCCACAAATTTCCTCAGGGTATATTTTTTCGTAGGCTACGAAAATAACAGATGATGTACAGTGATATAGTAGCTGACAAAAGCTACAAAGAGCTTTTTGTGCATATGAATTTAAAACCAAGTAAAAACTGTCAAAGCATTCAGTCACATACATTTTCAGCAACGTAAAGGCCCACTTCACCGGGGGAGAGGTAGTGTATGATTTGACTGTCATGACTCAATTGCAACCTGGTGATATTTCATCAGTTTCAGTATCATTTTGAGACAGCTGGTGGTGGAAAATCTTTTTTATAATTCACAGTGTGGCGCCTTTCTTTGACAACATATACTGCATGTTGAAGATGTTTTATGTGCAGTGGTGGTGGGGAGCAAGCAGGGGAGCAGGCAGTCTGCATTTCAGAGGCTGAAATTGTTTCATGGACAATGAAGCAGCTTTTTTACGACCAGCAGACTGAGATGAAACAACTGATGTCGGTTGGCTTGGAGTCAGCTTGGAGGGCAGGGGTCCATGTGGAATAAACTACCCTCCTGGGAACCCACATGTTGTAAGCGATGGTATACAACCAACTGCTAGAAGAAGCTGTAGATATAACCTGGGGGACAGCAGATTAGAAGTCACTCCAGGATGAATTTTCTCTTGAAGATGAACTCTTGTTGAGACAGTGAGGATAAAAAGCTTCCTTGGATAGAAAGAGCTGAATAGTGACAGATTGCATATTAAACTAGATGAGCTCACAGGTCTTGCTATCCAATATTCTAAGAGATACTATGCCAAAGCTTTTATCACCATACAGTATATACATATGTAACAGACATCTTAGCGAGAGCTACTTATTTAAAGAGCAAACTGAAGGTTGTCCTCAAATAAGACTCTGTAAAGGACATTTTATAAAGTGAAATATTCATGTACAGTATCAAATCAATCCAGTGGACATTTGGGCATTGTATTGATAGCTATTTGGCTTCACAGAATGTGTTACTGTAACAAATTGTTGTCCAAGGTCAGCTTATCTCCTAGATTTTTGGTTCTGCTTGGAGAAACAGAATGTGTCAAAACATGATACTGGGATATCAGGGAGCAATGCTTGTTTGGTCAGGCAGAAATACAAATTCAAACACCACAAAAAACAGCAATCCCTCACACTGATTTGATATGAACCATGCAGGGTTTATCCTGTTACTGCAGGATTTGTATCAGGGTATGTATTTCTATCCCGTTCCCTTGAACAACCAATCTCTCTCATTCTGGAAAATGAGACAGGATGAAAGGCACTGTGGTAAAGGGATTTTTTTGAGTTTTGTTTTACAGAAGCCAAAAGTCAGTGGTTTAGTCTTTTACTTACTTTTAGGGATTACTTACTTTTAGTAAGTAAGTAAGCATTTTTTTCAAACCTGTAATTTTACTCCTACTTAAGTATGCATTATACTGTAATCTACTCTTCTACTTTTAAAATCATAATTTGCAACAGAGTAGGAAGCGTAAGTGTCACAAATTCCCCTGAAGTGCAGCCTGCTGCTCATATTAACCAATTGGGCTGTCCAGACAGAGTGCAGAGATCCACAGCCGGCTTGTGATCTGCAGAAATAGCTTCGGCGTATGTTCCATTTTTTCGGCAAGAAAACACATTGTGGGCCAAAGAAGAAGAATGGTTAAAAAAGTAATACTCAGAGTAGTTTTTGAGAAAGTATTTTTTCAACACCATTAGCTTTACTTGCAGTTGAGTTATATTACAGTAATGCTACTACTACTTGAGTACAGATTTTCAGTACTCTTTCCATTGCTGACTGTAGCTGACAGCAGAGCACTGACATTCTGGAGTGACAATAATTGTCCTGGTGAGCTGAAGGTCATTGACGGCTAGTTCTGTGACATGAAAACAAAATAAAAAGGCCCCATGCTGTTTATTAGATTGGATTGGACTGTTGGCACACAGGTGTGAGGCAGCAAATCATAAGTTCATTGTATCTCATGAGTCTTAGTTCTCACTCCACAAAGTTTGTTTTTTGAGAGATTGGACCTTTCATTGCTGAATGGAAGAATCTAGCACAAAGACTAAGATCATCCTTTATGATCATCCTTGTCATAGCATAAAAAGAACAGGTGTAATTAATAACCTTAACTGATTTCCATTAAGTGTTGCATTAAGGCATGTCAGTCAGCGAGCATGCACAAAACCAGGAGCCTGGAAAGGGCTCACATAAATGGGATGCAGCTGTTGTTGATGTTATAAATTAGTACCAGTGCCTTCTATAGAATGTTTAAATAGCACTTGCTGATGAAAACATACACACAGATTCACATTAACTTTGTCATACATAGACTCAGCTAACATTTGTGATTGTTTTACATTTGCATACTAATATAACCGAGATTTGTATAATTATAATAGCAGTGCAATATTGATGTAGTTATTTCACAGTTAAAAGTATTTTTGCATGAGGTGCTTGTCTAAGATGTCTGTGTGCTACATAGTTAAAGGACACATCTTGAGTTGCATTATATCACCACTTGATTACATCTTTCTTACTCCTTAATAAGCTTGCTTATACACTCAACCTACTAATTCCTGCCAGTACTGCTGCTAAATCACTGCCCGGCGTTAATTTTGCATTGCTCAGTCTTTATTATGTCACTTGACATTTCTGCATGGGACAGAGATGGAGGTGTCCTGGGTGAGGAAATGCAGCTCGCCCCCAAGAAAACAGATGAATCAGATAAAATTAAAGCTTCTTGCTGAGGAATCTTACATCTGTCATAGCCCCATTCTTGAATAATAACTAACTACACCTATAAAAGCAAGCCTAGAAACCACTGTATGACAGCAATATTGCTGTAGCCTCAGTCGTGACGAACTATGCAAACTTAAAAAACCTCAATTTGGTTTAAGGTCTGTATATTCTCAGTGACAAAAACTACCTAAGTGAATTAATTCCTTGATTGTGCTTTCACTGACATTTGGAAACATTTGTAGTGGCTATTACCTTGGCTTAGAAAACCCTAGCACACATTTCTGTACTCAAATGCGTTGCCTTTTTTCATTCTATCTATCAACAAGATCACCAATTTTAAAACATTGGAGCCTAGATTTGAATCCATGTTTATTTTGTCTTCTTTTCTTACATCTCTAATTTATTCATTTTACCAATTACCCTGCCTTAACCCATTCAAAAGCAATACATAGTATGAATGTGATACATTATATTGTTAGAGATAGAGACCTTTACACTTGCCAACTCAAAACAGGTCTTTTTGTATTCAGCACCAGTACGTGTGTTGACATAAATAGTGAGCCATGAATCAACCTTGAATACAATACAAAGTGTTTGCAGTGAAATTGTGTTGATTTATTTTCAAATTTCCACTTGAGTGTGAAAATTGATACCCACATACACATGGCCTTTTTAATTGTGTGGGTGAGTGTAATGGTAAGCAAGCAGGAGGGCTCTCTCCCTTGATAAACTAAGGACTTTATTTATTGCACCCCAGAGAAGAGAGAAGTATTAATTTCACACTCTGCCTCACAACTCCCCCATAGGAGCAGATTATATATTTGTTATATTAAGAAGGCGTCTTTGAGTCAGAACAGAAGACAATTACACCTTTGCCTGGTAATGAATGAATGTGTCTCAATAGAAAAGGTCACTTGCTTAATCAATCAGTCATTCTGATAAATGCTGAACTCGATCTTCAGAAAGTACATTTCAAAGTGTAAGGATTCAACCTTATCCCCAAAGTATATCTGAGTTTGGCTTTAGCAAGAAGCCATGTTTGCCGTAACATAACGTAAGCACATTAATGCATGTTGTGTCATTGTTGGTCACAGATTACAACAAGCATGACCACTTTGCTTTGCATCCCCTCTACTTCATGCCCTGCATGACAGCCTTCATTGATTCTAATTTGCAGCATTGTGCTTGTTTATATTCTGAGATTGTGATTGCAGTCATCAGTCATTCAGTACTGTGGTGGTTTTTTCAAGCACTGTGGACTCTTGCTATTTTAATTATCAATACAGCGGGGGACCTCCTTTTTTTTCTCCCTCATTGCAGTTGTTTCCCTGTGCCATGACAACCCATTGCCCTCACAGCAGCAATACATGGATTTTGTTACATGTTGTTGTAGGGGTTTGGGTCAATAATAGGGGGGGAACGTCTGAAAAATATAAAGCACAATACCATGTATCTCTCTACTCATTTCTTTTAGTATTTCTTTCTCCAGCACTTACTTTTAAATTACTCTGACATCTGATTATACATCGTTCATATCACTGACCTACCAGCTATACCTCCAAACATAAAATATCTCATGCTATTCGAATGATTAATGTGCACTATGGTAACGCAGGTGGTTATTATTGGTAAGTTATGTTAGTTGTCCACGTGTCTAATGCATATTTCTTATGCATTTATTCTACTATTTAGTGGTAAAAAAGCAAAATGTGATTCTTGGTGTAGCCTTCTTGACAAAATACAGTAAAGTTATATATTATTTGCAAACTACCGTTTATTAATTTTCTCTGTCGGCTTAGGCAGCTGTAACATGGTGAAAACATTTTTTACCAAAAACACCCACAATAATTATTTATATTTTCAGAATTTGATGCGCTCAGTGAACAACTGCCATCTTGGAACGCAGTATCACGTTTTCTTAATATACATCCATAGGTTCACCATAATTTGCTAGTTAGTACTAAACACAAAAGTGCAGCTAAGGGAGGTAAGAATGCCATTAGTTGTGCAGGTATTTGGGCATAAACCAAACTATTGGACAAATACAAATTTGACCATATGATGCCACTAAATGAAAAGTCAGATGATCATATATGTCAACATATTTCCTCCAAATTAAACATTGTTTGTCCATGCTTTCTACAAATAGAAAGGTTTGCTGATCCAATGTATGAATATTAAATCTAAAAACATTTAAAGGAAAATTTGAAAAGTTTACGTACTGGATGCATAACTTAACTTGCTTTTCAGACATAAAACACACTATTCAGAAATTCAAATCTGCTCTTTTGGCTTTGAAGTCTGGGATTTCTGATGGGGTTTTAACTGGGGAAATGTTTTGAAACTGAAAAAAGGCAAGGTCAAAAGAAATCCCTGGCCTGGGAGGAAAATCTGTTGCTCAACAAGTCTCCGACATTGCCATCCATTCCACTAGCACGACTAAAAATCAAATGACTGATTGCAATGAGTGTCTTTTCCCCTGTCTGCAAGCCAAAATGAGACATGATTCAGACAGGAGACAGGATTCAGTTGATTCATATTGTACATGTGCTGCTTTCAATGTGTTCCCCCTATAAACACAAGATGCTGGAGATATGGAGATGGTCATGTATCATCTTAAATTGGGTAGAAGTGAAGACTATTTGATATGTTTTTAGCTTAAATCCCAGCAGTAGCCAGCAAATGGAGCTGGGTGTAATCCACTTTGCTCTGGGTAGCTGGCACTCTGGGACATCATCTAATAATCACCAGACCATCACTTCATCATCCTGCCAACAAACTACACTAGTTTGATGGTGGTCATTCCGCTTTAAACACCAGTGAAAATTAGTACTGGTAATCCTGAGGTAGTGACTGAAAAGGTTGAAGTAATTAAAATAATGGGCTGTGTGAGTTGTCCGTTTACCAGCCATATACTAATATCATGAACCTATATAGTGTAACATACTTCAGTTTCAACATTAAGAGCCATCATTCTCAAGACAAAACAAAATCATTTACCAGTGCTCCTGTACAATAATGTGAGGGTAAACCCTGGGTTCAGTATCAATCTAAAAATAAAAGGATACACCTTTCTTGTTCCTTAAGTGACTTGTGATTTACCCTACTGCTGCAGTTTGTCTGTTGGGGTTGGGTGATTTTTACAATTGTTTTGACATATTCAAAATTAATTAATCAGATTTCTATACTGCTAGTAACAGTTTAAGGTATGCCTAAAGCCTTTCAACACACAGTGTTTCTCTGCTGCTCATTGTTATTAGTTGATTGTGTTAGTGTACTATCATTAAACCAATTAGGTATTATATAAATATGTATTTACTATGCCCCTGCCTACCACAGCCATTTCATGCATTTCAGTTAAGAGTGATGGTTTTGATATTTGTGTTGCGGCATAAAGGTCAATGAGTCAGATTGAAATATTTAATAGTCCTTATCGTGAACAGTGAATTGAACCAAATTCAACCGAGCAGAGCCACAGAATGAAAAATGATGCCAGATCTAGGAAAAAGGTCAGGCTGAAGTGTTTTTCTGTTGAATACAAGGATGTAACCAAAAGTGACAACAAGTAGGCCTTTTTACGGAGAAAAGACAGGATCACTCGCTTTTTGCTTTTAAGCTTGACTCTTTACTGTAGCTTGACTTATTGTGCCACTACTTTAAATTTGGGAGGTACAGTTGTGACTTTTAACATTAAACTAAACAAGCACTTTTAGTGCACCTACTTTGACGGGCGCATCTGTCCCCAAGGACTAACGATATAGCTTACATTGCAGCCATTGCAGTCCTTTTCATTAATATTTTCAGATCTAACTCTAAGGGTTTATTTTGACCAAAGCAGTGTTGGTAATTGTAAGACTGTGGAAAGTGGTAAGATTTATTTTGTTTCTGTCCCATTGTTTAGTCTGAGATGCTAGTGCGACATCCAGTGGCAAGTAGATATTGTATATATAAAGTTTACAGCGTGAAGGATTTAGTGGAAACAAGCACGAAGAAGAATACGGTGGCCATGACACGTTAAAAACACGCCCTATAAAGAGTGTTTGGTTTGTCCCTTCTGGGCTATTGTAGAAACATGGTGGTTCCACATGGCGACCTCCGTGGAAGGCGACCCGCTGCATCTGTAGAAATAAAAGGCTTATTCTAAGGTGACAAAAACATAACAATTCTTATTTTCAGGTGACTATAGACTAATAAAAACGTAGTTATGCATATTATATTCCATTTTCTGCCAAAAGCTCCTCCTAAACATTACACACTGGACTTTTACAGGTAACTAAGGGTTTTGTATTGTACTTGTTGGACATCTCTTTGACATACAAAAAATCTTGTTGTATCGCATACTCCAACACACATATTATATTATACGTATTGTATCAGTTATGTTGCTGCATCTATTGACTCCCATCGCTGAGTCACCCCACAAAGAAATCACTCTATGTAAACTGGAAGTGACAGAGGTATACACACCATCAGAAAGATCTAGCACCAGCAATGTCAGGATAATCTAACCAATCTGTCAGTGAAGAAAAGGGGTCAGAAATCAAGAAGTCCTATTGGAATCAATCTCCAGCCTGTTGTGCAACCCTACCAGCCCTGAAGCTGCAGTTGCTATGACGCACAACTTCCATCAGTCTCTGGTGGAATGGAAAAAGGCCCACATGTTGTTAAAGAAATGGACTAAGACGGGCTGTCAGGCGTCCTGAGGAGGGAGTCACTCTTCTTATTACCCAGGTAGGGGGCTCGGCCCATCTGGCAGGAGAGCTGACTTTTAGCCATCACAGCTTTTTTACATCCTCTCCATGTTTTCTATCACAGTCACTGCTCT
>NW_023340095.1:10892918-10897082 GCF_004916995.1 Morone saxatilis | reverse complement strand
GTCTCATTCTCCGCCCCCTCTTTTTTCCACCTCTGTCTCTTTCCATTTCTTACGTGGCAATTGATCTCCTTCTCTTGTCTCTTTTCCCTGCAGCTGCCACTGCCCCACTATGAGGGTATGTTTAATTAGAACGGGTGATGAATGGTCTCCTGTCCTGACTCAGAAAAGAAACATACGGTCAAAAGAGAGACAGAGAGAGAGAGAGGTGATGAGATGTGTCCGTTTTTGGTATCGGAGATGGATGGAGAGAGAGAGGAGAGAGAGAAAGAAAGATAGAGAGAGAAAGAGAGAGTGAGAGAGACAGACAGAGGGAGAGAGAGAGAAAGAGAGAGAGAGAGGAAGATGGCATAACATTTAGCAGAAAGGAAATTAATTGCATAAAGTTTTATGTTATTATGTCAAAGCTGCAGCCAGCTTGAACTCTTTGAAAATCTCTGAACACAAGAGACATGGATCTTGGTGTTTGCTACATGTGGAATGAGTCAGTGCTATCCTTTAATTTGATTTAAATGCTTAAATTAATACCAAAGCCTCCTTTGAAATCCATTGGGATGAAAATGTTAAACGTGGTTTAAGATATGGACTACAGTCATGTAAATTGTAAAAGTGTTGCGTTTTACATTCTCATGCACTTATGGACAGTTTCTGTGTGTGTAGTGATAAGGTAAACATGCAGCACAAAATCTATGTGAACAAATGCACGTAAATAGATTTAAATTTTTCACCAATTTAACGGCTCATTAAGCCTTTAGAAGTTAAGTAAATAGTTCTAAGCACCTGATATTCACTACTACTTTATTATCTTTACTAAACACTATAAATAGACTATGTTGGTTCAATGCATTGTGTTTCAAGTTTTGTTTTCAGGTACAAAATGTATAAAGCCATCACATATATTTGCTAGTTGATGGACTGTGAAATGAGAAAGGCATAGCGTGTCTCGGGCACTAAATGAATGGCAGCTGAACCTGTTGTGTGGTCTTGAAGATGCTTATCCATCCACTCATCCAAAAGGTTTAATTTCTTCCAACTGGAGGGGGGTCCCAGACATTATAGCCTCTGTGTGTCATTCAAATCTTAAAGACAGATAGTTTGAAAGAGAAATGAAAGAGGCCATCTACCATATGTCAACTATTCCTCCAAAGGGGGGTTTGCTGTAATAAACGGTTTACATTTAAATTCATCAGACTTTCATTACAGTCACATGTTTGCAACGTGGCCTTAATGATCCTTATGTGACCTCAACAAATCTCAAGTGGTAATGAACCACAGATAATTAACTGCCTGGGACTGAAACCATTTGGATGAATGACTTCTTCAAGCCAAAAACTTGTTACTTTTCTCCATTCTATGATAACTGGATGAATGAGAATTGTCACACACTAAAGCATATGACTGTTTCGCATTTAAATAATTGGCAATGGGTTATATTTTCTGTGGTAGGACATTTCCTTTCCCCAGTTCCGAATAATAATAATAATAATAATAATAATAATAATAATAATAATAGTTAACAGTCAGGAATATATGTTAATATGATAAGCATAACCAGAAACTATTTTCTTTGCCAATAAATGTGACTAAATAACCAGAAGATTAACAACTATTGATGGTTGTGTGAATCTTCTGTGTGGAAGCTGCTTTTTACCTGATCCTCAGTTTTGCTCCAATGTCTTTAAATACCTTGAGCTCTATTTTTAAACACCACATTTGTCAAGCCACCGTTTAAGTGTTTCAGAATTAGATGTCAACTGACTAACCCATTCCTTTTCCAGTGTAGTTGTGTGTAGTTGTTGTGTGTAGTATCATAGCTGTATTTTTCGTTGGAAAAGGCCACCTGATAACCCCTTTCTAAACTTTGAAACCCCTCGGCAGCAAACCTCAAGGGAGGTAGGGCAGAGAGAAGTTGAGTAAAACTATGCAGTCTGTGATACACTTATGTGACTGGGCTTTCAAATGTTGTAGTGCCTTCAGTTCTGACAGCAGTTTACATGTAGAGAACATTGTCATTTTAAGCCATAAACTGTTTTGAAGAATGCACGTACATATTCTCAGAATTACCTAGGTACACTCTGAATATAAATTACCTGGTTGAACTGCCCTGCTCTTCTCCCAACCTTTGCTCAGTGTGTGGAAACATTGTTAGACTTAATCTGCACTTTTGCTTTTGCTCTCTGTGCAATTCAAAGTCAGGGATGATTGCAGTCAATTAGACATAAATTACAAACTTAAGCCACAGAAATGTTAAATGTTAAAACTGAAACACAGAGTTTTCCTTACAAAGTCGTCAAAAACGGTACCCCTCCGCTTAAAAATATGATGCTGTAGGTACCCCTCTGTTGTCATTTGTGGACATGCCAGTGGACATTAGGCAACGTAGTATAAAGAGCGAGTAAGTCCGCACATTGATGTGGTCGGTTGGATGGATGGCTCAAACAAACCCTTTAACCCAGGAGACTTTAACCCAGGAGAACACTGTTTGTGTCCCGTGTGAAACCATAAGTAAACCATTTCTTTTGTATGTATGTATGTTATGTCAGGTATGTTACATAAGTTATGTTTTATTCATGTACTTAAACCTATTACAGGAGTTTGTAACCGGTTATGATAATTTAATATTGATGCCCCTATATGACCTACACAAGACCATCAGCGGGAAGACTGGCTATTTCTATATAGTTATTCTTGATGCCTCACGGACAGCAGATCAAATTTGAAATCTATCAACGCAAATCTAACAGCCTGCCCTCGATTCAAACCACCACAGTCTTCCACTACCGAACCAGAAAAGCTTTAGCCAGCCTACAGTAACAAATCAACACAAAGTGGCTTACACAGTATGTCAATAACCACAGAACAAATAGCAATCAAGAAAAGCGCATCAACTCCTTATAGGTCTAAGCTGTATGAATCAATGGATGACTTGCTAACTTGACTGCGGAGCCCTGCAGGTTAAAAAATGAGAGAGGGTCACCTACAGCCTCATATTTCGAACAAAGAGCCACTGACCAAGAAGCAGAATATGACCAGTTAGGATTGAGAAAATGTTGCCACTAATGATCCAGACTGGTCAAAAAACTGAAAAAAAAGCCAATTCCATTCAATACAATCTCCCTTCCCATCAAAATCTTAGAGCTGCCTATAGTGCAACCAAATTCCTTTATTGTTGACTGCTGAACAGGGTTAGGGGTACATTACAGTTTAGAGAATGGCACTTGGAGTAGTAGGCATTACTCAAGGACTCTGTCTACCCAGATTTTCTCAGCCAACACAAGGCAACCTTTGAACAAGCTTCTCTGCCTGATCTCTAGGCACTCCTGCTGCTTACTCTGCTTGCAAACATTTGACCTTGGTTCATCTAGTTAGGGAATTGTCTGCTGCACCATCACAGTTACAAAAATAAATAAATTCAAGCATGCAGTTGACTTTAATCATTTGTACATAAAACGTGTTCATAATGTGATTTATGTAATTCATAATTGTAAGTTAATGAGCCTTCATTATAAACACATTCTGTGGCGAAGTTTGAGAGTTTGCTCTATAGCATGCAATTCCATTCTGTCCTTCTGAGAAACTAATGATTTATGGATGCTATTTGTGAAAAATATTGAACAGATGCACCTTATCTCTGAGGATACAAGTGCTCTGAGTTATTATCATACGGTACCAGGTTGATTAAAACACACAACAATTGAATAAAAATCTCTAACGCTGGTGAACCATATAAAGCCATGTCTATTTTCTGCAGAAATACTGTCAGCTCATACTGTATAGATCCACTGAAATCTCTCCAAGCCAGTGTTTGACAGCTGGTAGTGTGAAAGAGGAGGCCACGTTCAACAGAAACACAAATAAACAATTTTTTAAGCAGCTTTGAGATGTGTTGCATCAATATTTAGGTTTGACTTTGCCCGTACCATCTGCTGCTGTTACAGTTATATGTGTACATTTAAATTTTTTTTGCTTGCTCCACTGTATAGACACACTACTCAATATAGACATCCAAACTATGCTTCGATCACTTTTCTGTGACTGCCATGGTATCAACAACGATCAGCACTCGTTACACTTTCTTGCCGATGTACATGAGAGCTAGATGATATGCACAAGGCATAATCATTCATCATCCTGTTCTCTGAATTTGACAAAACTATATATATATCT
>NW_023340095.1:10876095-10892818 GCF_004916995.1 Morone saxatilis | reverse complement strand
TCTCTATCTCTCTATCTCTATCTCTCTATCTCTCTATCTCTCTATCTATCTATCTAGATAGAGAGAGAGAGAGTGTGAAAGAGAAAAAATATAAAAAATATCCATTTTGTTATTTGTTATAGTGATAGATGCACAAAAACCAACAGAAAAGGTCCAGTCACATTTTCTTCCAATGAATAATGATGACATTTGCAAGCTTCAGATGATAGGAAAGTGTGGTGTGGGTCATATCTGTATCAGTTGATGATATATAATGGTGGTTTATCCCTTTTCATCTCTGCAAGGCATACCATCCCTCATTCAACGCCTCTCTCGGCTTACACAGTACATGACCAAACTAATTCTACTCCAACCAACATGTACACAGATGTGCGCAAACTCCTCTCTCCTAGGGTGATTTAAATTAATGGTCAAGCCTGGGAGCATGAGAGAGAATGGGTCTTGAAGATTTACTCCCCCTCTAGCTGCCATAATTCTCTGCCTCTCTCAGCTTCCTCTGGTGCTATGGTGATGAAGGCATGATGAGAGGAAGCTTTTTTCAACTCTCTCACATCAGCAGTGTTGCCTCCAGCTTTTTCAGCTGCCACAAAGGCTGCCTGTAGGTTCCACTGCTCAACTTGAGTGCGGACTACTGATTTATTCAGAACTCATCTGTTGCGCTATTGAATTGTATTGACTGTGTGTATATTACAGCATGCATGATGTGGCATTTATTAAAGGAGCAGAGCTATAATCAGCCACAGAATAAGTATGTATTATTTGACCTGGCAGTGTCCTCATTGTTTGTTATATCTTGTATGAAACATTTCAATATGCAAAAGATTTTCTTGTCATGTTAAATGCTGACAACGGTAGAATTATATATTACATAAGTAACAATAGCAAAACCACATGGGAAATACTGGTTAAAAGTCCTGCATTCAAAATTCCACTTAAATAAAAGTACAAAAGTATTAGCATCAAAGTATCCTACTTAAAGTTCAAAACATATAGGTAATCATTACGCAGAATTTCCTTTTTCAGATTAATGGACATTATATTATTGGATTATAATTATTCTTGCATTAATGTACACATTATGGTAATGATGCAGCTGGTAAACTGAATCATTTTGAACACTGCTGTGTAGATTTTTCCTGGGATATTAATAAAGTTGGTCTTATCTTATAATATAATTATAAATAATAATAATACATAATAATTTAATTGTTGATTATATTTGACATTAATAATGATAATCGGAAAAGTTACTATTAAGTGGTTAATTAAATGTAGTGGAATAAAAAGTAAAACATAGCAAGAAATAAAAATTTGACGTGCAATACAAGTACCTCAAAACTGTACTGAATTATGATGCTTGAGTAAAAGTAATTAGCAACCTTCCATCACTAATGCTTGATGTGATCTATTTAAAGTCTTTTTCTGTAGTCTATATAATCTATCTATAGTCTTTATCTTTATCATCACGTATCTGTGCTCATCTATAATGAAAGAAATTAGTTAGATGAGGAAGTGTTAAAATACCTTTGTTATAACGATATTTACATATTCAGGCTGCGTGAAGCATAAACATGAGGTGGGACTGTTCAAATTTCTGGTGCATCTGACAGCAGTATTGGCGGGTCAACCCAGCTTCCTTCGTTGTCCTCCTCATTGACAGGGAGGTTACTTGGGATTCAGTGCTTGAGTCTGACAGCTGTCTGCTCCCTGGCACCTTTCGGCATGCTGCTCTCCCAGAAGTACCTACAGGTGCCGACGATGTGCACTGCACATCTGTCTATCAGGGAAGATAGAGCTGTTCATGAGCAGATGGAACATGCACCATGCTAGCAACTGAACAGGGAGTTGGAAATGATGGATATACATACAGGTATATGACAGTGGAGGTGTCTGAGGCTTCACTAAATGTCGTAATGTGACAACTACGTGGCTCTGATTGAGGTGATTTTCCTGTTTTAAAGACACACTCCACAAAATTTATTTAGTGTGATATAATATATTTAGGGTATTCTTTGCATTAATTGGACAAATACAGTTTTGGTATATTTACCATATTGGTTAAATTACAGTAATGTCAACAGGATGACAGTGAAACAGCCATTAGTCTATTTCTTGCCGATGAACTGAATCATTGAATCATTGAGGAGGTGTGAGTCAACATCCACAAGTAGAGTACAGCCTGTCAAAGCTGTAACAACTTGTCTTACCTGTCAGCATTTGTTAGTGTGTTGTAGTGTATTGAGAGAAGTATCCTGTTGCTGTTGAAAGGCTGGCTTGCTGAAGCCTTCTTTAGATCATTTATATGCTGGGAAGGGCTTGTTGTTTGTGCATTCTATCCTTAGGTGGTTGTTTTGAGTGAGGAACATGCTGATGTGGGACACAACTGAGCCATTTGTTCCTCAACTGTCCAGGCAGTCGGATCCCTTTACAGTACCGCAGCTTTAACAGTTGGGCTATCATTCTTAATCCTCCAGACTGACGTGTTCACTCAAAAAAGAGAATCTAAACCTCATAGAGATATGGCATTGATACTGAAAACAAAGCAATGGGCATTTGATGGACAGCACTATTCAGCTCATTTACATGATATGCAAATTCAGCATCATTCGAGTTGATCCGAAATATTTTTTGCAAGATATTGTAGTACAAGTACCTCGTTGTCAGATTAACTAACATTTGGGGATTTTTTTAATTACAGATTGCCATAAGCAATAGAGCAGTATCTGTAAGATATTTTTTTCCAGGGCAGAAAAAAGATTGGTTGTTTGTTCACTGACAAACAGCTTATCTTGTTAATTAGGCATAATGACCTATGACCTATCTATTGTTTAGTTAGTATGTTTCAAAATTTTTAAAAGGCATGTGTTCACCACTGCAATTGCCTTAGGTAAAATGGTGGCCCACTGTCTTCCTTAAATTGTTGTCAGTATTTGTGCAGAGACAGTGAAATAGTACTTATTGCACCTTTAAACTGTATATGGTAATTAACAAATTATAAGCAGTGTAACTATACAAAATCTGTGTTTGTTTACTGTTATTGCAGCCCAACTATGCCTCAGTGTGAGTGAAGACTAAATGCTCTGTGAACTATTTTTAGCTCACCACAGAGGTGAGACACATTTTCATTCCATTTTATTTAAAATACATCAAATTGCCAGTTACCACTAGAAGGCCTCTCTGAGAGTTAACCTTGCTATGGGCAGGCTCAGCTTATATACATTTCTATTAGGGCCAGTGAAACCCGGGCAGTGTTTTAAAGGGAGGATTTGTGGGGCTTTCAGCAACTCATCACCCTGGGAAGCCCAATAATCCATGTTGTTTATCCAAAGAGTACTTTTGGCACAACCTCCCACAGGGCTGCAAAGCTAATGCAAGAGCTGGAGCATTATTCTGTAGCCTGATATGTTTTGCTCTTTTATTTTTTTCCCCTAGTGGTGTAAATTACCCAATTATGCTAATAGGTGTACCTTTGGAGGCATACACTGTTGGCTCAACATGAGAGGGAGAGAGAGCCTCAGTTTCTGAGGCTGCCACATACATTATCCCTCAAAAGTGAAAGCCCACTTTTGTTTACTCATACTCTTCATAGCTGCCATGACAAACTATTAAGAAGGCACCATATCCATAACAATTAATCTAAAAGCTTTTCCAGGTTGGATAGAGACAAGAACCATAATTTAAATCTCTATTGATTAGTTTTATTTGAAAAGATTAGCACATTGTGTACATAATTGTTTTCCTTTTAGTGAAGACAGCAATGTGTTGAGTGTCAGTATATTATGGTTACTTTGGATTTATGGGCAGGAAGTACTCAGTGAGGAGATCATTTCTGCTTGTACAGTGGCTCCATTGGCAGCAATAGGTATACAGTCATCAAAAAACAAATAAAATTTTGAATGTGCATTGGGTAAAATGTCACTAATCATACTAATGTTCTTGTATGACTAAATGTACAATAATAATACTAATACTAATAATAATGATAATAATAATAACCTTATTTATATAGCACATTTTAAAAACAGAGTTTAGTGCTTTAGTGCTTAGACAGACAAAGCAAAATGATAGCTGTAATAAACAAAATATAATTAAATATAAAAATAATGAATACCAAAATACAATAATAACAGCAGTTATATATCATTGGAACCCAACGTAGAACACATAACACCATAAACAATCCAAAAACAAGAGGTGGGTGAATTAATACCTTACATTTCTATATGTATCCATAAGTAATGTATTAATTATGTCACTTAATTAATCATGCCACATTGACTCTTCATTGCATCACAGTACACTAGTTGCTTTTAATAATAAAAACTAGCTGTATCAATGACAGTGATGAAATGTTGTGGTATCCCTGGCAGGAAAACACATAATAGTTAAATGTATGTCCATAAGTCTACTGTTCCGGTGCATGCTTGGAGGCTCTCCTGTGCACACCCTGCTCAGGATGCTACAATATTGCATAAATCAGCACATTTCATATGTTTGGATCCCAGGATGAAAAAAGGAGCCCTATAATGACATTCATTTATGAATATTCAAGTCAGTGAAAGAGTTCTTGAAGACGGCAAACCAACACACACAAAACAGAAAACACATTTCAGTACTTTTCCCGACTATTAGATTCATGTAAGAAAACCTCCTTAGTTCTTCATTAGCCTTTTTTTAATCAGCCAGTTTCTCTATGTCTGCTCAAAGCTACTCAGTGGACATTACTTTTGAGTGCAATCACTGCAATATTTAGAGTTTTGTTGAGGCCCTGGAGTGCTTACGCTCTGCCAAGAAAATAAGCCAGGGGACACAGTGGCATTATATGTGCGAAGGTCAGCTTGTTAACCAAAGTAATTGGATTTTGCAACCCTCTCTGGGTGATGTGAGCCCTTAGTCTGCTTTTCTTTCCCTGACTCCAATTTTGGTATTGATTTGTCATTTATTTGGATTCAGAGTGAACAGTAGACATCAGTCAAATTCTCTTTGTCAAAAACCACTCCAACATCTTGATTAATCAGTTTTTATTGTAGATTTCATTCATCTGCATCTATTGTAGATTTATATGAAGAATCAGCTAACATCTTTGTCAACCAAACCATTGAATCCCGCATCATTTGTGGTACCAGTATAGTCATTTTCTCTAAGAAACAACCTATTGACTGTGTAATTCATCCATTGGTTTCACAGTAATTATTAGATATCATAAGGCTAAATCACCATAACTGAAGTATTTATGAATATATTTTAATTTAGTTTGAAAGGCTTAGCAGTCATTACTTTTCCACATTTTTTAAGTTGGCTGAAAGGTAGATTTAATCTGTTGCGGGCAGAAAGGAAAGTGATAGAATGGCTGGAAAGAAAGTATCAATAATTCACAATGCTGAAATGTGAAGTTAGAGCCATGGCCTGCAACAGAAAGAAAGAGAGAGAGGAAGTCGATCTTGCTCTTGGCTGTTTTGAGCGACTTTGGAAAACTATTCATCAAACAACTACAGCAAGCCACAGTATGAGAAGCACAATAAAGACTTGGAGAGAAAGAAATTACAGTTTAAACGTTGGGTGAAATGTGTAGTCTCTTCCTGATTCTGAATAGAACAAATGTATCTGCTGTCATTATACTGTATAAATTACTATACAAGTGATCATGGGACATGGTGACCTGGTTGAGAATATGAAAGGCTGATAACGACAGTACAGGTATGTCTTAATAGTGGTAAAACTATAAATAAATGCATTGAGAGTGCAATACCACCAAGACTGCACAATCCTCTAAATGTGTTAGTTTAGTAAGTACATTACATTCATATGTTAAAGAGCCACCAGAGGACCCACGTACCCGGCAACCCGAGTTACATCACAAGTAAGTTTACCATCTAAATGATTTGGAAGCTGTTATTGTAAGTTAAATTGTTGCATAATCTTGCTATAATGGCTAGCTTACGGTACCAACTGAGATACAGCCTCCAGGAGCTGGATTCACCATCTGGAGCACAAAAATTAGCTACAATTTTGAGCCCCCAGCACTCGTTTCCCCAATATATTTTGCCCAGAGCTGCAAAATCCAAACGGTATTCCTACACTGTTATACAACCATGGCATGCTGTATGTCAGTTTGTTTGTGATAATTTGATTATAAACATGACAATGTGCACCATGTCAACATACTAAAATATTAAAGGTATTAACAGAAGATTTTACCACCAGCCACTCAACAAAACCGGGACTCAGAGTTACTTAAAAAAATCAGGAATGGCCATAAGGCTTTCACACATCAAATGTCATTGTACTTCAATTAAACATAGTACCAAATAAATTAATGCAATTACGATAATTCAGGTAACATAACATATTTGCCACACAAACAACCTGGGGCCTTTGGCACCACTGAGAGTCTGAGACCTTGGGGCAGCTGTCCACTTTGCTCTGTTGGTAATTGAGCCTTGCAGCCATGGAACCAGATCTTCTGGAGTACACATAGTGTAAGGCAGTCACTTATTATTGAATGAATGCCATCAAGTTTTACAGGATCACTTATGTGTCTGCATATCATCTAAATGTACTGCATTTCCACAATGCCTTTAATTTTACGATGAACAGGCCATGCCAACCATATACATCAAAGAAAAATATTTCTCTTTTACTCACAGGTCAGGAGTTCAGTAGAGTACAAAATAATAAAGTGTCCTTGAGCTATGTGATATCCTTATGCATCTTACACTCTGCCACTACCTGCTATGAACAGAACTTACAGAGTTAGACTTACAATTAATCCATAGTACAAGAAGAAAACTGTTGACCCTGCTGTTTGGATGAAAAAGAGATTAAGCCATGGACACGATGTCATCATTTTAAAACTGCCCATACAGAGTGCATATTTACAGCAGATTTTTTACAGACTTTTGACTGAAACATCTTTTTTTATTTTTTCTATTTCACATTTACTTTAGTTTTATGCAATTACATCAATAAAATGTATATAATTAAAGCCCAACTCTAACCCTACCCCCAGGCTCTAAAGCTCCAAGCCCCACGGCTCTCCTTCGTTACAAATCCCAGTTAAACCTCAGGCTTCGACACAGTCGTCTGCACCAGACATAAAGAAGAAGAAGCATCTATCTGAGGCAAGCAAAGGAACCAAAAGTAAGACAGATTAAAAAAACTACAACACCAGTGTAAAAACTGGTTCACAAACCTTTGCAGTGGTTGCAATGCTCTTTTGAACAAGTAATGCACCAACTAATAGCAAAATCTGTTTAAAAACTGTGTGTGTGTTTTGTGTATTGTCAGATCAGGCCAATGCTAGCTAATTTGAAACCTTCACCTTTATAACAATTCAGAAACAACAAATGAAAACAATTAAACCAGTCCAGTCACAAAAACGGTGAAATGCCACATCGTCCCATATAATTACACCTGCCCTCAATTCCTCACCTGGCTTTCATAGAAGTCATAATGGAATGAACTCTGTGTCCCAATTAGAAACTTTTCATTTTCATTATTTAGTTTAGTTTTTAACATAAATGTAATAGTTTTTACAATAGTATGTAAATGTGCAAAATGGACACAGTTTTGGAGGTGGTTTGAATGAGAAAAAAGTTCATGCTATTTGAAAGAGGTAACTGAATGCGTTTTACATCAAAGCAATGAAAAGCATCCCCCAGGTTAGTCAACATTGATTTGTGTATAGTGATGTTGGTATAGAGAAATGTGAGTTAGTAATTGTAAAGAAACTCTAGTGCATTTTTCAGTGCGAGAATAACTGTTGTCCTGAGCAGCATGTTGGTAAAGAAAACTGAACTTAAAAAGATGAATTCAGTACAGAGAAATTTACCAATTGTAAAAATAAGTCATTATGCAATCCCAGGATCCCTGGAACAATATAAATTTACCATGAACCAGTTGATGGTCAACACCTGGCGAAGAGGAGTCTGTGGACGCCAATACAGCTAGCACAAGAAAGAACACCAAAGACACTGACATTAAACACTTTAAAGCCACAACTTAGCTACAATTCAGTAAGGTCTAAGTTTATCGTGCCAGGAAGTCTTTTTTGTCTGGGTCTATTCTAAAAGCAATAAAAACAATGACATGTGATTCTGAAATGATACATTTGTCTTCCATTTTTTTCCCCCCATGCCATAAAGAAGAAAATAAATATAATTTGGATTCCCTGGTATTTTAAAAAATATATGTATTTGAAGGTAAGTATTATCACTTTTATAGAATTGGTTCATTTAAATTAAGAAAGGAAAATTAACGTCTACATTAAACATATTGCATATATAACATATTGCATTAAATCACACCGAATTGTTCCATATTAAAATGCATCGTCCCTGAATCGTATCGTAGCCCATGTATCCAGATATGTGTCAGATTGTCTTAGATGGGAGAGATGATTGATAGATAATAGATAGAACATTCGATTCGAAGAGTGTGGAGCTATATCAGCATTGAATGAAGGGCAACTCCAGCTAAAACTCAGAGAAGAAAACCCATTCCTGCATTGCAGTGCCTTAAGAGGGCCAAACAGCTGCGGCCCAGGGTTCTGACTACAAGAGATAAGGAGGCACTTTGCCAAAAGCACTCAGGCTGGTGTAAAATGCTCTGGACAGTACACAGTGTTCTACAAGTCTTGAAAAAATGGGTGTTTTTGGCAAGTTCCTTCCTCTTGCTGCAGAGAAATTTACAACTTTTTCTTGTAATGGCTTTCAGATAACAGTGTTAAAAAAGCAGCATGTTTTGGTGGAATGCACACATCCACCCATAGACGGACATATATTTAATATAGAATGTCCTTACATTATTCAATTGCCATACACCAGGGGTTCCCAGCTCACGTAGGCTTACAAGACACTACTTACCTTACATACAGAGGCAGGAGGGAAAAAAAGTTAATGGAGCAAACATATGCAGAATAATATAAATGTGTCAAAACACAGGGTAGATAACATAACAAATTAAACATACAGCCAAACACAAGACACAAACACAATCTGCATTAATTTATATTACAATAATTTATACAGTTATTTGTGTGTTTAGATTTGAATGCAAAATAAGAGAACAGGGAGTGTTTTTTGTCACAAATTGCTGGGATACAGCAGCAGTTACATTAGTGGTAAATACATTTTTGTTTCACATTTTTCAGTATTTTAGTCATGTTTTTCATAGCCCTAATTATATTTTCAATTGTTCTGCCAGAGGTTAGGGAGCCCTTTCTAAGTCTGTAAATTTCAATTTGCTCTACTCAGGGTGAGGTAAGTCCTTCTTGTTGTTACATTATGGAAATCCAAATTCAGATCAAGGCATTGCTATAAAAGTTGACATAACTATTGCAGTGATCTAACCTGACTGGGCCAGTTAGTTTGTTACACAGAACCATCTGGTAAATCATTGTTGGAAATTTTAATTTTAAAAAAATACTGGGCAGGTTGTTGGATGGACTATCTGTCTATCGCTATCTATCACAAGCAAACTTATAACATAGTCAAACTACTAATGAGAATACTCTCCAGTTCTGACATAACTGATGCTAGAAGCATTAACACTAACCTCTTTGGAGCTGTCATTGTTGTTTAACAAATAGTGCATTGTTGCTGTGTCACTGCCCACCCCTATAGCTGTTTGTACTTACATTATACCGGCAAGTGCTTAAATTGAAGCCTGGCAAGATTAATTCTCATGTGATCTCTTGATTTTGTGATCTTGTGAGTCAACAGATTAGTAATACAAGCATAATTACACTCTGTTGTCGTCTATAAAATATGCGCCCTACCTCATTCAAATGATGCATGTATATTTGATTCCCTGACTCAATTTTGCTTCATCATGGCTTAAACATTACAGATTATCTGGAAATTGTGTGAAGGCAGGTCAAATAGATGTGACTTTGTAGCAAAAACTGTCTAACCAGGCTACCTAGAGTACTGTATGTACCCGTACATGCTGAGGAACCTCTTTCTCTTTAAAACGTTTCCCTCATTAGGGTCAAATGGAGACTTTATCTTACAGTAAAGTGAGTGCAGGCCAATGCCTCGATAACTTGCTGTGCAAACAGATTAAAGCATTAGTCTCCAGTTAAGGTTATTGCACATCAAAATATTTGAAGGTAATAATACCTGCAACTATGCAAAAGCCATTTTTGACGGACTGCATTACAAAGTGACCAGGAAAAACAATGAAAACACTCAAGAATGTCTTGTGTGCTAAGTAAAACACATTTCCCCATCTTTCATCATCAACCATCATGTTCCAGTCAAAAACGAGCACAGCACAATGTGCAACGTATGTGTACTTAGAGCATTACTGCAACATGTTATTGTGCATTTGTAGCTCTAGTAGTTTGTTCAGGTAAATTATTCTGTCACTTCTGAAATGGAATCTTAACAGCAGAAAACTTTCTGCACAGGCCAGTTGATCCAGCCTATGTATCGTTTTAAATGCTCTGACAATTATTGCACAACTTGGATGAGAGACAGCGGTAGAGAGCCGACACAGCCACACTTAACATGACACTGCTAGTGCAACAAAAGCCTCGCAAACAAAAAGCCAATAACAGTAATTACTGTAATTTGCGAAAAAAGAGACCTCTGAAAAAAACAGTGGTATCTCAGGCAAAGGCTTCACCAAGGCACCAAAGACAACAAGAAAAGAGAAACTCCCTCCATGCAGCAACAAAGCCATAAAGATTATAGAGGGTTTGATATTCTATACTTTATTGTTAAAAAAAACATTAAGGAAAAGCTTTTTTTCTGTGCTATCGGAACTCGGTATCGGCAGATACTCAATATTAAATGACTTGGATCAGATCGGGGGCTAAAAAAGCTTGATCATAAGTGTGAGACCTTTAGGACTATTCAAGAACACATTAATTTCCTTTTGCAGTATGCTCTAATAAAGTTTCTCAGCGCTCATGTCAGCACCATGTGAGGGATTAGGCTTGCTGTAAGGGACGAAACTGCTTTGAAGCTAAAGATGAATCAAATCAAAAAGAATCAAATAGCTTTAGAGTTATATGTAAAGTATATAACTTTGTGTCTAAAACTATGTCTTAGTTTTTAACCCCTGAAAGGTAGATGTTACATCTTGAAAGGTTGGAGGATTTCCTTATAACACAGTCAACTCTTAAACTGGATAATTGCCCTACAGCTGAACATAAAACACTTATGATAAATCTCACATTTTCACAACAAACAATCCATGAACTGTATATTTTATTTGGTTTAGTTTAATTTTGATCCAACCTCCCAAGTGCTTTGCTGTTTTAACGCCATCTGCATGCCGCTTAATTACTGTCTGCATTCCTGTAGAGATCGTCTGCTTTAAATGCAGAGGCCCAACACACGTATCACACTAATGCTGGGTTTTATGAAAGATGGAGGAGGAGAGTAATAGTAGCCTTTGTGGCATTTCATCTGTCACATATTGTTGGTGTCACACTATGCCATTTACAAGAATGGATGCTGAGCAAATCTCATTGCAGACAAAGGCAAAGCTCATAATCTCCCCAATATTCACAATTATATAACAAAACAACAGTAGGCAGACAACAGGTACGGCCATGTTGCTCCTTGATAGTCATTCAGAGAGATAGGAGAAATGTGTTTGAGTCATAAGTGTTAACTGTTAAACAGCTTCACATTAAACTCAGCTTGGGGTAGTAACACATCATATTAGTTAAAATCACAAATAAACAGCAATGAAAGTGATGGAGGTGAGGGAGCATTCCTTCCCTCAAATACTCTTTGACAAGACAGGCTAAAATAATTACAGCTGACCTCTCTCATGTCCTGTATTCAGAATACGAAATGCTCCCATCAGGTAGACGCCACAGGGTTCCAATTAAATACAGGAAAAGATACCTGAATAGTTATAAAAAAACCTTTCATCCCTCTATCAGTGAATCTCCTAAATTCAGAATATATTGGGAAAAATGAAATGAGGGGATGTGTTGCATGTATCTGAATGCACTTGTCTACACTTGTCTGTGATATGCACTTTATGTGTGTTATTGCAAATTGTATGTATTTTTATGTGACAGCCTTTCAATCCCCAATTTCCCGAGAGACAAATATAGTATTATTGATCTTGAAGCTTTTCAATTTAAGCAATTTATAAGCATTATTTCTCACTCACAGGGGGGATTAATGTGTCCATGCCCACTGTTGATTGTGCAGACCATTAGCTTGTTGTTAAAGATGGACTTAACAACAAATGTTTCAATGTAAAATACATTACAGCTAAAAAGGAAAGCAGGGTTACAATAGGGAAAACCAACTAATGCACTATTAATTGACCTTGTCTGCCCAAATAGGTGGCCTGCTTTGTTTTAATTTAAAACTAATGTAAATTATGTTTCTCTATTATCTATGTTTACAACAGGTTTTGATCTTCTTTTCCTGTTTTGTTGGTGCATTGCTACCTTTTAGAGACCATTACTGCCACCAGCTGTTGATATGCATCACTGCCCTTTGCAGTCAGCAGATATTCTGTATCTCATCACCCCTGTGGAACCTGAATTGACTGTTACATATTTTCACTCTCTCATTCCTTTCAGTCAGCACAAGTGCTTTGTATAGTTTCTCTACAGTTTAATCAGTTCTTAATGATGAAGTCTGTAAAATCTAAACTGTTCCCACTTGCTGAGATTCAGGGACTATCAGCACACACAGTTGACTGGTGATCTGTTTTTGTCTGATGATGTCATACAGTAGCAGTCACACATAGCATGAAGTGCCACTCAGGAATAATCAGGAAATGATGCAATATCTTTTTTTGTCAGGAAGGCTGAAACCGAGGCTGCTTTCAGATTGACAATAGCACTGCATGAAAAAAGGCAGCCTCACCATTCTGTTCAATGAGGCCACTGAGACCCTGCTGGTGCACATGCACAGGCCTCTGGCAAATAAATGTGGTGTTATTCAGCACAAAGTTGATCTTGGTTCAACTTTTGCCCCAACGCAGTGCCAGGAACACGTATTGGGCATTCAAATGTGCGTAAGTGTACAATCCATGTCCAAGTCCATTATCCTGAAGTGTAAACATCATAGTATTGTGCTAATTTTTCTGTTTTTATTTACTGTTATTATTGCTACTCTGCCATGGCATCTGAAAAGCCTTTAAAGCCAAGGTCAAGCTGGACTTTTTTGATTGCAACACATTGTCTCACCAGTGTAGCAAAAGACCCACATCAATGTGGCCCCTTATGCTTTTTGATTTCATAGCTGTTTTCAATCTGAACACGGGCTGTAACAGATACAAACATATAGACATACATGAGATTAATAAAATAATTAAATTTACTCTTGCCTTCTTTAAGAAATGGACTGGATAGAGGAAGGCTTTTAATCAGCTTTCATCTTAAAGGTAAGAGAGGATAGGAAGAGACGTGACTTGCTACTCTCAAATCAAATGTAAAGTAGGACAGACATTCATAAATTATGTAGTAAAAAGCTTTGAAAGAAAACTCAAATGTGATTTAAATGTTGGTGTGAAATCTAAAGTACTTTATATCTGTGTACTCTCAGGAAGGCACTCTACACAACATTTTAAATGCCATTCAAAATGCACTCTCTCTCTGAGCTCAGCCATAATTCAGTACTGGCTTATCAACAAAGACATGGAACTAAATGCATCTGTTTCAAGCTGAATTCCACAGGTCTACATACATTCTTGTATATTAAGACTCACAGGGGTGCTCAAGGTGCTCATTGTTGACTGTGTAGTTACCATGTGAGTTTACTGTTATAGCCGCACTTAACAACTTTAAGTGTAGCTCTACACCTGTTCTGCTTCAGCAGGGAGGGAGAATATGCTGCTGACCACAGATGAACTACACTGTGAACAAGTCAAGAAACAGGCTGAAAAAACATCTTGGGGCTAATTGGCACAAATAATAAAACTGAATGCACCCACAGAAGTAGGAAGAAGGGTGCACACCCAGACAAATAATTGTCATTTCTATAATGAACCCGAAAGGCAATAACTTCTGCATAAATTAATACTTGAGAAGACTTTGCACGAGAACGAACAAGGGAAAAAATCCTGAAGCCAGTAGAGATGTCCAATTTCTACCCTGTCTCCTAGAAAATGTACAAAAGATTTTTTTTGGGCTAATTACAATTTGAAGGTTACATCAGTGTACATGGAAATATCCGCACTGTTGTTCAGTTGCTACCAGCTATAAGTTGGTTTAAAAAAACCAAGAGGTTGCCTTTAATTCGTAGTTGAACTTATATTACTTACTTACAGTAAATACCATATTATGGTATTCTAACTAAAAATCAATGCAACAGTAATCCATTATTCACAAACTGACATGCACTGTTTAAATACACACACAACCAGGCAAAAAATGATTTCAAATGAGTACAATTTTATCATGACTTGAAAGAGAATTTGCAAAGAAGAAATACAAGATCATTTGATATATACAGAATATGTATTAATAAACATTTCCTCTCTCACAAACTGGCATTGTCTATGCAGATCCACATGGAGAAGGGTTTTATGGGCAACAATAGGTTGCAGAGGCTCACAGGGGAACCCATGCACACGCATCCCAAACCTCAACAGCGCGTTCTCTAGCACAAAAGGAAAAGTCAGGAGATCACCAAAGTCAGTAGGATTCAGCCTCTGGGGACCATGAATATCTGAACCACGTTTCTGGGTGATGTTGTTAGCAGCACTAAAATAGCTAATTCAAGTTATACATTATACAACATACAAGTATAAAAGAAACAGCTAACATCTCCTACATGCAGATGTTCGGATTTTTTTTGTTTTTATAATGTCTGGCAAAATCTGTTGCAACAGTTTTGGTGTGGGGCATCTATTTTCTTCTGCCAGGCCAATTAGAACCAGTAAACAGAATAAAATCTCAAAAAAATATCACAATCCATTTTTTTTTATCTCTGTAACTATTTATGTGCGTCAGATTGACCTGCAAACACCATCATTATCCATTACAAAAACTAAAAACTAAACAAAAATATATATATTTCTAATTATGTATTATGCTTTATCACAGAAAGTAGTTTACACAAACTTCTGTTATAGATGCTTTGACTATTTTATCTTTTTTTTTGTCTTTTATTGAATTGTTTTGTTTACTGGTCTTGTTAAATACAAAACTTAGCTACAAATGTTATTCAAATATTATCTAAAATGACAATAAATAAAACAGCTAAATAAGAGCTGTGTACCATTACATACAGTAATCATTATATGAATACAGGCTATTGCCAAATACTGTAAACTTTCTCAACACGGTATAGACTGCAAAAATATAATCCCAATTGGCAAAAATCAGATTTTCAAACAAATGAGGGATACTCAACTTGTTCACTCTTGAACTGCATCCAGGCAAGAATCCATTTGTGAAATGGAAATCTTTTTCCTCATCCGCTATGTTGTATAATTTCCCCTTTCTCTATAGGGCTCCATCTGTGGCTGTGAAAAGGCCCCCAGTCTGTTCAATTGGACCCATTGTGCTCATGTTTCCTGGTCACATCTGCCAAGCAAGCCTTGTCAGCTGCCACTCGGACCTGTCCAATTACTTTCCAATTTGAGGGCAGAGGGATGGATGGAATGAAACACAGATGGATTGACAGTCTGGATGGATCTAACAATGAAACATGTTATCGGCATTATAGTTGCATGAGAATGACAGTCATCGAGGCATTTTAAGGAAGAGACTGTATTTCACCATTGGAATGTTAACTTAAGAGGCAAATATTAGTAAGTGGAGAGAACCTAATTTAAATTTTAATCTGTTCTACTCAGTGGCAGCCCTATCACTTTCCCCTACAGCATGTAAAAGATAGATATGCAATGGCTTGCACTCATGGAAGTCGACAAACAGTCAAGAGGACTGATTACTAACTGTTATAGGATAGATAGATAGGTGAATGTTGCTCATCCTAACCATAAATCTGGGGATGAAGCTTTGGGACATGCAAGCAGGTGGTCCTTGCATGTACCCAAGCCTCATCCCCAGATTTATGGAGGCCAAGGCACTTAGTCTCTGAGACACACATTTACTTTCACAGAGTCTTTGTCATCAATCATGATGCAACACCAAGGACGTCCTGTTTTCTCTGACATCTGCTATTTGACAAACTCAAATTGACTGACACAGCAGAGAGGTTTATTACTTTCTCCCCATTTGTAGGTTCCACACTGAATATTCTACATGGTGTACTGCTTTGTGTGGTCTTTGCTCTATATCCTTAGGAATATTCATACAAGACCATTGTGTCAGGATAAATTTAATTTGTTATCCTACATTAGTGAGAGAATCCATCCAAGCTTTGCATTCATTATGTTGTTCTTCATTAGTGTGCCAAGCTATTGGTTTTTTGTATAAAAAGCAGAGCAGACACATCCAAGACAAGATTTTTAAAGAATGAATTTCCATCGTTAGGAGAGACTACGCTCATTTGTTTTGATGCTATACTAACACCACCATTTCTGCAATTATGTAAGTGAATTAAACTAATGCATCTGTCTCATCCCTGCTGGTGGGCATTATTTATTAGCCTGATCTGCATCCATATCTCTTATTGTGTGTCACATTCCTTCCTCACGGCACGGTCTGTTATTCTTATTTCCCTTTCTTCTAGTCACCCGATCACATTTGATTTTCCTTAAGAGTCCTGTTAAGAAGAATCTAAATCGTCACGTTTCGGCTATATTATGTGTGACAAAGTAGACTCATCTC
>NW_023340095.1:10834254-10875995 GCF_004916995.1 Morone saxatilis | reverse complement strand
TGGGAAATCCCCCGATAGTCTAGGCCTATAGCAGCATAACTAAGAGATGGTTCAGGACTCACCTGATCCAGCCTTAACTATAAGCTTTATCAAAGAGAAATGTCTTAAGCCTACTCTTAAATGTTTTATATTATTACATGATTATCAAAATCAATGTACAGTTTAGATTACACACCTTTAGTTAAGGCTAAGCACAATGATTATTATAACAAATTATTTATGCAAACCTAAAAACATACAAGGCTAAAATAAAAAAGATACAATATACAATATGCATAGATTTATTTCACTTAATTGCTAGCTGCCTTATATCTGCAGTTTTGCATTGCAGGCTACCACAAAGCTAGCAAATAAAGTGAGGTTACAAACATTGACACCAAATGTTATGTTGGTGGGAGCTGTTTACACTCCTTATAAGACTATTAACTCATTCATTGCTTCATGAAGAGGATTTTTCTAGAAAGAATCTGTTGAGCACACTGCTTTGTTCGGAGTTAGCAGCATGCCAACTAGCTGAGTGGAGGCAGAGGAAGTGACCTTGTTTCACCTGAGTATTTATATGTCTGGGATTTGCTAGATTATTTTTATATTATTACATGATTATCATTTTAGTTTTAGCTTTTAACCTGCGTTACACTTGGGTATTCTGTGTCCTTTTGGATGGTTGTTTGTCTGCTAGTAGGCCCATATCACCAGCTTAACTCAGCCAAAGAAGACACTTTTTGGATGAATGCGCCCAGTGGACAAGTTTGATTGAATTGCCTGCCATCTTGGTAGTAATTGTCTTTACACAACAGTGCAAGCAGAAAAAAAACATCATGCATCCTGGTGAGGTACATGTAGCCACTGTGAGCTTACTGGTCATAAAGAATAAGTCAGGCTAGAGAAGCAAAATATTGAAAATTATATTCAGGGTGTATTTATTGTTTAAAATAACCACTGTTCGTGTGTGAGAGATAGTCTGTACTTAGTAGTAGTAGTAGTTTAGTAGTAGTAGTAGTTCCATAATCCTGCTTAAAGTTGAGCAAAATTCCAAAGTTTTCCTGGTGCTGTGCAGATTCTCCATCAGCTCTGCTTCAACTCCTTGTACCAAGCTAAAGACGTCACGCATTTACTTCAGTATTGAGCTGAGGTACAAACTTGAAATTAATATTGACCCTTTCTAACAGAAAATAGAGTAAAAGAAGGTGAGTAGAGGTGAGAGAATGAGAGTATTATGGGGAGAGAGAAAAATAAAAAATAGAGATGTGGATAGATTAATAGGTTTAGAGAGAGAAAGGGAGAGAAAGAGGATTGTCGGTAATGGAAGAGGGTGATACCAGCAGAGAAGGTGTCTGTACTCTCCGCCTGAGAGAGTAATCGATTTCAGGCTCCCAGGCTCTTTTGTTGCCCCTCAGACTGGATGACTGGCACTGAAATAACTCCATAGCACAGGGAGAAACGGATAAGAAAGGGAAAGAAAGAAGACAAAGATACTGTGTATAAATACCAGAAGAAAAAAAAATAGACAGAGTACAGCGGAGATTTGGTGCAGGGAGACATCTTATTTATAAAGTTATGGTGCAAGAGAGACACAGTGGTAGATGGGTTAAATATAAGAGGTAGAATAAGTGTTTACAGACTAATAGTTCCTGAAAGTTGCCTCTTGTAGCATTTCAAAATCAATTAATCACCACTCTCATTAGCACTGAGACATATTTACTCAGAACTAATGCCTGCCAAGAAGTCAGATTTGGCAAGGATTCCTTTCTTTATGACACAAAAACAGATTGTTTCAAAGCACAAATCAGAACATTTCCTTCTGTGCACATAATTTATACCTTTATTCCACTGCAGTGTTTCAAAGTAACTGACTTGAATGTGTGCTGGCTGCTTTCAAGGGCAGTTATTAGCTCTTGGGCTAGTGCCAAGGAAAGGAAAGGGGGACATCAAGAGGGATCTTCTTTGTAATAGGAATCAAAGGGCTTTATGGGATATGTGGTCCATCCATCCTTTTTCTACATCTGCGCATCCTGTTCACAGACTGCACATTGTTTACTGCACACCGGTGAATGTACACAGAATATTTTTGTTACATTTGAGTGGCTCTTTGTTTTATATTTGTACTTTAATACGTGTAACTTTTAAACTTTCAAACCTGTCTTTGTTGCGTCAGATAACGGTGAGATCCAGGAAGGCCAGTTCGAGTTAACATCCACAAGTTTGAAGGTTTATCACATGCCAAAACACTGCACAAAAGTTTGTAATAGTCAGACACAGGATTTCACAACTCTGGGATTCACACAGGGATAACCTCAGTTTTACAAACTAGAGAAGTTCAGTATGCTTAAAGCAAAAAGAGAGCTTTGGAGAGAAGCTCAAACTACTTTCTCATCTCAGCACACCTGGACAATCACTGTAAAGTCAATGCAATTGTCGAATTCAGAAAGTAACAAACAAAAATTGTCCACCTTTTGGCAGTTGTTAAGGACAATGTTGACAACCCACAATAACGTGCAAACTGCACAGGCAGGGTGGAAACCTACAACTGTATTGCTGAAAGGTGACAGTGCAAACCACTGAACCATCGTGCCACTCCTATAAGTGGGCTTACTTTTAACAAATGCAAATGAGCACTATTCAGAGATGAGAGAACTGAGTAGACTGTAGACAAGTTGACGCACCTGTGAGTATTGTAGAGGCTGATTGTTAAGTGGCCATGCGGGATGCAGGTAATATGTGCTTAATGCCACAGTGAATCTGGGTCCAGGGGGAGAACTTAGACACAAGCTGGTGGAGGCAGGTGCCAGGCCCACAGAAGAAAAGGAACACACAACTGTGCGCACTGTCCCAATGGAAGTATCGTATTGGCCTGTAAGGCAGCTTTGTTTCTGTATAAAAAAATTTGTAAAGTAAAAGTTAAACCCTGTTTACCCTGCCAGTCTGTGTCCGCTCCATTCATTCAAGTCCTCTAGTATCACAATCACATTATGTAACTGAGAACTGAAATTAATATACTGAGAGTCAGCATCTTTTAGAACCTTTAATAATGTGATTGGCAGAGGTGTAGACTCCACTCACATGTCTTGGACTCAACTTGACAAAAACAAAAAAGACGAACTCAACTTGGACTTCAACACCAATGGCTTGTGACTTCACTTGGACTTGAGCCTTTTGACTAAAAAGTAATAATTATTTAAAAAGTGTTACACAAATACGTAGCAGGCTGATACTGATATACTTTTAGCAAACACTAGATTTTACCACTAGAGGCACCACATGTACCACCAGTGGTTAAGAACCAGTGAACTAACATTAACATTATTAATTACAATCCAACAGCATCCAATCGAGTTGCAGCGGCCATGAAGAACTAACGTTACATCACTGAGGGCCAGGTGTAAAAAAATGACGGCAAAGATAATTTTGCACATGTACAAAAACTACACAGTGGTCATACATTTGGTCATACACTAGTACTTGTTTAGGACTCAAAACAAAAAAAGGTTTAGTTCTGCCTGTCTTGACTTGGGACGTGAGTGCAAAGACTTACTTGCAAAACAATGACTTGGACCCACCTCTGTTAATTGGCATTTAAAATCATAATCAGGGTAAAACAGCATCAACACAGCAATACTTAAACATATAAGGTGGGTTTCTTCATGATAGCACAGGATGTTTTTGGTCTTGGACAAGCTAGTTTCGGGAGTGCTGTGACCACATAAGTGCATCCTGTCACAAAGAGAATATGAAAGCAGCACTAAAAAATCTGCCTCATTTAGACGGTGTCACTGGTTGGTATCTCTCAGGCAGATGGCTGGTAATATCCCCCAGAGTTACCCCTGTCAGAGACTTTCTGCATGATTATGAGCCCCACACGGCATATCTTTGTTCTTTGTCTAAAGAAGGTTCATTACTTCTACAGGGGAGTTACTGTATACAGGGTTTAAAAACAATTAACAGTATGAGTCACAATACAGTGCTAATTGAAAATTCTCTTCCATGTATAGATGACAAATACAGCTACAACCAGCAATGCAACAAACAATCAGCACTGCATTGTGATACATACTGCTCACTGGTAATCTAGCTGGCAAATGTGTCAGATTTCCATTAATCAATTTGTAAAAATTAAATTGAAAATAAATTCTCATAAAAGACCAAATTACAACACATTTTCCAAGCTATTCTGCTCAAAAAGGTAAATGGTCTTAGTAAATTTATTTAATTACATTATTCAGATGTATCTACAAAACCAGACTACTTTGAATCCCTTTCTAGTCTTGGAATTCATAAATCAACTGAGAAGATTTTAGAATAACTACCGGTACTTGCACCACAGTCGGAGAGGGACCCTTGAGGCAGCTTGGAAAGCTTGATGTCTGCCTCTGCGCCCCAGACAGGGATGTGGTTATGATAGTTTTTTCACACCTACACATGCTATCTCCTCTCTTATATTGCTTCCTGTGAAGCCCATCTTACTGTGTTACATGCCTTCCAAAGAAATCCATAGCCGGGGCAAACGGCTTTAAGTCATGGTATACCGAGGAGGCCATGACCCAGTGGAAATTCAAGATGCAGGCACATAGGAAGGGAAAGTAGAGATTAATACTGCCTGGTCAAAAGCCAGCTCAACAAGGCTGTCAGGGTGAAGAACCAGTTTGCCAACAATGACTCAGGCTCATCATGGATGGCTGGCAGCCAACACAATCACAGGGTACAAGGAAAGAGCCTTCCTAGAATACCCCTCCCTCCTTTAGACGTGTCAACAACCACAAAGTCCTTTCACTGCCAGTTGGGGCTGGGGACACACTATACATCTTAAAGATGCTAAGTGCAACATTTTAGCACTGATAATTCTTTGCCACTTCTTAAGAAATGTATTAATTTTTGAGACAGTATAATTACTGTAAAGCACCCCTGGAAGCCAAAACATTAAAATTGCCATTATGTGTCAGGGTAATTTGTTTGGAAAACAGCTGCATTGTTTTACGGGAAAAGGGTGAAGAAAGTGGTATTCTTCCTGTCAGACATTTTTTTGCCATGATAGATGGTGGACTAACTGAAAAAAAAAAAAAAAAAAACACCCGCCGTGATAAGAACTGGGCCCCCTAAAATGGGACAATAACACTTTGAGTGACTTTGATTTTTTTCTGTTGGCCCCAGGTGGGGAGTATTAAGATTGTTTCTGGCTTTCAATTTTGGGAAGCTGTCATGTCATCCATTTTTATATATTTTGTACAATTTAAACATTGGCACTGAACATTAAAAAATTGTGACCATTCTGCAAAACGTGATTTTAGATCTTTTCTGTCTGGAATTAGGGTTGAGCATTACTATGTACAATGACCTCATTTTTTGAGTTAGTGAGTTGGACTACTAACCAAGGTCAAATCAAAAACCAATTTATCTCACACGCTAATTTGTATGAAACTTGTTTTCTGAAAGAGTGATGCAAACTAGTGCCACATAAGTCTGATCATTGTGAACAACTAGAGTGACACAATCTAGAGTGCCTATAATCAGCCTGAAGCCTAAAAGCTCTCTCCATGTTGACACTGGGATATTTCTAGAACATGAACATTCACATTCAACAATTATACCTGAAGATTTGAATATGGAGGAAGATATTACCCCATATTTACCCCAGAGCTTTTATCAAAGGGGGGTTGATATGTCAGTACAGCTCCTTCTCCTGATGGTCTTCGGAGGAGTTGGCCCTTCTGATGTGGTTCCCTTTGTAATCACCACTACCAGCCTTTAAGGATGGACCCCTGAGGCAGTTGGGGAAGCTCAAAGCCTACATCAGTGCTACAGACCTGGAGGCCTTTAGATGTGGGGGTAACAGTGTTTTCACACCTCCGGACACTGTCTGCATTCCTACTGGTGCTGCTCCTGAAAGCACACAGTAGGGAGGAAGACTTGTTTTCAATTCAGACTGAAAGATTAGAAATAAAATTATTAACAGAAATACAACAGGTTGAAATTATTATAATACTGGAACAAATGGCTTGGTGGTTTACCATTTTGATTTAGGTATGTATTTATATATTTACGCAATACTTAAGTTTATATCATCAAAGAATAAAAACGAATTAATTAAGTGTATATTTTATAATAATTCATAATTAATAATCTAATAATACAACATGGAAAGGCTCAAACCTGCAATGCTTTTAATGCAGATAACACTCAATACAAATGTATACAGTAAGTAACCATACATACATTACTGTAGAGTACATAATAGATCATTCAACATGGATAATTTAACAAGAGCAAGGAGGAGATAATGGCAATAGAAGCAGAAGATAAAGGAGCAGTGTTAATACAGATGAGAATAAAAAAGACAAAAAGAAAGGAAGACAAAAGAGGAGAATACATGAAAAAGTTACAAATGAAACAAGTCAAGAAGATAAAGTTCAAGATGGAAAAAAGAAAAGAAATTAAACAAGAAAAAAGACATTTGTAGCATCAATCTTTTTTAGAGCTGTAATTCATAGCTGTGGAGAGTCGGGTTCGGGGAAGCAAACAAAGAAGAAAAAACTCATCTCAGACGTGCACTGTTCAAATGAAGACTTACTACTAAATGCAATAACTGTAAATATCAATGTGCTGTTAATAAGGTTGAGAAATATTCCAATAAATACACTCAATATATTTCAATCAGTGTGAAAGTTAATCATTTTATTATTTGTTTATAGTTATTGTTTATGTTTATAGAATGTATTCTTCACACAGCACATGGTTGTCTTATGATTGTCATTTAAGTGAAAATCAATTAAGAACACAATCCAATTTTATAAACACACAGACATGTGAATTGCATATATTCGTCAGCTGCACTCTGTCTGTCCAAATTGGCAGCTTGTTGGATGATGGGGAATATGACTTTTTTTTCCCCCACCTGGATATTTGAAGTTCAACTCAATGTAACCCTTTCCATCCCAAGTGAGCTGAAATTATAATCATTTTTTTTCTTCAGTGTGAAGGAAAACAATATCCAAGCACAGCAAATATTGTATATTTGTTTCATACAGACGATATTATTGGCCTATCGCAGACATCTCGGTATACAGACATAGGCATATATGTAATGCAATCTGTGCCTTCTAAGACCTTTGCATAGTCATATCATTGCAAACTCAGTGCATAGTGCGCATAGAAAATGTTCATACCAGTTAAAAAAATTATATCCGTGAATTTTTGCCCTCTAAAGTCGGCATTGCTGTAACGCTGCAAACATCGGAAGGAAAATAATCATACACCAGTCCACCAATGCAGACTTTACATCTTTAATTTCAACTGCAATGTATTCCTGCATTAGCACTGAATGTTGGTCATTCTTTAGTTGTTTTAAAGACACCATGAAATTACCTCTTTACTTCCTTATTTTGATGTAATTACTGTGAAATAGGATGTTGCAGTGAGCCGCAACTTTTAAGTGTGAACCGATGGAATATTAGTTATGGAAAGAAAAGCTGTTTGATTTGATAGACCTTAAAAGGTTTACGGTTCCCCAGGAAGTTACAGTGGCATCTTCAAGTTGATTTTGTACTTCAGTAACTGCTATTAAGTGGGAGGTTGGATACATATGGTTTTAGCTATGCTAGAGGCCTGGATGGCAATCGTTGGTTGGTCCATCACTTTGTAGAAAATTGTTAGATACAAATGGTCTTGGTAAACACTGTTTGTCAGCTTCTCCTTCGTGCCCACATCTTTGGTCTCTTTTATCATGATCTGAAACTATCCGAGCTAAAACTGGTTAGCATCTGCGTCCTAAAAAAAACGAAACTGAACTGTTATCAACTATTATCAATGGCTGAAGACCTTTTAAATTGCCTAACCCTGGAAATGTGTACATACTCTAAAACAAAGCACGTCATGCATTCATCAGAAAAAACAAAGTTACCAAATCCATTTAGCACTTCTTGAGAAAGAAACAGCTTTTGAATGACAACATTCAGCAATGAACTAATGAAGTATATGCATGTATTTATTTTATTCAAACTATGTTTTATATCCAAATTGATTGAAGTAAATAGCATATATAATTCAAATATATATTTCCTGAGCTTCATATTCAGTTTCCATCTATGTTTGATATATATTCTATGATCAACAATATTTTGAGACATTAAAAACCAGCTTTTTGCACCTTTCAGTTGCCAATGAAAGATATAATCTATTGTAATAGTTTGTCTCAGTCTTCATTCTCCCTTTTTCTCTTTATTTTTTACAAAACTCTGTTATAAACAATGCATAACTTCACCCGAATGATCTCTCCCCTCTCTGTCTCTGTAGAATAATAAATGCATAACTTAATGCTAATTCTCTAATCCGCCGCTATCTCCTTCTGCCTCATTCTTTTCCCCTCGCTCCGAAACTTCAATCACTCTCTCTCTGTCTCAGTGATATATGCCCCATCCTCCCTCTCTAAATATCCACTCCCATATTCAGCAGCTGTGTACAGTAACCTTTTACATTCAGCTCTTGTATTGCGGCTTTGTAATCTCTGTTGGTATTCAACGCTCGTCTCTGTATTCTGTCTCTCTGAAGCTTAAGTTCCTCTTTCTACTCTATTGCCCAGTCTGTTTACAAAGGGGAGGCGTAGCATATGTTTTCATCTAGAGGCAGGACAAATTAAGTCCTATCTGGCCCAGCCACGCTTTGCAGGGAACTGGGGAGAAAGGGGGTATGTGTGTGTCTGTGTGTCTCTGTTTGTGTGTGTGAGAGCAAGAATCACA
The DNA here is from genome assembly GCF_004916995.1 of Morone saxatilis. Lineage (NCBI taxonomy): Eukaryota > Metazoa > Chordata > Actinopteri > Moronidae > Morone > Morone saxatilis. The sequence goes on along the minus strand of NW_023340095.1, from coordinate 10,867,269 downwards.
GAAAAAGCTACAACAGCGGAAGTGTATGTGAATGAAAGGAAAAGAGTGTGTGTGAAAGATGTAATATGAGTGCGAGGAAGCAGTGTTTGTGTGCCATGAAAGACAGAGGCATTAAGGTATTTGTGTGTGTGTGTTGAACAGCAGGGTTCATTGCTTTAATAGACCCTGGTAGTGAATTAAACAGTTGGAAGCTTTGTGTTGTTTACGCATGCAGGCTGAACTGCTGTGGGTCAGCAACCTGGGACTCAGCGCTAAATGATGATGTGAAAAAAGTTTTTTTTTCTTCCTCTTAGTAAGATGAACAAAGTTTCTACTTGGAGTTGTCAGATGTGAATCGGGCAGTAAGATTAAAGGTCTTGCATTTGAAACGGCACCAGAAACTGACGCGGTGGCACTGAGTGAAATAAAGTTTCTGTTGCTTATATATTCTATTGCAGTGCACGCACAATAAGAACCACTGCGGGGAGGTGATGGGGGGGCTTTGGTTTTAATTTAAAAAGTAATAGTGAGAAAGCTTGCTATGCGGTTTTCTGCTTTGAATTAAGATGTAAAATACAGTATGTATGAAGTTGGACTCTTTGAATTAAGAGTGCAATTATGTTATGTAAAGTGCCATAAAAGTGGGCCACACAGCCACAAGTCTGAATTAATGAGTAGAGCACTTCAGAGGTGCTATAGCAAACATGGTGTTAACTACCTAGATGATTAAAGCTTGTTTTTTTTTTAGTACAGACGAGTTTAAAAAAATCCAGTCTGCATGATGAAATGCAGAGACTTCCTGGAAAACAGTAAAATATGGTTTAAAGGTAATGTATTTACATTTCACTGCACAGGGACAGGGGGATATTACCTTGAGACCACTAGTAATTTGTAATAATTTTGGAAGTCGTCTGTGATCTTAATCTTGTGCAAATCTGCCAAATCTGTAATTTTTTAGCCAAACACATAGGTGATGATATTGCTGAGTTTGTCTGAGTTTGCAATTATAGATAGATAGATAGATAGATAGATAGATAGATAGATAGATAGATAGATAGATAGATAGATAGATAGGATAGATAGACTTTATTAATTATTAAAGGGAAAATGTGCGGTCGTTCATAGCATGCCAGGTACATTAGAACTACAATAAAAATACAAACAATAAGAATAAACAATATGACAATACGAATAAAATACTTAGATGAGGAAAGATAAAAAAGATAAATAGGTAGATAAGTGCAAATGTATGTGTGTAGTTGCAAGATAGGTGTATAGCACTGATGACATGATGGGTGTTATTGTTAATAACAGTTTATTATAATAAATAACCAGTATAAATGATAATATTAATAAATAAATAATAATAATATGGGATATATATATATGAACTCGAACAGATATACATGTAGACACATAGATATTAAAATTAATATTAGAATATAAATGTATAAAAACATGTGCATATTTCAGCCTGTGATTAAAGGACAAATTGGTCAATTACATACATAATAGTAAAATATAACATATAACACCACCACATAAACAACTATAAATATAACACACATACTACACTACCAGACACATGTCAAAAGAAATTACAAAACATACTATAATGACACAACACAGACAATGAAACCAATACCTAAAATCACCCCCCGAAAATAAAATAGATAAATGACTCCTAATAGCCATAAATGTAAACTAATAGATACTTGACTTAATACCAATAAGACTGTCACTCATACCCCAAATAACCGCATAAATAACTCCTACTAATATATTGTATAACCATATAACTCAACCATTCAACTCATACTAAAACATGATCAATAATAACAACTACTGCAAATACAAATATAATATACACTCACAGATCCAATTATATCATACACAATAATTACTACTCAAACTTCAAACATAACATTACACTCAAAACCAAAATTAATACTCTGCTATAAATATGACATAAAAACCCACTATAAATACTAACATGTCTATAAAACACATAATGCAACAATGAAAACTATTAACTCGCTTCCACAGGTACGAGTATAGTCCAAGTCATGTAATTGATAAGATCCAACTGAAGAGGCAGAATGATCCAATCAGTATCAGTCACTTAAACGTACAGTGCAGGGAGACACAGATTTATACTGATACTCGATCCTTAGAGCCGCGCGGTAAATCGCGCTCCCTGTCTCGCTTGCAGTGTTCTTTAGCTTGTCCAGTTGTTGTGTGGAGGGGGTGGGAGGGATTCCAGAACAGCATTTTACCAAGCACTCTCTTCCAACACCCTTCAGGACAACATTGAGACAAAACAGACATCTGCCTTCCTACATAAGAGTTTGGTTCATGACCCACCGCTCTTGGTGGTGTCCTTCTAATCCTTATTGGATGCCCGCAACAACCCAGGACAACACGTCCAGCAAAGAAACACAAATGGGTGCTGCCCACAACAGACATCGGCAAACCATCCTAGTCTAGAACCAACTTGAAACCCTGAGGCCTCCTCAGGAAATAAAACCGGCTCAGTCTCCCCTTTCTGCTCGAAATGGACACACCTACGTAGGGACTCATGCAATCATATGTCGTACCAGTGGGACACCCATGTACTTGACGCCGACAGATACACATACAGATAACCCTCGCCTTTGATGCTGACAGGCAGAGGGCAGGGGCTTGTTCCTCTAAAAATCCACCACCATATCTCCTTTGTCTTTGCCACATTCAGCTGCAGGTGGTTCTCCCACACCATTCACACACAGATAGGCATCCCTCGACCACCAAAGGTCCCTGTATACTCAACCCTCCCTCCCACCCACTCACCAAAAAAAATCTACCCCCCAACGAATGATAACGTCGTCCTTACAGCAGTATCTGCAGATGACACGACTCACGGTGCAGTACTTCACAAAATATGCAGTGTAAGTAGTGAAAGACAAGTACGATCCTGCGCGGCCCCACACCGATGTTATAATACACGACGGTCAAACAACACCAGTTCTCTTCAAACTCCAACAAAAACTCCGCTCCTGCCCGTCACGCTAAGGCTCCATCGCAACCTAGTGAGAGGGAGCACCTACACAACAATGTCTCCTAGTTATGCCTTTCAGCCAGTCTGGCGACTGCGCATAGAGATAGTTGTGAACGGTGCTTGGAGAGCTTGAAGAACATGACGAGACTGACAGGTTTGGGCTGTCAAGATGAGAAGTACCCTTCATGAGCAAGGCTGATCAGGCATCATCAATAACCCACCACATGGAGCAGATAGGCCTTAAGTATGCTTTGCCGCTTGAACCCTGCGCAGCGACACTGTAAGGACGTCAAAAATGACGTTAGATCTCGCTGGTTGCGCCAGGAATTTTGGCCCGCTCGCGCAGAAAACAAATACAGGTCCTGCAGAACAACTCATTTTCTCTTTCAAGCTCAGAGCGCACAACAGCCAAACACCGTCGAAACAAGGAAGCTTTCCGAAGCAACGTGCGGCCATCTACAGGCATGCTGTACGATCATTCAAATGAAGGAACACAGAGATTTCCGACATTACATGGTAGACGGAAACGCCATGAAATGGGTTGGAGAAAAGACGAAGGCACCTATGCCAAAATTAGAAAACCTCTGCGACTGATTTGAACAAACAACATCAAAAAAAGAGCCGCCATTGTTTACCTTTTTCTCTTCTTCTAGTGCGGTAGAAATAGCAAAGTCAGGTTTAGCCTGTTGCATCAGTGCGCCACCCTCTGTTCAGGGAGAAATACTTGCAACTAGATGTCGCGACTCAACCAGCGCAAAGTATAAATAGTTACGACGCTCCCGTGACAAGGTCGGCCAAGTGGCGAGTCTACAAGACGCATATATGTGAACTGCAGGGGGAAGGGTCTTGCGGAGTGACACACTCGTAAGGGCCAAGGACCTTCATGATGTTGAGAGGTCAATTTTGCTACCTGGCCTGTAGTCGTCCAGTGCCACAGGAATCCTTTTTGGGCACCTGAGGACCCAGGCAGGATTATTTCCAGAGCACTTGCACTACTCTGAAATGGTGCAGGACTGAGGTTGAACAGGTGCTGGGAAACTCCACAGGAGTACTGGCTGGAACATGCCTTCAGCAAACGCGTAGGGGATGCGGTCCCAGGATCCAGCAGCTTTCCTCTTGTTTGAGCCTCTCCAGTCTTTCCACCTCACCTGGGCTGGATTGTGATGTGAAGTCCAGGATTGGGGGGGCGGGGGGGTGTGGGCAAGGGTCTGAGGATGGGTGTCAGCAGTAGGTTGGGAGGATTGGGGATGACAAGGTGGTAGACGCAGAGAGGTGTCTGCTGCAGGAAGCGGTGGCAGGGGCTGTGGACATGTGAGGATGTCCTGTGTCTATGCGGCGCTGGTGTGGGAGGTGTGAATAAAAGTCACATGGTGAGATGTCATCAGGGGTGAATTTGGGATGGGGATGATGAGAGGTGATGTGAGGATGATGAGGGTGATGGTGGGGGCGAGGAGGTAGGTGGGGAGTTTTAGGAGTTCTTTGGTTGTTGCTTCAGGGGAGCATTAAGGCCTCAGTATACTTTCGCCGTTTAGCGAACCTGTGGCGCAACACATGTGACGTCAGACGAGCGCGCCAAACCAGACACAGGGAGCTTTCCAAAGCAAGTGCGAACCTTACAGGCATCTGTACGATCCTTCAATGAAGGAACACAGAGATTCCAACATTCATGGCGAGAAATCGCCATGAATTCCTCCGCGACCGATTTGGAAAATCATAAAAGAGGTTGCCATTGTTTACCTTTTTCTTCTTCTTCTAGTGCGTAGAAATAGCAAAGTCGGTAGCCTTTACTCAGTTGCGACACCTCTGTTCAGGAGAAGACTGGCAACTAGTGTCGCGACCACACAGCGCTAGTATAAATAGTATAACGGTGCTCCTGTGACGTCACATTGTCACGCGACAGGTCGGAAATGGTAAGTCTACAAGACGCTTAAGTGAAGTACAAGGGCACCCCCACTTTTACCCTTAAAAAGGTCTGAATATTTAACTTTCTTTCATGGTTGGCTCTTACAGCTCATAAAAGGGTATCTTGGTCCCAACACTGATGCTTCTGACGGACCAGGCCTGCTGATATATTGATACATAGTTATATTACTTTGCGTAAAATAGTGTTTATACAAATAGATATAATATTTGATTCATTAAACATTACATTAAGCCATTTATGAATGACTCATAGTGCTGCAGAGGTATTTTGTTGTTGTTGTTTGGATTCACTCATGAGAAAAGGGGGGGAAAAAATACTTTTCTAATTCTTATTTACTCTGGGCTTCAAGGTGAATGATTTAGTGCCTTGGCAGTGGAGACATCCTATATGCAGTCTTTTCTAAGAACTGCTTGTGAGCTTTTGTGTGTGAAACTGTGTGTTTAAGCCTTGTGTGTGCAACTGTGTGTTTGTGCGTGTCCTTGTTGTGAAAACTGCTTGGCTCTATCGTGGTTCCATTTGGCAGGACTTAAAACGACTTTGGGACATGCAGGGGTTCATCAATAAGCATTGGCCTCATGAAAAGTTAATTCATTCAGGGCTTGAGAACAGACACTGTTTTCCCTGTAGGAATCATGTTGATGTAAGACATCCTTTAAAATCATCTACTCACTCTTGTTCTGTTGCTGTTGAAAGATAGAGGAGGCGTTGTAGTGTTGTTGTTTTAATGGGCATGTGTGTGTATAAAAGAAAGAAAGAGAAAAATCCTAAACATAGCTTTTTCAACATTTAACTAGTAATACAATTGGAAGTCTTTGCTGATGCACAATGGAGAAAACTACCAAGCTGTGCTAAACGGATGAATAATTTCGGATTTGCTTGTATGCTGACTTAGTAATGTATTACAGTAACATTAGGTAGCCGAGGCACCTTGAATGAATATAACAGCATTAATTGTACAGTGCAGTAGTGCAGGAGAATTTAAAGTATGGATTTTTTCTATAAGTGTTGGAATTACCCTAAGGCAACTCATGTAAAATGCACAAAGGCCACATTATTTTCCAGGTATGACAGTCATGAATAAAACATGAATAAATATGATAATTAATAGGAAAGAATGCTTTGTTGGACCCAGGTCCATTGAAACAAAGACCTGGGTAAAGAAAGTTTGATTTGGGTTATTTGAGCTCATTCACCCTAAGTATGCGTCTCTGGAAAGTTTTTTTTTATAGCATTTATAGCTTTTCCAGCATACAAGTGAGCTGGTCATTCACTAATGTTCCCACATCAGGAGAATAACCTGGTAGAAAACCCGCTGGTAATCAGTAATGAGGTACAACAAAAATGATTTCCCTTCCCAGTAATATCAGAATGGGCACAGACTGGAGTGACACATAGGTTGAAGAAGGATACTCTTCACTCCTGCATCTGTTGGTACACTTGACTCCCATCACCCACATCTGCTTGGGTTTTACCCTTCTGCCCATCACACTACATAGCTTCCTTGTTTATTTGACACTTTAACTTATGTTTTTGTTGCCAATGCACTTTGTTTCTGTTCACCATGATGAGTCTGCCACTTGTGAGTGTAGATCTAAGCTGCCAGTCCACTGCCAAATCTACCTCAGGCTGCCTCCTATACATGTTAAATTAACAAGTCCATTTCAGTGTCTTTGCCAACTGAACTACTGATGCAGGATCAATCAGTGGTTGAATGACCACTATACAGACAGCATTATATACAAACCTGTTCTCCACTCTGACAGAGCAAGATGGTATAGCAAAAGTGTCAACAATTTTAAAACGACTCAATTTTTCTTATATACTTTCCTTGAAGCTATCACTCACCACTTTATTGCTATGCTAGTCCACGGTGGATTTGGGTGATTGCTAGGATGAAAGCTGCACATTCCATATTCTTTCTCATATGAGAAAGTGACACTCCAATCCTCTGATCTTGGCAGTTTAAATTCAGACCATGATGCCTTCCCTCAGACCACAAGGGAAATTAATAAATGATTAAAGTCTAGTGGAGTCAAGGGAAAGAATGGTAAAGAGGGATAATGGTGTATTGCTGAATGATGCTATCTCACTGCACTCAGGGTTATGTCTCCATCTACCAAGTGTTTGCTTAGAGGAAGCAATGCCTGGAAGCTGTTTTGTTGACAGGTGTCTAAGTGATAAAAGGACACTTTGTGAGGAACCTGATTACGTTATAGAGCTCCCTTCAGTCACATTCAAACCTTTAAATTGTAGGAAAAAATGAATGTGTCATACAGGTAGGGTTTTTGCTTCCAAACTTTATTTCTACTAGTTTAACTGTCAGATATGACAATAATAGTAAAAGACACTGTCATGCATACATGGCACCATGATGACAACTATGTCATCTCATTCCTCAGGGCCCTGTATCACAATACAAGTTTAAGTGGTCGAATTCTTTTTGGGTTACCTGCAGGGTTCAAGTAATAATCTGAGTTTTCTGGAGGTCTCTAAAAGAAGCACTGTTAGAGGGCGGAGACAAATAAATAATAGTCTAATGGGTGGGATTCCTGTGAGAAGACTTCACTGCTTATTATGGGGCCCAACACTTTGCAACAATTGTATCAGGTAGATCACAACAACCCAAAACTGCCCTGCAATTTTGCAGGAAAGTTTCTATATCCTGAAATATTCCAACCGAGACCCATCATTCAAAGGGAGGACAAGATTATGTACTTTTTGTTGGCATATGAATGGTATTATTATTTTAGGCACTGCTGGCTGCAAGTGTGTTTCTATGTAGCACTCCACTAGTCAGAAGATGCATTAGTTTTTGCAAGTTGAAATAGAAAGCAACCTGTCAATACAGAGAGAAATAATACTTATTACATTAAAAAATAATATTTAAAATTAATAATGTACTAACTTCTCGTTTTTCTGTCAGTTCTGCCCTATAAAATTCCTCTTCTGTCCACCAGTTGTTCTTAGTGTGTTCCTGCTTTTGCCAGTCACCTGCCTCTAAAATCCCATTAGTTGTTAGGTATAAACTGTCAGCACAGTACCCTTATTAATCCTCTGCCTGATTGTCTAATGTGCCCCATAGCCTTGTTGGTCCAGCCTCTGATCCTTGCTCTGCTTGCGTTTGTTTGATGACCACTTGCTGCCTTTGGACTTTTGCCTGTCAGCCTTTCCCCCTTGGACTTGCTTGCTCACCTGCTGGTGAGTCTAAGCCTGCCTAATGACCAAGTAAATATAATTTTAATCCTATTAAACCTGCCATTTTTGACAGCATTATAGTTTGTAAAAAGGAAGCCCTATCTGGTTTTGTTTTCAGACCAAATTCTGATTGGACCAAATGTCTGAGCTATACTAACTATGGAAACTGTACGATGTGTTGGTGATTGCATGTACTAGTTTTGTTTGAATGGCTCCTGAATGTTTATTGATGTGTGATTTTTGTTTTGTTTTGTTTTGTATAAAGAGGGCTAATTACCCATCTTTTTTTAATGCTTTATTAGAGTAGTAGTACAGAGAATTCTCAGCCATTTTCTCACTCAGTGTTTGTGGACTGATTGGATCCTTTCATCATGTGGAAAGGTCTTGAACATGCTTTCACAGGCATACGTAGATCAATAATGCTATTTATTAGTCAGGCCAATCCATTAGCCACTGTTGCACCAAGAAAAATCCTTGTGTAGCACCGGGATGATGTTCAAATCCTGGATGCTGATGGCCAAAAGCCAAAGTTTACATTATAATCAGCATTCCACCAAAGGTTATGCACAAGTGTGTATTCCTATTTAACAAACCTTTATATTATAAATAAGTAACTAATTCTACATTAGCTGTAAACATTATTGCAAGGATTTCTTCCTAATTCTAATTTGGAGCTTGGCCCTAAACAATATAATACAATATTAAACAAGGAGTTGGCTTAATGGTTTGTTTCGAGAAAATTGTTCCAGAGGTCCAGCAGAAAGTGATGACCTGGGCTCGGCGACTGAGGGAAAATGCGATGTGACACCACAGACAAGCTCTGCCTCACTTCAAAACAGCAGCGGGTCCTCTGGGAGGGCTGGGTTATGATGCGAAGGCTGGCACACTTCACAGCTAGAAAAGCCTTTTATCAGTCACTCGGGCTGCCTTTGAGAACGGGGGCATTTTGTGTAGGCTCTTTCAGGCCTGACACACACTGGAAGTTAGCATGAAGTACTGTGCACTGGAATGACAATGCTCACTATAGTGCAGACACACTAGGGCCATTCACTGGAAGCACCACCCGTGAGAGCATTTTATTTTGACCCACTTTAAACCCTTTGCACTATGTGAATATGGTAGGTCAAAGCTCTTTTCTTCTCTAAATATACCATCGGCCGTTGCCTCTATTTCAATGTAATGAACAATCCTGGGATAAGTATCACGCTTCTTTTTAGAATAAATTGATATTGATCAGTAACAACAATGACAATTATTAGAAAGAGAGATTCTAACTGACATGACATGACATTCTGAACTGCCGTAAGATCAGTTTCTCACCTGTAAACACTCAGCCAAGCCAGAGGCACCTCTGCAGTGATGCAGTGGTGGCTGAAAGTGTTTTCCTCCATGCCAACCACATTACACCCATAAGGGTACAGGAACCTGCGCTGTGATATCAAGTACTTCTATTCTGAAGCTCTTTTTCAACACAATAAGAGAGAATAATACCAAATTTAAGGGAAAAAAAGAAAAAAAAAAGTTTAACAATCCCTTTGGATTATACAAATCATCAAAGATTGGCAGTTTATCATCATTCCAATTAGCTGAGCATGCTAATGTGATAAATCCCAGTATGTATGAGCATACGCTCTCTATCAATTCACTTAACATGCATAGTTAAAGAAAATTAAATTACAATTGTTAAATGTATTTAATGACACTTCTGGGATTATACCATCTTTCAAATGTCTGTCAGTTTTTGTTTGTAGAAAATTGAGCCACTCCCTTTAGTAAAATTCAGCCATTCTGTGTTGCTTTCATCTTTTTGTGTAGCTGCATCATAAATATGTACCTTCCATGTCTACTGAACCAACATTTGTAGTCATGGGATTTCCAAAGTACTCGGAATTCAACTCAAGGTTATACCTGACAGAATAAGTTGGTTTTTAGTTTGTTAATTTCATTCAACATTTTTGGGCCACCACTATAACACTGAGCTCTGATGTTTATCTTTTTTTAATATCTCTAATAAAATGTATTCACTAAAGTGAACTAGTAGACATACTTAATTCATAAATTTGACATTTTAGCTTATAAATGAAACATGGTGCAGAAACTGTCCTTGTTGAATTTGAATTGGAGAGGATTTTGGCTCTCAGTGACCTGGTGATCTCTTATTCATACAGGGATGATTCAACCAGAGCTAAGCCCATCCCTCTTAAGCCCTTTGTAGCTGATGATGAACTTTGGATAACTTCCTGAAAACGTCTCAATGTCATTGTGAAAAGTAGAGAATTCTGACATTGATGAGACCACATTGATTTTAATGGAGCTTAGACTATGTACGGGTATGTGCATCTTAGTATGTTTGTATGTATATGGGCATGCAGAGGTATGGTGTGTGTTGTCTTGCCTACTTGTCATCAGGTCATTTGTCCCTCCAATTAAACATTTTCACATTGTAGCAGCATTATTGGTATGCACCAAAATACCCAGGTAATTTCCTTATGAAAACCAATTTGACAACAAACCTGATTCTGATCTAAATACATTATGCTTCTCCACTCCCATTTATAGGTTTTTCTTTTAATTTATAATAAGAAGAATTACTTTATTATGCGCTTTTGGAAATTCTGCCCCATTAGTTTAAACATACATAGGCCCAAAATACAGACATGCACACACAGGACCCATATACCCATCCCACTGTATTGTGAACATGTCACACAGTTTAGGGGATGTGCATTTCATGAAATCTCCTTGCAATTGGACACTTTTCAAATGATGGTTGGGATGCTTCTAAAAAAATGGTTGACAGACCAAAATGAATAGAATATCCATTTAAAAATAGATAAGTCATCCCAGAAAACTGCAGGAAGAACACAGATCTTTGGCTTATTGTGAAAATACAAATGGCTCTTTCATGGCCAGCAGTGTAGGTACAACATAGTTTTCAAAGGTGAGATATGATGGAACTCTAAAGAGACCAGTAAAAAAGTTATGGTGTAATAAACCATTCCTTGGCACTGTAAAACTAAAGAAAATATGATTACCCTTGAAACCTGCATGTGCTGTAGATCTGTCCTCTGTCTTGCTGTGCTTCCTCTATTCTTCTCTCCCACTGGGATTAATACAAGAATAAATCGAATGAATGAATGAGAAAGAGAGTTTAATATCAGACATCTCTGCCTTTTTAGACAAAATTAACTGTTCTAATTTCACTGGCATTTATTTTTTTTTACCATGCAGCCACACAGAAACTGATTGCAAATGCACCCCAGTCCACCCGATGAGTCCTATTATTCAGAGCTATATGACAAGGTGTTTTTGATTCATAAACCTGCTGTAATCTAATTTAACTTTATGCAGAAGTGAAGTCATTTATCACCATAGCAACATAAAGAGAAGTAATGCTATGTACAATCTCATCCCCAAGCAGAGTGGGAAGGCTCTAAGGCAAGTCTGTCTTTACTGAAACAATCAATTAGATTAACAGCTTTGAATGATATCAATTCAATTATCTCAATGTGATCAAATCACTCATTTTAAACTGGATTCATTTCATAACAAGTGTGTAAAGGCTACTTTGTGATCGCAGAAGTTAAGTTTTGCATAATTCTGATAGGTGCGTGGGCGAGAGGTTAGCATCTGTTCAGGTCCTGCTTCTGCCTGCAACTGGAAAATAATTGCCAGTCCAACACCCTAAGATAAAGGTTGCACAAACAACATATGTGGCTGCTATATTGATACACTCATATTCCAGCCTTGTGGCCAGCTTAAGCAACTCAATAGATATTAAGGTTTAAATGTTTCCAACTCTTTGCATAAATTTAATAAATAAGCTTAAATAAGTTTAAGCTAAATTTCCCTAAATGTGAAATGAAAAAGACCCGTACACAAGTTCTGTAATTTTAGAATTTAAGTAGACCTTTTTCACAGCAGCCATTTAGACATAAAGTAGTAGGGTAAACATAGGTATTAACAATGATACTAATTAAGGTTCCATTCCATTCAGGTCAAACAGGGTGCTGCTATTGTTAATGTTGGCTTACTGGAAATGCTCTGCTTCACTAAATGGGATGGAACCTTAATGTGTTTCATTGGCAACACTTGTGTTTACCCTTCACTGCTGTGCTCAAACAAATAACTGAAATGTTGCATTTGTTTACATTTGGAATCAGCCCTATAAGGTATCAGGCTAAATTATCAGTTTGTTTTATTCAGCACCAGAGAGTAACAACTGTGGAAGCACACCCTCCTATTTACCAGTAGTGTCACAGCAAAGCACATATAAAAAATATATTTTGTAAGATCTAGGGAACTTAATTGCCACTGAGCCATAAGGCAATATACTTCTGTGCTACACTTACCAGCCTGCTCCAATTCTCTTCTAGTTTCACCAACTGTCCACTGAGCCTGGTGTTCATGTCAGTTAATTTAAGTTAGCAAATAGATGCAGACAGACACTAAACTAAAACACTCAGGGATGAGCAGTGGTCGCACGTAACTAAGTACATTTATGCAAATGGTGTACTTTCTTGCAATTTCAAATTCAAGGTACTTATACTTCACTTAAGTGTTCCAATTTTATGCAACTGGCATCTGTCAGTCTCAGAGACTGTGTTTGGTCTGCATCTGGCTGTGTTCACTGTTTTGGCGGATGTCCAGGAGGAGTGCTACAGGATGCTGACTGCAGTGCACTTAACAGTCACCGGTGTCTAACAAGTTTTTTTAGGAAAATTCCACATAGTACCTATTAGTAAGGATTTGATGAAGGACTTCTACTCCATCTGAATACTTCTTCCACCACTGAGGATATTGTTCAGCAAAAAGTTGCCATCGTCTGCAGCTCGCCATTCTCATGCATCCCTGACAGCCTCATATTAGATAAGACCTACTCTCTTAAATCTTCACAACAAGCAAAAATGACTGAATTAACCACCTGTGACACATACACAGTGTGTGATGATTTGAAAATGTCCTGCCCTCAAGTATTATTAGAAAAAACCCTGTCAGACAGCAGTGGATACAGCTACTGTTCAACCTACACAAACATGACCGCCCTAATACTTTCTGACTGACCTGTAATTCAGTCAAAGTGCACTTAACTTGAAGGAATTAGACCCAGTTATTCATATGTGGCTATATTTAACTGAAAAATATCTCAGTTATATGAATTTGTGTAGCATTAGATCCCAGGAGGAGCACATTAACCTCCTCAAGTGCTATACAGAACACAGCCCAGCATAAACATATTAGCTAAATATAGGACATGAAGTACAATAAGTAAAAGAGAACAGGAAGGGGTTGTAGTAGCAGAGGAAAAAGTAGCATTTTACTCAGTGCTAAACTGGACAACTGTGTTCACACTGTTTTCTATATCTTTATTTTGAATGAAACATTGTCCGTGTAAATAAGCATTTATTTTTGGATTTTTACTTTAGCCTCAGTAGTTGGTTTTGGTATTTATTGTACAAGCCCAAAATCTGAAACACAAAAATAGAAATGTGACATAGATATGAATATCCAAAAATCCACAAAGGTGGACATTTGGTCAGGACCTCAGAGTGCAAGAATTCAAGACTGATACTAATCAGTCAATGACTTAATTGCTTAATCTAAATTCAGTTCCTTAACAATTATAATATAATTATAATAACTGCAGCCATCTACAAGGTCCCTTGCTCAAACTAAATAACAATGGTCTTTAATGACTTTGGTCGGGATAAAAGAAACATTGTACTCATTTTAATATCCCCTCCCTAATGGTCTTACTTCTGCAAACTAACCTGTAGTTTTGTATCAAAGAGTATACTTATATATTTGCTCACTTGACCCACTGGAGACTCTTCCTCACTGGCACAAAAGCTGCTGCCTTTCCTATAAGACATTCTGATACAGTCACTTGATTTCTCTTGGGTGTCTGTGGGGAGTTATGGAGAAATTACTTTGCTTTATGGTCTGACATCTCTAATCAACAGCTCGGTGGATGGATCAGCACAGTCTGAATGCTCTGAAAATTCTCAGATATGGAAGCCATTCAGTGCTGCTAATGAAGGCATTGATCATTGTCAGCTTAATGACATTCCCTAAGTGGACTGTATACCGACCCAAATTGACAATGTTTTGGGGGGCTCTTTGAGATATTATTTAAAAGTTGAAAACCACTGACATCCTGTCATTTTAACTGTGCATTAACTGCTATATATCATGCCAAAAGTGCCTGTGAAGATTCTGAAGTTGATTCAGCTCCACTAAGTATAAACAAAAAGTTGTGAATGTGACAGTAATAACCAAGCATATTATTCCTGCCCTCATTAGGAAGATCAATTGATTCAATCCTCACTGGGCCGAGATGAAAAGTCCCCCAACTGCATCACTTTTGCAAGATTTATTCTACAAAGTCTTCAAATTGTGTTTTGATTTATTCATAGTTAAATGCCTACATATTTTTTTCTTTATTACACATACTACAACTATATCATTTGTACAATATAAATATAACTTCGGTCAATGCTAACAATGTCTTGTTAGTATTAGACATTTAGTTTGTAATGACTACAGACTAATAACTCATCCTAAATTTTAAACCTTTTGTGTTTTTTCCAATAATTAATTCTGCAGACTTGGGTGATTGACTGACTTCTCCTATTGTGCTAATATGAGGTTGACAGTTGGTTTTGAGTAAAATATTTAGATAGATCACAGTGATATACAAATATATATAGTCCATAACGGATACATGACTTTGATGATCCACTCTTGATCCAGTGCAGTGGTTTTCAAACTTTTTTCTGGCATGCCCCTCTTGAGAATTTTAAATCCAATCAAATTTCCCAGGGTACACCACACAATTTTTAGCAATTATTTACAATAATAGGGGACCCAGAACTAATGAGAAAAGCATCCGAAGAATTTTAGTGAAAGTTTTAGCACAATAGCATCAGCAAACTCTTTTTGTTTATCTCCCCTACATCAGTGGTTCCCAACCTGGTGAGGGTCTAGACCTCCACTAGATTTTTAGAGGTGTATCTGTTTTCTCCAGATTCCCCAGCTTCCTCCCAAAGGGTTAGCATTTAACTCAAAGCATCACTGTGTCCATGTACAGCTTCAGCTGTCTCTGTAATTGTTAAAAGGAGTTCGCGTCTAGACCTGCTCTATTTGAAAAAGAGTGGTCCTGAAGATAACTTCTTGTTATGAATTGGCGTACTTACAAATAAAATTGAATTGAATTGAATTTAGAAAGCCACTAGATAACACATACTATTAATTTTCTGCATCTCAATTTTTATTTTGTCACTACATTTCAATGATTTTCAATGCATGCTATCATTTAAACATGTATGCACAATCCTTCATGCACACACAACTAGGCTACCAAATCTGCCTCAACCAATTGCCAGGCAAAACCTGCGCTGTCATCGGTCTCTGAGTGTTTGCCATTCTGAAGTGTGATATTTTTAACATGACCAATCCATTACGCATTCAGAGAAAATAGTTTCTGGGCAATCAATGTAACCTATTTGATCTGGATGTAGAGAGATATGTAAAGCACCATAGCCCTGTAGATACTTGTTTACCACTGCTGAGTGAGTGAGTGAGTGAGTGAATCGCAGTGTGAAGGCAGGAGGGAAGGGGGTTATGAGTCAGTAAATGTGTTGCTCTGAATGAGTGAGCCAGAACAATTGATGGAGTCGGGGTGCGGTTGAAGAAGTGACTGAAAGTACAAGGGAAACATTAAATGAGTGAGTGGGTAGGTGGGTGAGTCAATGAGTAAGGGAGGGGTACTGGGCTGATAAATGTGTGTGAGAGACAGAAGCTGAAATGTTGTCTGGCTGACTCATCGACTGACTTCAATGAATCGCTGAATGAATCAGGCCACATGTAGATTCTGAATTCTCCATAAAAACAATAACATTACGCATTCACATTACTGCCACAGCTCCAGGATATACAGAGCTCCATTCAGAGTCTGCTCTGGCATGTGTCTAGCTTGAGGGAGTCAGACTAACTATAAATTATTCTGAGGAAACCAAAGTATTATTGCTCCCAAATAGGGTATAGCAGGGATTTGTGGGTAACAGCAGTGTCCAGCTGTCCAGGCATGGCTGCCAATATTATTTTAATGCAAATGGATCCACATAAATGACTGGGACAGTAAAGGCTCATCTGGATATAGGTGACAGAATACTAAAAGATGGCAAAGCATCACCAGGAGAGATGGGCCTTTACTATTCTAGGCCAAGGGGGGATTTATACAGAGACATTAAGTTGTATCGAAAAAGCAAGGTTTTTGTATTGATTTGAAGTAGGAGAATGGTAGAGAATGTTAAGGGACATTCCTTTCTCTGTGATGTGCTTTATATCTCTTTCCCTCCTTCTCTCTTTTGCTCTCTTTTCTCTAGCCCTTAATGCACTCTCATTGTACATTAGCTGCTGCTACTGCTCAAAATGTTCCAGTTGGAGCTGGAGTTGGAACATAAAACACATTATGTTGGGCTTCGGAAACATTTAATTGGGTACATGATATATGTCGCTAACATGTCATGGAAATGCATTTGTAGAAATTGTATTCCATTAAGAGTAGTTAGCTGTAACTTCTCAAGTGAGTTGAATGCGCTGGAAAACTCAATGAGCCTTGACCATATGTCTTATCTTTTTACATACTATTATGTAGTATGTAACTACATATTGCTACTATTATCAAATATCAGTGTACAGCTTTAATGTAGACATAGCAAGTTGAACTGATTCCACACAGTAACATAGAATATATACCAAGAGAAATACAAGACAGTAAAAAAAGTAAAAATAAAAAATAAAACTTACAGACATTACAACCTCCTGCTGTGACTAGCTCAACTCTCCCCCACCCAGCTCTAGTATGAACTATAAAACCACCCTCCCCCACAGTCTCCTTGGAGACGGAAAAGGAAGGCAGCATCAGCTGAACATTCATCATGATCAAAGTGAAACCTATGTATCCTTACAATACCCTTTCTCTGACACATGGCTTCAAGATCCCCTCTGTTCATCTGCACCCAATCCCACATTTTGTCCTGTCTTACAGAGCGCAACCTCAGAGGAGAAGCACACAAGGAAAGGATGGATGTCAAATGCAATTAACCCAAAGAGCATCCAACACTTTACTTTCTCCTTTTATCTCTCTTCACAGGGAGATTTCAACAAGGCCTCCTCATACAAGCTGTCACCCTCCTATACCCTTCTTCGTCCTCAGTTTAGGAGAGATTTGATCACTTCTTGGTTTGGTGAAGACTGAGACGTAGCCAGCGAATAGTAATGTGCTGTGTTGTACTGTGCAGCCTTTGAAAACTGAAAGGTGGTGTTCTCAAAGATGGCACACTCCAAACAGCAAGGTGTGAACAGCCTCAAAAAAAGGTGCAACAAAAAGGGACAAGGACTTGGGGCATTCACAATACCACTGCTCCTATACATGAGCTGTGACAGGACGCCAAACAAGGGTCCATTCATACTTTGGTTTGTTTTACATAACTTGTCTGTATCTATATATGTAACTGCTGGGTAAGTTGAAAAAAAAACTGCAGTAATTAGTGAGGAGAGAAGGAGGACAGTGAGGGTAGGGTAGGAGGGGACAGGCGAGGCAAAGGGCTTCAGAATAAAGAAAGCAGCTGGAAAAATTAAATTAAATTTGGCTACATCTGCCAAGTTAGGATGGGGCTAATGAGGAGCATCTGGCTGACTGGTTGGTTAGCAAAGGTGGATAGTTACTAATTACAGAGATGTTTTTAGAGTATATTTGGAACTACTTTCACTCATTTCTGCTTGCAAAACTTTGTAGTGTATATTTATGTTGTTGTAACACAATCATGACAACATTATCTTTTTAACCTCCCTTTGTACTTACAGTCTACTTGTCTGAATTGTAAACATTTTGGTAACACTTCCTATGACACCCATCTATAATACATTATAATGCATTAATGCCTTATATTGGGCTTATAGCAATTTAATATACTGTAGTCCATAATAGGCCAAATGGGATTAGATGATTGGTGGCTCAAATGTTTCTTAGGGTGGCATGTTTTAGTAAAGCAGGCCCATATGAGGCTGAAGAAATCTGTACAATTTGTATAAACTCTTACTTTTAAAAGCATTCCAGTAACTAGGTTACTAGTACAGGCTAGTTTGGGTTTAGGCTTGTGTAGCTTGTTGAGTGGCTGTATGGACAGCTGGCTGACCAGTTGGGAAGTTGGTTGGCTGGTTTGATAATTACTGGGATAACTGGTTTCCTGGATGGATAACCAGCTAGACATCTTATTTAGGTAGTTATTACTTGCTGGCTGTGTGCATGTTTGGGTGGTTTGCTGGCTGCATTCGGGCCCATTACTGCCAGCATGGCTTTTTGGCTAACTACCAGGATGATGGGCCCGGATGCTTAGTTGGCTGGCTATTCAGATGATGGATTATGTTATTAAATTACTTGCTGAATAACTGACTTGTTAGATAGGTGGCTGAATGACTGGCTGAAGGAGCTGCTAGCTATTCAAGAGACTGTCTGTTTTGCTGTTTGCTGGATTGGATGACTGCACAGTTGATGAGATTGCTTTTTTTTTTCTTTAATTGCTTTGGTGGCTAATAATTACTGTGTACATGAAAAAACCCTGGTGGGAGCCAAAACAGAAACAAATAAAAGGTTTTGAGAGTGATATCACATCAAAAGGGGTAATTTTTTAATTTTTTATTTTTTAATATGGTAATTACTCTCTTTCTGGTAAACCTTCGTTCTACCCTGTGTTCCATGACTTTACACTTTATGCCCTTTTGTCCTTTTTTCCCAAAAGGGGTGTTTAAGACCTCTGAGACGCTCACTTTCCTTTGAGATATTATGTATGCTCAATCATTATACAGGGATTTCCCTGTCGGCACAGTTCACAGACACAGGTTGTACATTTTACTTCCAAGCCAGCTTTGCTGCTGCTGAATCATACAAAGGTCCCCAATAGCTTCCTGAAATACCAAGATAGGAAGTATTCAGAGCTATCGAAGGTAGAATTTTATAATTCATTAAAAGAGCAAAAAAGCAAGGTCAGATAATTGAATGGTATGACAAACAGCTACGTCATGAAGGATTGACTGAATGTTGAAAAAACATGCATGAACACCCTTTTATTTAGTTTGATGAAGTGTATTAAAAAAGTCAAAAATCTTCCATTTGAAATGAACCCTCCATTTTTAAACTTTCAATCTTTAAACAGTATGTTAAATAATTTGCAATTATTACATATTTTTCCAGATTACTGAACCAAAAAGGGTAGAGAAGCAATATGTAATTTACATGAAGAGTCTCTAATGGTTTTGTTATGTAAGAGCATTTTATTGTTCAATTAATAGTTATATTGCTTTAAGCCCATTGGTCCATGCATAGTTTCAGTGAGGAGTCTGTCCCTATCTCAATAAATGTCAGATCTGCCGTTATTCAAGAATGCACTCAGCATTCAAGAGAGAACACCAGCGGCTTTGTCCCATAGCACCAACGTTACTTTGATTGAGTGTGTCACAGCTTCTTGCATGGTTCTGAGTGGATGCAATGTCATTTACCAACCCACTGATCTTGTATGTTGTGTCCGTATAATCTTTTTGTCAGGACAAAATGCCACTGCTTGTGCTAACGTATAACAGACTAGGTGTTTCTTTTATCAATGGGAACTGAGCATTATCTTCATTTGTTTCACTAAAGATGTTGTTAATAAAATAAAAACAGTCTCCTTACCAGAAGTGAACCAGCACTCTGTGGCAACTTTAACCATAAAACTCTATAACCCCGAAGATTGGTTGTTAAAAACAATTACTTAAATATTAAAGCTGCAAGACTGAGAAAGTTGCATTAATGAATATTATTTATATATTTGGTTTTACGTCACCGCTCAATTTTGCTGCTGTAGCAGACAACTTTTTTCTTCAGAGCTGATAAACCCACTGTTTGCTACCTAAATAGCACAATGTCAATGTTATCTTTACAGCTTGTTCTGCTGCCCCAAGTGGCAAAAAAATCAATCCATGATGCTTTACCTGAATTACTGTAAATCAAACAAGGAACTACAACAAAAAAGACCTACCACTCACCGATTTAAGTTTACAAAGTAGTTCCCACTGACAGCTGATTCATGAATGTAAAGTTGCCAGCCTTGTAATTAGAGTAAACTTGGAAAATTATATAATACTGCTCAAACACATCCACAGACTGTGTGTCAGTGTTTTGTGTTCTCTGTGAGCTCTTATTTTAAATGTCATTTTAAATGTCAGAGTAGCCAAAGTCATGATGCCGCTGCTATCGTTAACCTGTATGTTTATTTTATCAGATGACTTTGCTAGATTTGACTGCTACCTCAGCAAAGCAGCAAACAGAAAAGTGGAGGACTGAGAAATCTGAACAAATGGAAATACATCTGTTGCTTGGCTGATTCTGAAACACTTCAAACACCTTTTTGAAATTTCTGCTCGTGTGCATTGTCCTTTGGCCCTCCTTTTCACAGAAGTCATCTTAGCACAGAAATTTAAGAAGATATGGAATGACAATTTTTCAGATTTGGCCTAATCCATCCACTGCTGAGATTGCTAAATTTTACAAACTCTTATGTTCAACTTGACTAACTTTGCCGGTGATTCAAAACAGAATAAATTGTCTTTGCAACTTGCTGGAGATTCATACCAGAATAAATATCTTTGCAAAGATGGTTCTCTACTAATGTTCAAGATTAACTATTTAAATCAAATGTAACAGACCCAGAAAACATGTCTGACGAAATTGACGAACGTACAATGCAAGGGAAAAGATAATGCATTATAGCCTTATGTGTTGTCGTGGAATATATGCAACACCACATTAACATAGCAAGTCTTATACAGTCTGAATATGAATCCCAGCACCTCACAGTATCGTTAAATTAACAATTGTCTGACGGTCTCAACAAAAACTGAATTATAAGCTTGACAACAGTAATATTTGTTGCAGGGCTACAGAATTACTTTACATAAAACTAGTGTTCATAACATTTTATCCACCCCCTGAAGTTTAGAGCAGGATTTGAGTGATAACTATGACTAAAGCTCAATTTGTCCAAGATGAGAAGCTTACTACAGTGATAGAAGATCTTACTGTGCTAGTCCAATTATGTCATACAAAGCAGGGTTTAGTAGCAGCTTTCTTTGCACTGCATACTCACACTGCATCCACACACCCCAGGAGAAAAAAACAAGTTTCCGTGTCTTTCTCTGCCACACGGGGATTCTCAATTCATCTGTGCCCTCAAAATGGAAACTGGCAGACTGTGGACTTGGTGAGAGCGGTGAAGTCCTCTTTCTTTGCTGGTGTATATTGAAAGAGGAAGTGTATAGCCTTCAGAGATTTACCCAGCTGTCTCATAAAAAAACTACTCTTGCTGTTATTATGAAGGCTGTAGAAGCGACAGCTTCACAGAACAAAAAGATTAAGTATGTCCTTTCTGCTGGCACTCAAACTTTACATTGGCATTCAGTCCATCCAAAGACATAGACATAGCAGTTTCTAAAATAACATGAGTCTCTTCAAGTCTAGAGACATGTGTTACACATATCGACGAGCAAATTGTAAGAAGCTGGCATGTTGGGAGCTGGCCTGGTTTTATATCCTTTTTGCCATCAAGAGCCATTTACTTCATATTTATATTAAATTTGTTCACAGTGATGTGCAAAGGAGGTCAAATCCAATCCGAAATGCATAGTCACACTTACCAACTAATTATTTCTTAGTTGAGAATCCAGACTGATTATGAAGGTATGAATGTTTGATGTCGTTGGTAGTCTGACCATTGCATGGCAAAAAAGAAATCATACCTCATATCAAAGTGTTTCATTGATTGAGTAAGCTGATTTGTTGCTGTACATTATCTGTGTGGGGTTGTTGTGATTCTGTTTAAATTTGGCACACTCTGTCAAATTAGCTGCTGGGTCCAATCACTAAACATAATTCCAAAAATGTGTCCAGTAAAAGGCTTCTGTGTTGGATCATGATCTTGCTTATTCTCACTTTAAGCTCCTCTGGGAAGCTTCCTCGCTTTTGAGCAGAATAAAGACAATTGGAACCTTCTAAATAAAGGCAGACCATATAGATTTTAAGGTCACCCAAGGACAAAAAAAACCCCACCTCACATACAAAATGGAGCACAGAATATATATATATATATCAAAACCTATGTAAGAGCATGACATTTCCTTTAAGCTTTAAGCTTTAAGCCAGTATACTGTGGTAAAGGTTAACAATATTCAAGCAGTGACTTGCATGTGATTACACTGAACACACACAATATACTAAACATCCACAGAATATTCAAACATGTGCATTGACCTTTCTTGATCCTCCATCCTGGACATCTCCAACAAACAGAGCCTTAATGAGACTGCTTAGTAAGTATACATGAAATGTCAAGGACTTGCCAACAGTGTTGGGCAGCATTGCAATAATGTGCATGTCTTTTCATGTTTAGCAATGCGTAGAATTAGACATTACAATTACATACGTACTAATTAAAATACTACTACTAATATTGCTAAAGCTTCATTACTTCATCAGATCGTCTTGTCTGCTGTCTTTCAAAGAGTTGGATGGGAGGGTTGATATAATTTTTGTCTTTAGCGGACAGCACGTTAGTGTGCAGGCAGTTTAGTGTCAACAGAAAAGAAGAAACACGTGTTCTGGTAACACCAGAGTGGTCTTACTTACATGTTGTGTCCTTAGCACTTAGCTAGCCACTGGTAACACTGCTAACTGGAAGCGTGCGACCGAATTCCGTGAGATGGGGCTCCAAAAATTGGCCAGATATACTACAATGTGTCACTGACAACCTTTTGTAAGCATATATATTAAGCACATATATTTTATTATCTTCATGTATCAGAAACTGTGTCATCAACATTTCTATAGAATGTGTTTTTATTGGTTTGCTCTGTACACTCAACATCTATTGCATGTCTGTAGGTTATTGCAAGGTTATTATATTTTTTATTTACAATGCAGGGTTGTATCATGTAATTTAGATATTCCCTTTATGCTACTCATAAAACAAAGTAAAAATATTATTAAGTCATAAAAATAAAAAATAAATTAATAATTTGCATGATGAAGTGCTGATGAATTTAACAGCCTCACAGCAGAGGATACTCCTGTACCTCTAACCAGATGGCAGAAGGGTGAATAGGCTGTGGCAAGGGTGGGTACTGTCTTTTAGTGTCCTTTGGGTCCTGCGCAGGTACCTCATCTCACCGATATCTTCTGGGTGGTTTTAATTACTCGCTGCCACACCCCATGCCAAGGTGTGATGTTGCCAGTCAGGATTCTCCTCTGTAAAATAAAAACAAGAACTTGGTTTAGGTTTCCTAATTTTGCCAATGAAATACATAAAATTAATTTGTGTGCTTTCTTAACCAAGCGGGAGATAAGATGTCCATGACAGGTTCTCTGTGATGTTGATTCCCAGGAACCTAAATCTGTTCCTTGGTTTTGGTTCTTTAATTTTTTCTTTTTGGGGTTTGTTTTGGGTTTTTCCTTACCCGAATTGAGGGTCAAAGGACAGTGGGTGTTGAATGTTCTACAGATTGTAAAGCCCCATGAGGCAAATTATGATTTCTGATTTTGGGCTATATAAATAAAATGTTACATTACTTGATGTGACTGGCACAGACAGCTCATTCAACTACCAACCATTGCACCTGCTGATAGTCTCTATTTCTGCATGTAATAGAAAATATTATCTCTTCAGGACCTTTGAGTGAAAACCATATCTGAACCAGGCATTCATCCATTGTTTGACTTGAACTACAGTCTTCTGGGAGGAATCTCAGCTGGTCTTCAGTGACCTTTTCCTGCATCTTGGCATTTCAAATTATAATCATATGCATATGGACAGCAACCCCTCACCAGGGGATATTTGGACTATCCCGCAATACAAATCAAAATCACTACTTAATCAAAACAAAACACTGTCTATGTTCAGGTGATTATACACTATGAAAACATAGCTATGTATATTTTTTTTCCATTTCTTCCAGTAGATCCTTCTAAATGTTACACACTTGACCTTAATGTAGTGCCTGGGAGTTTGTATAGTTATGGTATGGATCCAGACATTTGAATGAATACAATTTTACATTTCCAAGTTTTTCAGGCACCATATGTACCTTTTAGGCCATGCTAATATGTTGTGATGATATTCAAGGGAAGTAAAACAAACATTTATCTCTCATTATTAATCCAAATTATTTTGTTGTAGGCTACCTTTAGCTGCTGACAGGGTTTTACTTTACTTGCTGGGCTGTTTAGCATTGAACGGGAAGGCTCTGTACCGCAGGATAAACATATACAGAAGGACAACAAATTGGTCCATATCATGGTTAAACACAAAATAGTTCTATCACATCTTACATGACATCCTGGACATGAACATTCTTCTTATTGCTTCAGTAATTGCATCTCTGCTGCTGTTGTGGACATGTGTGCAGTGATTTCTTGATTTACCATCAAAAACTGTCTTTTAGTTAAACATGGAGTAAAAAATAGTAAATAGGAAAAGAAATAGTAAAAATTAATGCCTCATGTTCGCCAAATTATTTGGTGGTAATATATTCAGTAAGTTAGGAAAATAGAAAGTAATTATGACATATTTTGCTCCCTTACATGATAGTACATAAGCTGGCATCAACAATTATATACAATATAACATCATGGTGTTTTATGGTATCGCCAAATCCTAAATGAATATAGCATGCAAAATCACAGTATAAAACTAAGCTATTAGTAAGGTATGATGATGTGTGAACAGTACGTTTGTTCCCAGTGGCTAAACCTTAATCGTTGTTGTGGTGTGGTTTTCTTTTTTCTAATTGTAAATAGTTTAAGGGCTGTCACAGGTAAAAACATAAATCATTCTTATCAGATAAAGAGACATGCATAACAATCTGTCTTTTCATATGGGAAAGAGAAATTAGATTTAATGTGCATAGTAAAGATGCATTTTTTTATGTGAGATTTATGGATGGGCTTGTACTTTCTGCTTTGCTGTGCAGCAGATTAACTTTAATAATACAAGAAGGTAACTGGCACTTTCATCTTTGGCGAACTTATCTTCTTTGACAAGGCCATCTAATGTCTTGCCCTTCTGGCAATTTTGCAGCCTACAGTTCTCTTTTAGCTCTCCAGATGGCTCGAGTGTCTTAATCTTTTCTCCTCTGTCATTTCAATCCTTTAGGATTGTGACTCTAACAAACTGAATAATAGCAAGTAATATAAACAGTGTTGAAAGTCTTGGTATTATCGGACTTGCAGTAAATCCTAATATGGTAGCAGTAGCAGTGTGTTGCTGGGGATGCTGACGCTGTCAACCCATTACATGCTTTTTATGAAAATTCCCAGTGATTTGGGTTATAGGACATTTAGAAGTACTAAGCCAAAAGCAACTGCACTTTTAGTCTCATTTTATCACTTAGTCAAAAAGGCTTCACCCATTCTACAAACCTTTGTGATTTCATTTGTTCATGAAGGACACATGGCACTCATGTTTTGTTGAGAAACATACATTTCTGTCTGTGTGTTGATAATGTCAGGCTATATGCTTGTCCAGTATAGTAAGGACTCTAGTTGTCACATTCTTAGCCTGAGAGCATAGAGGTTTAATAACCTTCACCTTGTGTTCCAGGGTGGTGACAGTCAAGAGTCAGATACTGAGCAATGTGACTGCTGAACAACAGACAGAAGAGAGAAGCACAGCAGACACAAAATCATTTTGCACATGGCTGTCTGAGAAACTCAGGAGGTTCTTCAATTAACAGTGCATCCCTAAGCCATACAGTAGCAAGACAGGATCGTATCCACCCTGAAGACCATACACCCAGCAGGGCAATGTAATACACATAGTCCAAAGCAACAAGGGATACACAGTTATACACTTGGATGATTATACAACTGATTATACAATAGACACATGGCCAAAACAGAAGAAGCTTTAAGAAAAGTTTTAAATACAAATGTCAGGCACCATTTAATTTACAGCTGTAGGACTTCCAAATGATCTTGCAGGATCTTCCAATATAATTAATACAGCTTGTATTCTATTTGTTGAAACGTGCCCTTAAAATTTACAAACACAATTAGAGTTTTTCCAAAATGTGTACTTTGAAATTTACTTTACATTAGGTAAAGACAATACTGATGAGTTAAAAGTATATAACTGCACTTTTAGTCCTCAGGACATAGAGTTACTGAAAACAAACTGGGAAGGCCTCTTCATCAACAGGAAGTCCTGAATAGTGCTGGTCCATTATCTTAGGCAAGCAAATAATGTCAATTTATCCATCTCCAGATGTCTCCTTTGACCCTCTCCTACAGGCTGCAGCAATAGCCAAATCCAACAATAAAGGGGAACTGCAGTACAATGGGATGTATTTCAACAAAGCATTTATTGTCCTGGAAAAAAATAAAAAATAAATCAGTGAATTCTTGCCTGCGAGCTGATTACTGTATGGGGTTTTAATGGCACCACATTTTCTGACCTGTTGGTTGGGCTCTAACAGCAGTGGATCTTTGCCTTTAAAATGCAGTGCATTGGTTTCCAGTTAGTTCTGAAGGTGTCCATATCTTATGCAAACACAATAAACAGCCAGGGGGTAGGAATTCAGTTATACACACTGAATACAGCTGGACGACCCCTTCGACCCCCACCGACCCTTCAAAAATTACAAGACCAATCCTTCAAGATGCTTTTTTTTTCATTGAAGGCACTGTCTTCAAAGAGAAGATGTTAAGAGAGTTAGTTATTTATCTGAGTTTGAACTGAGATACTCATTCAAGCTTTTGATTTTATATTTGCTTCAGTGATAAGGTTTGACAACTCATGCTTTGAGAATTCTTGTGTGTTTCCTTATTTATGTTATAAATAAAGTCATGCTGAATTACTGCAGACAGTCAAGACTACTAGCTTTTTCAGAGGACATGGGATGGAAGACATTCTGCTGCTGTGTTTTGCTTTGCATTATTGGGTCTCTAAAATTCTGAGTGAGTAACTGTGCTGCTCTCAACTCTTCGACCTGTCGGGGCCAAGGTGAGCTACAGGAAGTCATGGGGAAGATATGCTAAAAGTTTTTATGGTGTCAGAGAAGCTCAAATTCCAGAATACTATCTCCTGGGAAATGACTGCTTCTTCTCCACTGTTTCAGAAATGCAGAATGGTAAAGACGGAGGAATGTAAAGGAGGGAGAGCAATTTCAGAGTTCTTCTCATTTGCATTTCGGCTTGTCAGTCCAACTAGAAATCGCCAGATGTTCAACCCAGAACCACACATCGTTAGCTTAATATCCGGCATTTAGCATGAGTCATGGATTCTTCTTTAGGGAAAAAAGAAGCATAAATCAATGGAGAGGGCTGGGATCTGGGTTGCTAGCAGTGTCTCTCAAACACAGATTAAACGATTGTCCAGCATATGCTGTTCCATTAGGAAAGGAGTATATAGATTTAAAAACCTTAGATCAGTATATAATTTGTTCGCCACACGCTCTAAGAATCGTAATGACAGTTGATTGGTTGGTCGCTATATTTTTGTGAGGTATCTCAGAAAATGGATGGATTGCCATGATATTTTATACAAACATTCACGATCACCAGATAATGAATCTTAATGGCTTTGGAGATCCCCTGGTATTTCCTTTAGTCCCACCTTGTGGCTGACAGTTTTGGTAGATATCTCTTGAAAACTATTGGAGATTGCCTTGACATTTGGTCAGGATGGATTTTAATGACTTTGATTTTAACAGAGGCCACCAGCAGATCCAATTTGTCACATAGTGAAATATATCCAAATATGCTAGATGAATTGGCACAAAATTTGGCACAGACATTCATGGATCCCTGACAACAATCCTTGTCTCCTCTGCAATGCACTTAAGGGATTGGTCCTTTCATTAAAGTTGATTCACAACCCATATAAACAATGATAAAATGTGAGTGCACCAATTCTAGCAACACCATCCAAATGTTGTTGAGTGTACAGTAACTCATTACATTTAGATGAACTAAATTCAGGGATCAGCATTTAAATTATCATTTTTGTCCCTCAATAACAAACAATACAAATTCTATTTTTACAGTTTGGTCCCTGTGCTTGATACTCGACATACATACTTCATACCCTCTTCACTCTACAATTTATATTTCCCAATGATCACAGCTTCAAAGCCATAGACAGGTATGTATGCATTACTCTGAACTGTGATACAAGACAGTTGTATACTACAGTCATATATCATATAATAGTGGGTGAAAAGTTTCCAGTCAAGAATCCTCACGTCATTTATTGTCCCTCTTGCCTGTGACAAACTTGGCAGCACAGACACAAACAGGAAGAGGCCCATATCTCTGCAATGCTTTTCCAGTCATGGTCAAAATTGCTCAGTGAGCAGAGACATCGTCATTGTAACTCTGTGCAACGTGCTCTACATGATTCTTTTGCTTGGCCCCTAGGCTGCTCACAGTTGTATTTTGTTTTCATTTCCAAACTTAAGTTATTTTTCTTGATAGAGACAGCTGAAGATCGACAGAGAGAGAGGATGACACGCAGCAAAGGGCCGCTGGTCGGATTCGAACCTGGGCAGCTGTAACACCTCCGTATATGGGTCACCAGCTCTACTGACTTAGCTAACCGGGTGCCCTTCATTTCCAAACTTAGAGTCTTCTGATTTTGTGTGTTTTAGAGTTTTAGTGTTTAGAGTTTTTTAGTGTTGTTTTTTCTGAGGTGTTTCTATCATTTTGTCCAGTGTTATGAGGTGTTTCCATCATTTTGTCCAGCACTGTCAGCATATTACTTCACTGTTCACACCACTGTTTTTAGCCTACACATGCTGCTCAGTACACTGCAAATCAGTGCATACCTGCAAGGTATGGCTACACCTGTGAAAACAGTTGTAGATCTTTAAATTTAAAGTCTGCATTAAGGACTTGGTTTGAAAGACACAGCCGTTTACAAGGCGGAGACTGACTAACTATTAAGTTTCATTATAGGAAGTGTATGATTCACCATTTTTGGTCTTTGACCCACACATCAATTTTAACCTTTTTTGTAAGCCTGTCTCGCAAGTTAATAACTTTAACTTGCGAGACATGACACAAGTTATTCACACAGGAATCCATCTTGCTAGGCTTCACTCTATGCATTTGCGGCCCAAATACACTGGTACTGGACCAGTCAGTTTCCTTTGTGGGTCGGCACTAGGTGTGACGCTAGCGAGAAGATGTGTTCGTTAACCATAGAGGTTAGCGTAGATGCCTCTAGCATCAGGTGTATCATAAGTGGAGAATATTTATTAATTGAAAGAAGAGCAAAGAACAGCACTAAAGGCTTTTCTCAATGGAAAATATATGTTTTGGCTCTTCTCCCGACTGGCTACAGTTACAGTCAAACTCATAGTCAAGTAGAGTTTGACTATGTTACATGGTTCATTCATCTGATTGCTTGAAGTTTGCCCGTGATAGATCATTCATCCAATCACCAGTCGAGTATTTTTTGAAAGTGCCTGCCCAGTCTCTAACTACTTCCCTGCTAGTTCTGTGTAACAAACTATCTGGTGCAGTCAGGTTAATTAATATTGGTATACATTACTGATATACAAAGAAATTGTTAGACCATTCCTGCAGGGGCCTTTTTCACACACACAAAAAAAGTTATCTCCAGGTTAACTGAATGATATATATATAAAATATATTCTAATGGGATTGATGCATGGAAGTCGGGTTAAATGTCGCTAACATAACATTAATTCTAGACACAGCTAATGTCCTTGTCTGACAAAGACAAAAGTTACTTCCATTGTCTTTTTATTGTTTGTCCTTTCCTGGTCATCTTTGTTCTCAACAGTGACTCTTTGTTTAAATAGAGTCCCTTTTTGATTTAAGCTCGCAGCCATAGTAGTAAACCACTTTCATTATTTTTATTTCCATTAAATGTAATGGATTTGGATTACTGATGCCAAAGTAATACTAGTTTATGAGGTGATATTATTAGACTATATTTTGGACATGCCACAGAAAATTACGGAATAAGTAGCTCATCCATGATGTGCTGGTATTGTTGTTTTTGGCAACCTCACATCTTTGTAACCACTCAGTTCTTGCTCTCATTGAGAAATAATTTCCTCTTTTTCTCTGTGACGTTCTCTGCAAGCCCCCGACACAAGGGCATTCCTCACAGCTGGTGTGAGGTCATTGACTCTGAGATGCTGGACCATTTTTGCCCCCTACTGACAAATTTAAAACATGCTCATGCCCTGCACTATACTTTGCATTTCATGAACCACAACCCAGCCTTAAAATACTCAAGATCAATAATGTTTTTTCATTTTAAATTCAGAAAAAAAAAAAAAAAAAGTTCTGATTTTTTTTTCCTTCTTAGTTTATAGCTAGGTTCCTTATAATCAAAGTCAATAAATGTAGTGTTCTCAAGGGTCATTTGGTGTTCCACTGGTCTGAATGACTTTGAGCTGAAGGTACAAACAAGTGCAGAATCCTAGAGTGCACTCTTCACATTTTGTCAGTACAAGTTGGCCATGAGGAGAACCAAGGCTAATAATTTACACTGGAGTTCATAGACAGATGTCAGTCAAAATCATTCATGAGTTGTTTTCTTTTTTAAAGTGAAATACCCTGGTAGATCACCTGGTGCTCCCCATGTACAAAGTCCAGTTCAGTCCTAACCGGAGCTGCTTGGTTTTCGATTCAAATCCCTTTCTACAGCTGCTTCTTTCAAAGAAAGGCAAGCAAAGCCCCAAAAATAATCTAAAAAAAGTAAGGAACATCAATAAATGTGTACAGCAGTTTATCTATAATGGGTTGACCTTTTGCAGATTAAAAGTATAACACATAAACTGCCAATGTTTCTGCTCCAGTGTGTCCTTGGTGTGTAACCATGACAGTGTATGAATGATAGCATCCTGGTGCTGCTGGTTTGGTGTTCATGAGTTCAGCCATGAGGACACGCATGTAGCAGCAGATCCAGGAAGAGCACAACAACAGTGATACATCATGTGCTAACAACCAGGACAGAGAAGATGACTCTGCCATGACCTGTCTTAACAATGATCTATCTTCTCTGCTAGCTTTGACAAGAGCTGTGATCAAGGAGTCAAGAGTCTATATGGAGCCCCCAGGGACAGGCTGCACCTAGAGAACATGGGATTAAAGGTGACTGAAGCAAAGCATTCTTCACTGAGCTGTAAGAAGAATTGTTTGGGTTACTCATGTAATGGCTTTCTGATTGGGTCAATATTTCTGTTTTATTGTAATGGTGGCCTCACCAAATAAAGTATAAATACTATTATTCTACAAGAGACACTGTTAATGACTTTAATATATTTGAAAGTTTTAAATTAGTTAGTTAATCATCTTGAGAACTTTCTTACAAAAGCTTTCTAAAATAAATGTTGCACTGATTTTTAAGATTAAGTTAATAGATTAACTACTGTACATATTTAACAATGGGTTTTCATATGAGCAAAGCAGGCAGGTAAAAATGCTCTGCTGGGATAGGTACCTCAGTGATAATGTCCATAAAATGATGTATAACCTGCAGTGAAAGCAATATCAGCAAATAACACTAAGCTGTTACATTCTTTACCAGCATGTAAGAGAAGCGAGCTTTGCAGAAGTCACTATTATCTTTACAATGGTATTAATCTCTTCAGTGGATACTTTATATATGGTGCAAAAATATGAGGAGAAGAATATCTGTTCATTTGGGTGTCTCAGTGGCATATGGTGGAGGTGGGCTACCCTGCAAATCCACCCCACTGAGCTAAAATAATGCAGATCTTTATAGAGGTCATGCTTGGGGGCTTGACTCACACTCACTTGAGATTGATACTTTCATTTAAACAAAGGGAAGTGTGGTAAAACATATGCCTCCAGCTATCATCTGACAGCGGCAGTCATGTTTCTTAGCACAGCTATGCTACAAATCTGAAAACCAGAAGGAAAAGAGCAAGGATGCTGCAAATACAAGTCAGCTTTGTCAATTTTACATATTTATTTTTAACAAAGGAAAACTGTGAAGACTTATTTGCCTTGTCATGTCAATCATGCATTAAAATCGTAAGATATCCGGGGACAAGTTTGCTGAAACCTTTAACAAAAATACATTTTTACAACACAGGGTTGTTAAAATGAAGTTTAATCATTCAAATTGAAGCATTCAAATTTAACACAGAACCACTACATGAACTTAAGACCCCTTGAAGAACTTTATTTTTTTATTTTGGATTATAGACCTTCTGAAATTACCCATGGGTCTGAAGAAGAAAACGCTGTTAAAAACCAGAATTACAAAAAGTACTTATGTAACTTATCATCTTAAGCCGTCCATAGCCCTTTCAGGCAAGAAATATCTGAAGGTGATGTAAAATTTGCCAGCAGCTATTGCTGAGCTGGAGGTAATAATAGGAATTTTCTGGAAAATCTGTCCAGTAAACGATAATAGTGGTACCGTGGCAGATAATAATGACTTAACTTCTCCACATGCTGATACAATAGTCCTTATTGGATCGTTTTTGTCTTAAGGGTTTCGTCCCACTAGTGGTTTTCCTAATTAACCCTTCCACTCTGCCAGGCTCTGCCATCAATAACATATTCCCATCGCTCCCTCCCTCCATCCTCCTCATCTACTCATCTGCCCCCTTTAACTGTCAGGCAAAGATAAGAATTGCCTCTCACCCCCCTTTCCTCAAGATTGACAGGCTGACACACCATCTCTAAGGTCAGCCAGGCTAATTGGTTTGTGCACATCTTAGATGGACCATTAGGCCTCACAACTTCTAAACTAAAAACATTCCTTACTCTCTCTCTCTCTCT
>NW_023340095.1:10829167-10834229 GCF_004916995.1 Morone saxatilis | reverse complement strand
CATCTCACTTAGATGGACCATTAGGGCTCACAATCTTCTAAATAAAAACATTCTTACCTCTCTCTCTCTCTCCTCTCTCTCTCTCTTCTCTCTCTCGCTCTCTCTTTCTTTGAGGGTGGCTGATAGAGGCAGTGATAGTGGTCCTGAGCAATTTGTGCCTCACCTGTGTCGCAATCGAAAATGATTGGCTGTTTAATCTTTTTGTCCTTTTTTTTATTATTTCGTGGTCTAACAGAGGATATAGTGTTGTGGATCGGGGGTTGGGTGACAGTGACTGGGAATTAAAGTAAAGCTGGATTTGTACTTAATGCAAGGGTTGAGTCCAGCTGTATAGCTATGATGTAGTTTTCGATTTATAGTATAGTTGATAGCACCACCACATCAGGAATGCATGCTTTGATTATATTGCCCATAATAAATGTTTAAATTTCTTCACTTTGGGACCTAGAGTGATTTTAGCTATACACATACTTAACTGGAGTGTCATCCAGGTAACTCCTATTTCGCCTCACTGACTAAGGAACTACACAAATCACAAATCACAGTTCTTGACTCCATGTGGTATCCCAGTAGCTGTCTTACTCCTGCATGTTTTTCCGTTTTTGAGAAGGTGCATATCAGATTAGGCTACAGCGTAGCTACAGCAGCTATGTGCATGTTCAATAGCTGCAGACGACTTTGATGTTATAAAAATCAACAGAAACAATGGCCCAAACTACAAATAGAACACTAAAATTGTAATAATCGCAAGCAAGTACTTTTGCTTTAGGTAAGTTTTTGACTGAAAAAGAAGTCAAGTAAGACACTCACATACAAAACATAAAAGATGACTGCTCAGGCATTCCCTCTGGCGAATTCAGCTAACCCAGTGATGGTGATTATCTTTGACAGGCTGCCGCTGACCAATGGTGCCCTATCATCAGCTGTTTGAGCTGTGCCTGGTGGCCAAAAAGAAACACCTCTCACTGTGTGGTGTTGGCTGAAGAGTGAACGGCACCTCAACCCGATCTGTTGCCTTACACAGCAGATAAATGGAGGAGGACAGTTACTGTTGTTGCCTTCACATTCACCTTGTACAACAACAAGTCTGCTAATTGATTAAACGGACAAGTCTATGGCGTACACTGGGTGTAGCAGTTAAATGTGTCAAATCCTGAGGCCTTTGTCAATGCTGTGGCATTACCAAATTAATAAGTTAATAGTTTTACAAGGGTATGCCACTAATCTATGCAGGTGTGCCCATGTATATCCACTTCACTCTCTGTTCCATATCAAAGACTAATAATACTGCACTCCCACCCCCCCCGGTCATCCACCTCAGCCCGTTTGGGAGCTGCAGGCTGTAATTGGGTGTGGAGCCTGAGAGGCCATGTAGTGGACGGCTCAGCGAAGAGTGCAAGAGTCAATTACCAGAGCTGACAGTGCCGTGGAGAGAAAGGTACACCAGACACACTGTAGTGATCTGTCTGAGCAGGATAAAGGAGACACAGGGTGGGTTCTATGTGAGACCAACATGCTACATTTCCCACCTCACACTAACAGTGACAGCTGTGGCATATGTCTTACTTATTTACAGAGGGTTAGAAACAAGGCACAAAAAAGGAAAAGTCAGTAATATTTTGCCATTTCTATTAGTGAATCCAAAGAGTTCATACTGTTGACTAATATACTGATGTAAAATTTTGCTTTACAAATGTTTTTCCTCACTACGTTCAAAGGGAAAAACAGGTACATATTTAATGGAATTAAAAGCCATATCTCAATGCTGGCGCTGCCTTGGCTTCAAAATGGATTAGTGTGTCAATGATTTAACAGTGGCAACATTTTAATCAAAGACGATCCCTGGACCCCGTGGTTCATTTTGCTCCCATCACAACTGACATAATTTGATTCATGAGGTCTTCATTCTTCATGTGCTCAGACAAGTACCTTGAATGTGAAGCCTGGCTTTCTCTGGTCACTCTGACATCCTATTCTCCCTGAATTTGCTTTCTTTCTAAAACTGTGTTGCAGTCTATCTGCAAACATTAATCAAGGTATCTTTATCCCATTTACTCCTTTCACTTTTTGTTATTATCATATATCTGCTGGACTACAGATATGTGTACAGTCCGTGCATCATGCATCGATATTCTCTGAAGTCAATGTAAAAAAGCCTTTATCAAACAAAGCAGACATTTCAATTCCAGCAGATTTCAGATTCAGTGGACATTCAATCACTTACCTGGATCAAAGATATGAAAGTAGTTGTAATCATACATTTATTCTGTACGGGTTCTGTGTTTTTTCAAAGCCATTGTGTCCTATTGTGTTTACTCACTGTTGATTTTCTGGAGATGACTGGATGTCATCTGTCATAATAAGAATACAGCTTTGTTTTCATCACTTCTAAACTGTAATGCAACCATAATGCACTTCAGCAGTCCTTGGTATGCATCATTGTGCACATGCATGCTGTGAAAATTAAAACTTCTTTCAGGTAGATTAATTGTCAGGTAGATAGCTGTCTATTAGCAACTGCTGCCAGATGTCAGGTGAGCCTTCATTCTCTGCTCAAGACAGTCCATCCAATTTCTGAGGACAACTAGGTGAACGGAACAGCTGTGTTTTTTCACAGATCACTGACATGATTGCAGTCACCAGCTGCATAAAGTTCTGCTGTGAAACCTATTTAGCCTGTAGCACAACGCAATAAATGTTTTAATGTTGGCTTTACCAGTCATATCTGGCATTAACGTACATTTTGAACCCTAAAATCAAGCTGTGTGGCAAGTTATCTAATGTTGCAAGGTGATTTGCCCTACAAAAAAACCCCTAAACAAACAAACGAAAAAAACTTGAGTAGCATTGCTCACAAATAACATTTTCTTAGTCATGTTTCACTTTAGTAACTATTTTGCTGTTTGAGAACATGACAATAGTATTACCATTACTTGACTGGCAGTGTGCAGTCAGCGACCAACAACTTTTGGTTTTAAGGACAAATACAGCATATGGGTTTCTTTATCTGGATAGTGTAACAAGCAATCATGGTCTTTAGAGGGATACTCTAACTTAGTTTTCAGAGTGTGATGCAGCAGTTGTATTTATGTTTTTTTAACTTTTAAATAATGGTTAAACAATATGAATGTACTAATAAAGGAGTCCTGTATAGGTATTGCTTCCTAGCTAAGTTGTATTGCTAGAGGAAATGTACAATACGTATTGGCATTCATGAGTCTGTGGGTTTGGTTTGTGTGTAACATGGTTAGAAGAGGTGGATAGGAAATGATCAAACAGTGAGGTCTTCACACACAAGTGATCAGACCCTCTAAACACATCCCCTAACCATAGTGGGAGGTTTCATGCCTAACCTAAATTTCACTATATGCAATACAGATCCTGTGCATGTCATGATTGTAAGTAGAGCTATTTTATTTCTCTGGTAAATTTTTAACAAAACAGAAAGTGGTGATGGAGATCAGATGAGCATGCTGCAGTCCAGGAATGATCTCACAAGGATTAAGATTAGTGGAATGTAATGAAAAGATTACCTGAGCACCTGGATTTTTGAAACCATTAATAAGATTATCCATGTACAAATCACTATTTCTTTGCTAATCCGTCAGAGCGCAGCAGCCAGGTGTAGCATAGCACAGAAAATATCCATCTTAAGGCTGCACACAGCAAAATGTCTCATCATCATTTTTATATTGTTTGGTATAAAGCCCTCTCAACCGGCTATAGTAAATATGAGTGCTACATCACAGCATCATTTATATGTATAGCTCACATAAAGTGCTTTAAAAAAAGCAGAAGAAAATAAGAAAAAACAGTAAAAATAAGGCGAGAAAGTTGTTTTCTTGAAATCTAGTGGAATTATTTGGTTTTAATGATGAGACAGTTGTGGTTTCCAACCTCGGGTTCAGGACCCACAGTCTCTAAAGCTTCACAGTAGGAGGTGAGGCCTTGTTGATTTCAAGGGGTGTACGAATTTTTGTTCATGTCTGTAAAGAAAACACAGTGAAATTGTTATTCTATATCTATATCAATATATATTCATAGAGCTATAACCTCTATGCTGAACAGCCTCATTCTGCATTAGAAAGGTACACATAAGAGCTAATAGAACAATGGCCAAGCATCAGGGAGAAGAAAACACAAAATGTTTTTAAAAATAATCTTATTATTTCAAATTAAGACAGAGAGAGAATTTTTTTTAAAGTGATGTAGTGGGACATGACATTGTTTAACCAGTACATAGTGCTATTTTCATTGCAGCCGGTTACCACTATCACAACACTTTAACTACAGCTGAGGACATTGTACATTTTGAAACACAATATGGATTCATTTTTGTTTTTCTCTCTGAAAACTACTCCCCACCCCCCACCATGCACATACTGCCTGCAGACCACAAAATCTCTTTCAGGTGCTGTTTTCATAA
Source organism: Morone saxatilis (assembly GCF_004916995.1). Taxonomy (NCBI): domain Eukaryota; kingdom Metazoa; phylum Chordata; class Actinopteri; family Moronidae; genus Morone; species Morone saxatilis. Next base: position 10,829,803 of record NW_023340095.1, on the reverse strand, counting down.
GATTTAAGATAAAGTTGTCATGCTGCAAAGCCATTGTGGGTATGTAGGGGGAGTCGAGAGAACGTGAGAAGGTTTCACTTGTCATCACTATCTCCCAGTTGTGTAGTAGGGAAAATAGTCACTTACTGTATGGGAAATGGTGGTCCACAGATTGTAAACACCCCCACTTGACAAAATTTCCAGTATGGTTTCTGTGGTTACTGAATGCTTACACCTACGTAAGTGTGATTTCTTTTAACACAGACTTTTAAACATGTTATCAACTTGTATAACCCTGAGCCTAACCCCTCTAAACTTCTGACACCTACACAGAGCACAGTGGTGCAGGTGTACATTAGTATCTGCATTACACCGCAGAGAAGGGGCAGAAAGATGAATTATATTTTGAATAATTGCCCACTAGTTTAACAAAGGAATGGATAGGAACCCTTTTTGAATTATTGTGACAGTTCTCAGAAACAAAACATTTGCATATCTTCTCAGTCACTTCTGATATGAAGATGTCTTTTAAAGTCAGTCAACACTTATGATTGAATGATTTTTTGTTGTTTTCCCAGATTTACCTGTACTGATAAATATTGCATTTTTAAGCCAGTGGTGTGACTTTGGTAATCCCCTGACTTTACATAGAACCAG
>NW_023340095.1:10791849-10829067 GCF_004916995.1 Morone saxatilis | reverse complement strand
TCCCCTGACTTTACATAGAACCAGAATTTCAAGATATCCAACACTTTGGTTTTTGACCAAATACTTGCTTAACTAATGTAATTTCCAGCCTTCCCTCATCGTATCGTATCGTGTCAATGTTGACTTTTAGTTTCACATTGGTTAGGGTTAGGGGAAGGGGTAGGTCACACTGGAACAGCAACCTCACGAGTTAAAGTCCTGTATTTGTCTAAGCTCTCCTCCTCCAAATGTGGACTTTGTCACTCTTTATGCTACTGCTGGTACTGCCCTTGCATACAAGTGTGTACTTTTCAAGTTAGGCAAGGCAAAACATGACACTGATATGATATCCTCTAGGTTGGATTCCAAACAGACTTTGGGGTGGCCCACAAAGCCCTGAACTGGCATGTCTATTGCACGCTTTGGCATGAGAATCGGCTGAAATGTTAGCTTTCTAGCACACTAAGGTAAACTGGCACACATGCTAAACAACAGCATGTTAGCATTTAGTTCAAATGTGCGTGTGTCTACATACAGCCTCGGAGAGCCACTAGCATGCATGTAGATTTGTGTACTTTAACCTTTACAAAGAAAGTTTGAAAAGTGTGCACACCCCGTTTTGTTAACCATGACTCACATAGTAGGGCTCATAGTAATCACTCATTTTAAAATGTGCTGAACATTATCCAGCACAGTTGGACACATTTCTTGTAATGAGTGATAAGCATTTTTGTTTCTTCCTAACTGATCTGACTGAATTCGTTTTGCTCTATTACTGACGTAAACAAACCCAGTGTCTACAGTATGGCATACATGCACTATCAATGAAATTCCATAATGCTATTACACAACAAAGTATGTTATCCCCTTGATAATTTCATCAATTAAAGAATCCATTGATCTCATTTAGCCCCACTACAAACCAGTAGAGCACTCTGGTGTCATTTTACCACATATGAGCTGTGACCAATCAGATTCACAATGCTAGTGTAATGGCATCGCTCATTTCAAGCCCTTGAGCTACTGCGTCTGACTTGTGCGTGAGATTTTTCTCAAGCCTCTTGAAATACATTTTTCCTTCACTGTGACCTAAATCTGATAACACTGTAGAAGCAAAATTATATCAAATGAAGTGAAAACACCTTTCCATCGAGATTTTGAAATTTCTTTTTTCTTTCTACAGTGGATTAAAGGTCTGTTGTTCAACTCAAATACAATCTTTAGATGCATATTTAACAAAAAACTGACTGCTGATGCTTACAATCTCCAGCGGTTAATTGATCACAAGCTGAAGTCTTTTCCTATCTGTGTGACAGAGAGTGCAGTACTGTATCTTAAACTACTGCAGAAATCTGACACAGTGAAAGGTAATAGTGGAGTGCCAAGCTGCTGGAGGGCCATTACAGCCCATGCTCTCTGAGGTGGAAAAGCAGTGATCAACAGAAATGAAATGGTCATACTGTCATCTGAGAGCGCAGATCAATTCGGGACAAAGTAATGAACACTGCTAGAGCTGGCTGACAAAGAGGTGATGGGATACTCTGCCATGGCTGGACTCCAAGGCCCCGCCAACAAACAAAAAGACTACTTTGAAAGTGGTCACGACAAGGAATGGGCGGACACATCTTCATGTTCGTAAAAATTGTAGAGCTTCTTGACCTTGGCCATGATGAACTGTCTGCCAGCTGCCTCTGCATGGTAATTCAGTCTGTTTGCCATAGCCTCAAGCTGGATCTGCTGAACCCTTGTGGGACACTGGAGTCATGATTATAAATCCTGAGTAAACAGTGAGAATCAAAACGCCATAACAAATCCAGAGAATTATCAGGGTGGTACTACGAGGCCATGTGTGATTGGAGTCTGATGTAGTACAGAGTCAGGTGATATGTCATGCCCTCAAAACCCCTTTCTCTAATCTGTAAAGCATTTCTCCACAAGGTCAAGGATGACTGACTGATGTCTGTGCATGTGTGTTTGCAGGGAGGTTCTCTTGCACTAAACTCACACATAAAACACAAATTCACACGTTTTGGTGTACACATGCACAACAACAAACAGCATAAATGAAAGGGGCAAGAGTGGTGCTGGTATGCTCTGCAGGCAGATGTGCTCTCTGAATGTTTTCAAAGTCTCTATTGCCTCGGTTACTGTTCTGCAATTTCACAGCTCAGGGTGTACAGACACGGTGAGAATAAATTAAACAGTCTATTGACCTTACTTTGTCTGCATCCAACTTTAAAATGAATTGCACTCAATAAAAAATGAATCAAAGAGCACCAAATAAATGTCAAAGAAGGACCAGAAGATTTTTATTGCAGTAGTTGTAGGAGATGGACAGGTGCTATACAAATGCACAAATAATCCTGTGAGGAACTGTCTGAACTTCAACGTTACTTTTCCCCTCTCAGGCTCTCAAACAGTTATGACAAAATGTAAAAAATATTAAGATTTAATATTTAATGTTACATATGTTTGCATAAAGTTGCATAAAAATAATTCTGATTAGAAATTAAATGAAGAGCAAACCAGTTTGCTAATTATTTCTTATTAACTCCTGCTAAATAAACTAATGCTGACATAAAACAACTTCTTTTTCTTCCCCTTTTGAATTTGTCCTTGGACATTCCCACCACAATCTCAAGGGTGACCTATTTGTGAACTAAATATGAATATATTAGCAGAATGATATAGCACATCCACACACGCACAGTATCATAAATAACCACCCTGCTTGTCTGTGAACACAGACTTATGAATTTGCTTTTTATATATTATATTCATATTGATCAAACTGACTATTGGGGTTGCTTCCATTGGCATCATGGATACAGGGGAATATTGATGTGTTCATAAAGAGGCTGAAAAACTTGACCCCATATTGAATTCCAGTAGAATCGGATGTAAGCATAAATCACAATCAGCCTCTGTATACAGTGTGTTGCTAAAATAACAGATGTATCTGAGTTGTTATTGTACTGCAGCGGTCTGTTGAGCCTTCTACTGTATATCGACCTCTTGTTTTCAGTTAATAGATTCAGTAAAAACCCTGGCGGGGCTTTGAGGGGTGTTAGTGTTATATGGGGTTGACTGGCTGTCGGTGACTGGGAACAGTTAGTCACCCATGCAGGTGTTGCTACTGGGACTGAGCCCTCACGGAGGACCCACTGATTGTCCATAGAATCATCTCAACCTGTATGTCTGGATATTCTATTCTATTCAATATTCTGGATATTATTATTGTTATTGTCAGTATTTAATGCCATGTTATGAGAACTGCATCAGCTGTTTCTGCTGTTGCAAATATGCTGCATAGAATGAGTGTGATCCAGTCACTTTTGTAAGTAAACACACAGACAGTGATTTGGAATTTGGATTGTGACACTCTAACCAGAGATAGGTATCAAAGGCGATGTGGGGATAACAAACACCCTTTTGCCAGCTATCCTGCTGTCAGCTATGAAAAAAAACTGTCTTGCTAGTTGTCTCTTTGGACAAAATGGAGAGAGCACTCAGAGGCAACATTAAAGGACAGCGGCTTGGCTCTAGGAATAGCAATTTCATCAGTTTGTCAGTCCGCCACTTTGGTCCGGACTGCAATATCTCAACAACTATGGGATGTATTGCTTTAGAATTTAGTAGCCCTACATAGAGTACATTTAAGCTGCCCAGTGGATGAATCCTAAAGACTTTGGCAATCGCGTGACCTTTCCTCTACCATGATGTTGCGCTTCTGATTGAAATGTCTAGACCACCATTGAAAAGTTTTTCCATAAAATTTGGTACAAGCATTTATGTCACCTCAGGATGAATATTAGCAATCTTAAAGTTTCATCCATTACATTTTTTAAATCAAATACATTTTATTTGTATAGCGCCAAATTATAACAGAAGTTATCTCAGGACACTTTTCAGATAGAGCCAGCCTAGACGTACGTATTTACACAGGCCGTTCCTACCATGAGCAAGCACTTGGAAACAGTGACAAGAATAATAATAATGATGATATTAGCAGTGGGGGTTACGGGAACCACGGCAGCAGGCACAACTATGATCCATGAACCTGCGAACGAGAAAGCACAAAAACTCAGGGGAAGAAGTGAAGTTAGTAATGTGCATTAATGGGACATGAATATGTACAGACAGAGAGGGAGAGGAAGAGTGGACCTCAAGTCCCCTAGCAGATTATGCCTATAGCATCATAACTAAGTGATGGTTCAGGACTCACCTAGGCCAGCCGTAACTATAAGCTTCAACAAAGAGGTACGTCTTAAGCCTGCTCTTAAATGTGGAGAGGGTGTCTGCCTCCTGAACCGAAAATGGAAGCTGGTTCTGCAGGAGAGGAGCATGGTACCCTAAGGCTCTGACTACCATTCTACATTTGGTGACTATAGGAAACACAAATAGCCCTGCATTACGGGATCACAGTGTTCTGGTGGTGTAATAGGGTAGCACCATCATGAGCACCATCATGAGATAAAAAAAATAAATTTATGGGAATGCAATTTCAAAACTTATGTCAGCTATTATCTTTAGCATGGCAAACAGTATTCCTGCTAAACTTCAGCAGCATGTTAGCATTGTCATTGTATGTTAGCATCTGCCGAAGTTCAGTCTCACAGAGCTGCAACAGAACAAATCAATAACCAACGCTGACATTGTCTCTGCATACTCGGTGTAAAGTCTGCCTCACATTCAAATTTTCATTATGAACTGTCAAAAACATCGGCATGGAAAAATGACTGCTGGTTGTTTGCAAAATAGCCAAAATACTACAGTGTTATGGCATTGATGTTTGCTGTGCAAAAAAAAAAAGTCCTATGTACATAATGTTAACACTGTGAACACAGGATTGGCTAAACTTGGTCAGCAGAAATGTCAGTGGTTGCATCTTTAAATACCAGCATAAGATATTGTGTGTGGGCAGATTCAATAACCGCCCACCGTGCACCTACACACATATACACACACAAACTGTCCCTGCATCACAATTACCACCACAACACACCCACACACACTTATTAAAGTGTGCATTTAAAAGTGTGCCTTTAAGATTGTATCGGTGTTGATTCCTTTTTAATGATCTAATTTGTAGTATGTGCACACTGCAAACATGCTGGGTGCTTTCCCATCCAAAATGATGATCTATTAGTTTGACATGCAAGGCTTTGAACTAAAGTCACTTTTATGTTCCTTAAACCAAGTTCAGATTTTGGCACATCCTTTTGAAAAACATGCACCATGCAAATCATGCTCTGCTGGTACTGTAGGCATAAGTAAAGACACCCTTTAAAAAATACCTTTCAGTGTTCTACTGTATGCTCCACAATCAACCAAGGAGGGTTAATGTGCTTGTACTTCTGTTAGAATGCTTTATATTACAGGTTCGTACTTGTGAGTTGTTATTATGGCTGTCAGGACAAGATCCGGTTGAATGGCCGTTTGTGTAGAATATTTGATAGACCACCAGTGCCCTCTGTCAGCCTCAACCAGGTTATCACATATTTAATGTTTTTTTCTTCTGTAGGTTGTTTGGGCTTCTTTGTGTTTGAGTAGAGCTGCTATTTTACTCTTTATGTGAGTTGAATTTTCTTGTAATACTGCAGCATTGCATTTCCGGTAGTGAAGTTGGTTATTGTTTTATTATAAGTTTTGTAATCCTTAAATCAGTCATAATAACATATAGGGTATTGTATGTTATTTATTAAAGCAATTTGCACATTGTGTATGATGACACCATATCTCTGCACACTTAATTAAATTCCTCTCATTGGTTATGTATTTTAATGATGCATTTTTTTCGACTGAGAATTTGAAAAATGGAAAAAAACAAAACAACTGCAAGATCATGCTAATTGAGATACAATTAAACTATTGCAGGAGAATTTGCAATTGTAGATCTGAGGACATGACAAGTTACCACAGAGTCGCGTAATAACAAAACCTGTGGGTGTATAAGCAACTGGCTCCTTTTGAGGTGATCCTCAGGCAGCTATTAGTGTTTGTTCGTGTGTGTGAAACTGAAAATTGATTGTGGGAAAGGAACCAAGCGTCCTGCTTCAGACTTGATGATATCTTTTGACCATGCTAGACATTTTCCAGTCTGCGTCTGCCTATGTTATCTTTTCTATCCAATATGTCAAAACAAAGACAAACAAACAACTTTGTGAGCTCATATGCCACACCATCATTTTATACTGGGAAAGTTTATATTACGAGTAAAAATGATCATCTCTGACATGGAGCCTATTCCACTCTACAGAACAAAAGAGTTCCGGTCTCAGGCTGGGTCGTTGAAATAAAAGGCAAAGTCTGCAATTTTCATCAAAGTGAACTTTTATTTTTAGAATGTTTCTGGTCTGAAAGACTAGTCTTTTGTATCAAACTGCAGTGGATGACCTGACATACTGCAACAAAAAAACTGGGCTGACCAAACACCGGTGTAACTAATAACACTAATGATGGCTGGATTTCATTTAGGTGTTCCAGTGCCAGGGCTCTGGTATTGTGCATACTAGCTAATTGGTATGGCTAACACTCACACAACTAAATGGAACAAAGACATCATTCATGTCATTAGATTTTTCAAGTTGGGCTAGTAAAAGTTAAAAGTTAAACATTAATTTCCTTTCAGTGTTAAATTATTATTTCATTTTGCACTTATGCCACAGTTTAAGAAGATTTACAAAATGTAACAGCCTCTTTCAGTGTTAGTATTTGTGATGTGTGTAGGTGGGTGGGAGAGAGAGAGAGAGAGAGAGATAGAGAGAGAGAATAATTAGATAACTTTTAGCACTTGCTTTGCCTTAAAGAAAAAACAAACTCTGAACTCTTATGATTGCTTCATGAGTTTTCACACTGGCTTTGGTTTAGAGGAGATTTTGCTTGAATGTTCAAGATGCCAAACAGCATCACTATCGCTCCTCAGATGAATATTATACCTTCATATATTACACTGTATGATGCTATAATATACTTAATGTGTTCACAGTCATTGTGAATAATGTTTTGAAAGGAGAAATGTCTATGCACTTTATGCTGTACTGTTACCAAATCAGTTTAGATCATTTGTCAGTATATGGACAACATGAGGAACCGTTTAGCTTAATGGCAGCTGATCAATGCCATTTGGCTGAGGTTATACATAAAATAAATGTTTTATACATTATAAAATAAACGTCTTATATGAAAACATCTTAGTGGTGTCAGGGGCTTCTTACAGCAACAAACTATCCACAAGCATAAGGGATTGTAAACCACATCAGAAAATTATTTACTGCAAAGAAGATAACAAAAGATGAGATATGATTTTAAGAGGACATTAAAGTCTGAATCATGAGTTGCCGAATACTACTGCACACTTGGCTTTAACTATTGTCAACTGATATTATCTTATTTTTACCACAAGAGGGAGCTGTAGTAAAAGAGAGCTGAACTGCAGCAGTGTTAAAAAAGTGCAGCACTCCTTGACATGAAAAATAAAATGGAAGTGATGGAGACAATATTTGGATTCTTACTATTCAGTTAATAAAAACCCTGTAAAAATGCAATATTTATCAAATTAATAGTCTCAACTTCCTCAACCAGCAGGCTTACTGGTAGCAAAGACTCTATTGCTAATGACCCTGTACTTCTACACTACTTCTAGTTATAGTTCTGCTTTTATAAATAGTACTACTATGTTCTCCCTGCAGGTTTACTGCTACAACAACCACTGAAAATGCTATTAATATGGCATTTACCACTGCTGTAACTATAGGTAGTGGTGGAAGATCCTTAAGGTCAGAGGTGCACAGTGCAGTGTCATTCTGCTCATCATGCTCACACTATGAAAAAAAGAGTGATCCTATTTAAAAAGCGTTAAAAAAAACATCTTGCAGGCCAAACAGAACCGTATGGCAGGCCAACTTTTCCCTGCGGGCCCCACGTTGGTCAGTTCTACTTTAGCTGAATGTAGAAATACAGGTATACATGGTCTAAAAATACTCCATGACAAGTGTAAGTATACTTAAGGTATTAGAGGTAAAAATACTCATTATGCTGAATGGCTCCTTTCACAACATCTTATAGAATATTATATTATTCTGTATTCTAACATTTTATTGTTGTTGTTTGTCAATTTGCAGCCAATTTTAGGTACTTTGAATACAACTTGGTAGAGTATACTGCATTGTATCATATGATATAAAAATGTTTTTTTTTTTTTTACATAAAAGAAACTAGTTACTAGTTACTAAATGTCAAATAAGTGTGTGAAGATTACAATACTTCCCTCTAAATTATAATGGAGTAGATATTCAAATTGTACATAAGTACCATACTAAAAGATCATTCCACTACTGTGTATAACTATGACCTCTGCTGCCACTGGTCAAATATTGGCTCTGCTAGTGTAGGGCAAGTGACAGCCTCACAATTCACCTGATACATTTGTGAATATTTCAGTAGAAATAATCTTAAAAGTATCTGCCGTCAGTGTGGTTAATTAGAGTTATCTCCATTCGAAAATTCTCCAAGTGTGTGCCACTTAACTATCCTGGTAATATTTGTATCTCTACTGTACAGCTTATGAAGTATGTTCACTCTTATTGTAGCAGAATTCCAAAAGTTTTCTGTAGTGGGCCATATACATGTTGTAAGTATTTCAAGAGTAAGGCAAAGTCAGTAATGAGAAGAAGGATGAAGGTCAACACAGTTTTTCATGTTTTACAAACTTTAAAAAAACAAGTTCTTTATCTTGGTGCTCCACAGATGGGTAATTTAATAAGCAAGGTCACTGTAGCAACAAGAAAACCACAAAATGACTAGTTGCAGTTAAGAAAGCTGAAACCAGTTTGAGAGGAACCTCATAGATTAAAAAAGCTGATATCCAGTGTCTCTCTTTGCAGAAAGTTGAAACAATATAGATATAAAAGATATGCGGGGTAACTGAACTTTTGTAGTTATCAATCCTGTCTATTTCACTTTAATTTATCTTATTTTCATTTTTATGATGAATATATGACCTTTTTCAATGTTACAGGGCTGTGGGAAGCTTCATGTAGACAGATCCATATGCACTCCTACACTGTTACCCTGATTAATGCACAATGAGTTGCATTTGAAATCTTTAAGTCAGGTGGAACGTAAATATGATGGTTTGGAGTTTCTTTTTTCAACAGGGCTGAAAATCATTTGTTGGGTCTTTGTCTGTTAATGGCCAACAAAGATGCATGGCCATATCAGCAAAGCATTCAAACACATGTAATACTTTTACAAAAAAAATTTTTTTCAAAAAGTATGCTTTCTTAGCCTGATGAGACTAGTGGGTGGTGATAACAAGAAGAAACGCAGTGTTGGCACTCTGGTCTTGGTGATGTTTCAAGATGTTGTTCTGTTTTGGAGCTTCTTACAGAGAAGAAACTAGAGAGAGAAACTATGGATATTTGTTTTGGGGGCATTTTGGGCTCATAATGCCACTTTTTAAAACATGGCAATGGCTCTTATTTTTTAACTGGCTTGGCCAAGACATAATTAAAATATGGTACTTTTTAATCCTTTTTTACTGTATTTGATAGCTATAATCACTTACTTTTCATGTTAAAATTTTACATAAAAACACACAGTAAGTTTATAAAATACATTACATTGATACAATATAAATAAGGGGCTCCCAACCGTATTGGCTAAGCCTTTACAAAACAAGTAGTGTGCAGCTGGGGCCTTCTTGTCAAGTTTCAAATGTCCATGAGTTTTTAGCAGTTTCACCAGATATATTCCCCTCTAAACTTCTCAGATGCTTTCATTTAGTTTCAGACTCAAAGGGCTAAACATGAAACAATAAAGCAAAGATCAGATTAAAGTCCAAAAAATGTATATAAATCTGTTAAGCAGAATGTTTCTTTTTTGTTAACCCAGCCCATTAATCACCCTACAAGCTTTATCTTGTGACCCTTTGCGGGGGGGGGGGCACTATGGACTAGCAGAATTAGCTCCTTTGCAATGAAAATAAATTTATGTATCAATATTATAAAACAAATTGAATAATGTGATGTATAATAATTCTGTATGCTTCACAGGGTATAAGCCTGTACAGGTACTGTACTTTTATTTATAGGATTTACTACTATATTACTATTGCTTGTAATAGTGTATTTTACCTGGTTGTATTGGTATGTAAGTCAAGGATCTGAGTGCTTCTTCCACTACTGGACAAATTATAGTTTGCTCCTTTACAGTTAACAGGAATCTTTTATTGTCTTTGCTCCTGACCTAAAAAAATTAACAACATGGAGGTTGTTCTGAGAATGTCAAACCTATTCACCAAAATAAGTGTCTAAATACATGTATGTGGAGAAAAATAGGCCATGCAGTAACAGAAATTTCTTTCGCTGATTTGTGGTGTGTATCTGAACGGGCTGATTCACATCTTGAGTGGTTGTTTCCAGACATAAATCTCATAGTGAAAACTGAGCTCATGAGATAGAGTCTGGCTGAGTGAAGCTACCGCTTCCTCACACTTTGATGAGATAAAGCTATGCTGCTTTTAAACCAACTAAAGCGATGTTTTCTCATTCTGTTGTTTCCACTGCATTACATTCCTTACCATCACCCCTTATCAAGCCCAATTGCCACACTATTACCACTAATCATCTTCATCATCTAATCAGCTTCATCTACTAAAATATTAGAAGAAACATATCTCCAATGCATGGATAATTTTAATTTAGAGTAGGCTATATAACCTATACCCTAACAAACAAACAACAACAAAAAACATTGTTTTATCAACATGATAGGCTAGTTAATGACTTTTCTTAATTATATGAGTATTGCTAATAAACCTGATTTTGACCAATCAAAACAGACCTTCTGTTTGATCCAAGTTTTAAAGCATGGCTTTTTATATGTATCTGTGATTGGTCGACCGTGAGGAAGATTCTAAGGGCCTGTGACGGGGAGGGGTCCTTATTTTTTTCAGTATTCTTTCTTTTAAATTAATAATATATCAGATTTACAATGTAGTAATACCTATCACGCTTTCTTTTCATGTTCCTGCTTTCGGCAAAAAGTAGCAAAAAAATCCAGACAACCTCTCTATTGCCCAACATCCCACACCCCCCCTACTTTCATGAAATGGTTCAGTCCTGCCAGGTGCGAACGGTACCTGCTAGCAATGAATAATATGCCGGTGGAGCGTTACCGTCCCCACATAAACGAAAAAAGACAGGAGACAGGGAAGAAAAGTTCACCGTATGTTACTCAGTTGTTCACAAAGACAGGTGGGTGGAGTCCGTGAGTGGTGAAAATTAACCTGTTAGTTTAGTTTAAAGTGAAATAGGCTACTCCACCCCCCCCCAAAACATTAGTTAGCGTTAACGTCAGTATCTTAACAAAAAAGAGTTAGGGTTAGCGTTTTCCTCCTCTTTTAGCCGACATTTACTCAACGCAGGCGAACATTTAGCCAGCTAGTCTCACTGAAAGATGCAGCTTCAGGCCCGGCAGCCGTGTGTCCGCATCCCCACACCCCTACCAATGAACCAGCCCTACTCCCAGCTGAAGGAGGAGGTGAGCATTGTGTTGAATGACATGTCACTTGGTATAATTGCAGGGGGTCCGTAGGAATTTCTGTGTTTATTATAAAAAAAGAAAGAAGGGAAAATGATCAAAACCCATTCTGTGCTAAACATTTAAACACTGTAATTATTGTTTCACAAAGTGATCATTGTATGGAACAAAAACAGCCTTTAGTCTGGATGCTGGGCAGTTTGAAGCATTGAGTGACTTAATTAAATGGAAAAGTGTTTTCTAGATGTAAGCGTTATAGGCTAGTTCAAAAATCTGCTGCTAATTTTATTCTTTTGTTATATCATTATATAGCCTAGATCAGTGGTTCCCATCCATTTTCCTTACGGGACCCCTTTTCTATCATTGAGTAAACTGATGACCCCTGACTAAGAGACATATTTTATGGATATTTATATATATATGTATGTTTGTGCATAATAATTAACTGTACAGTGAATTTAATACCAAGCACAATTTTTTTAACAAATACTTAACAGCCTTCTGTGTCGACAGATTCAGAATTTCCTTCTCATTGTTTGCTCTTTGGTTGTTCTAACTGCATACTATGTTTAGGTTGTTTACCAGAAAGTGAAGGTTCTGTGAATTAGGGCTGTGTATTGGCAAGGATCTGGCAATACAATACGTATCACAATACAGAGGTTACGATTTTTATTTTTTTATTTATTTAAATCTAATTTTAGGAAAACTTGAATCGAATAAAGAACTCTCCCCCATACGCATAACATCTGGTTAAAAAACGTTGACTTTTTAATGCAACAGGAGCAGTGAGATCTGCATTTGTATTCATCCCAGTCCCTGTAACATCCAATGTAATAGCCCCCAGTTTACACAGTTAACACTTTTATCTGGCGGTTGGAGGTTTAAATATAAAAATTGATACAGTGTTTTTGAGAATCAATACAGTATGACTGAACAAAATATCACAATAGGATATTTTCAATATTTTCTTACACCCCTGCTGTGAATATAGTTTGTGTTCAGGTCTTCAATGTTTTAAAAAGTCTAATTAATTTAGTTTTCTTCACAGAATTAAGTGAATGCTGAGATATGGACTTACTGTGTGTATTTTTTACATTTTCTTACACCCCTTTAAAATTAAGAAGGCCTGTGAAGCTTTGGTGAACCCTAGTCGGGGTCTCAACCCCCAGGTTGGAAACCACTGCTAGAGATGATTGAAGAGGTTAATGTATATTCAAGTGATTCATTAATGTTAAGAGCATTTTCAATTCAAGAATTGGACCATTAAAATTACATTTAGACCGTAAAAGATGGCATTTAACACATTTCTCATAGAGGGCATCAGTCTTGTGTCAAATTGTCATGTACATGACTTATTTGAAAGCCATTTTTTTTCCTCTTTGGCTTGGGACAGGCTAATATGAGTACTGATCCAGTTCTGTCTGAGTGAAAGTGAAAAGGTCTGCATCTTGCCCTGTTAAACATTCATTTTGCTACCATACTAAGTCTCAAATATAACACTGTAAAGTTTTCTTGATTACATGCCAGTGTAGACTTTTTACTTTTTAAAATTCACATGGACCACTCTTTATATTGGCGTAAATTAGATCCACTGTACAGCACTTATTTAAAAAATAAAAGGTACAGTGTGTAACATTTAGGAAGCTCTATTGGTAGAAATGGAATGTAATATGCATAACTATGTTTTCATTAGTGTACAATCATCTTGTCATGTTTATCGCATTTATTGCGGCCACCATAGTTTCTCCTTCATACTTGGAGGGGGTGGGTGTAGCGAGAGACTTGCAATCTGCAGCTTCACCGCTAGATGCCATTAAACACGCTGGACCTTTTAAAGCTGGTTCACCTGTTACTTTTATTATTTTCTTCTTCTGAAACAGTGGTGAAGAGCCCCAGGAGCAAAACCAGGAGTTGAGTTTTATGACTGATGTGGTGTACCAACAACATTATTCCCCTGTGTCTCCCCTGGTCCACTCTGTGTGCCCACACAGAGAAACAAGAACAAAGGACTGATATTAAATGAAATGAATGCACATAAACTACGTAAATAACAAATCTTTCTGCCAATAGATCATCCTAAATGTTACACACTGGACCTTTAAATGACATACTTTACTATAGTGTTAACTCTCAGATCAGAAAAATGAACTACACTGACAGCTCTAAAGATGTTTAAATTTCAGATGGTGTCCTCGGACCAACCAAGCTCAGACTTTTGCTTATCATTATAATGAAGTCATTTCCATTCAAGCATTTTTTTTATCCTTTAATTAATTTTTTATGCAAATAAAGGAAACAATTATATTATTGTGTTTATATTAGAATATTAGGAAAAAGGGAGAATTTCCAAAATTGTGTTAAAAACCTTGTGAGTTCATAAACCATCAAAGAGTTCAGTCTGAACTGTTAATGCTTCTCTCTGCCCTGGCTTTACTCGTGGAATGAACTCCCCACTGAAGTCAGGACAGCTCTACCACTTAGTATTGATTCATTTATTTCTGCAGGTGTGTAGACTGCGTTGGTGTGTATGTTAAAACTGCACTGTCTTTGAGGTGTTTGAGGTTTCTAATTGCAGGGTGTGGGCCAACCAATCTGGAACACATGGACCAGTGTGTCAGTGTGAACTGTGCCTGCAACCCCTTTTTGGTTTGGTTTTACATTTAAAAACACCCTACACTACATTGTTAACACAAATCCACATTTACATGTGCGCAAAAACACTGAGTTTGTGCCCCCCCTAAAGGCTCTAGGGCCCTACGCAGCTGCAGTCGGCTTATAGGGACTCTTTTTAGGGTCTTTTTGTTTGTTTTTTGTATGTCAGCCTCAGTTCTGCCTCAAAAATGCACTAGAAAGTACACAATGGGTCTGGCTGAAGGAAACGACTGTTGGAGTTCTATTAAAGTTACTTTTGTGAATGTGCTACTGTTAACCTTCTGCTAATATTACAATTGGGCCTTCCAGCGACCTTTTATGAGCATCACAATCACGACTGCACCTTCTTTTTCAACTGTATTACATTGTATACACACCATTCTAACACTGCTGAGCATTATCGTCATCCTATAGACTCAGAGTCCAGCCGATTCCAATTATATATTGGCTGAAAAGTAATAATAAATTGCCCTAGAGAAATGCAAAAGATATGTTTAAAGTCATTTTTAAACAGTGTTGCCATGACATAGGTTGTCCACTAGAGATGGGCCTTTTAGTCCATAGCTTAATAATCAGTTAAATGAAAACTGAATGGATCATTAACAAAATGTTTATGTTATGAATTCATGTTAAAAAGCCTATGTTTGTTTAAACTCTCAAATATTGGCATTTATATTGGCCTCATAAATCCAGCATCGGTCTGGCTCTTATCACAATATAAGAGCAGTTTGCATTCTTGACCAGACTAAATGATAGCATACAAGTGGATAATTAATATTGATCAATTAATTTAAAATAAAATGCTATTTTTTGGTAATATTGCCTAACTTTAGTAATCCAACAGCTGCAGGGTGTGTAAAACAAAAGGCACATGGTCCCTTTATACGTCCTATAAACAGAATACCTCAGGAGTATGACAGTTATGCTCTAGTCTCCACGGGGATCTAACCTGGCTGCAGCCTCAGGAATAATAGGCCCCTTTGTAACCTAATCGATTGCCGAGCGGAGAGGCAGACTGGGTCCACACTCTGTGATCGGTTTCTCTGTGTCAGACCAACTTCCCAGAATAGCAACTCGGCTGCTCTGCTCTGGAGATGGAGGAGGAAGTCAGTGGTGGATTGAACAACTGTTGCTTTTGCTGCTGCTGCCGCTGCGGAACCAAACTACCTTTCAGCCCGCGCTGCATGGCGCGTGTCGGACTAGAATGAAGCCGTTTCCAAGCCGAGACATTCAGCCGGGATCAGTGTGCAAGTTCATGGCATTATATAAACTCCTACGTGTTTAAGGTAATTAAAAAAAAGAGAGAGAGAGAGCGACAGAAACACACGTGCATGAATCGGTTTCCTGTAATAACTGACCGTTCTGTCGCTGCTTTGATGTACAGCCATTCAATGTTATTCGACTGTCAGTAGGCTACAGACGCTTTCAGAGCTGCTGGAGGCGCATGTCTGCGGCAAAGGCAGACAAGGAGCGTCTGTCTGATGAATGGAAAGCCAGACGGGCTCTGCTGTAGACTGCGGTGATCGGATAACCTGTTGAATTGCAGCTGTCAGTCAGCTCCAAGCCATTGGGGGCAAACGCAACCAGCAAAAAAAAACAAACAAACAAACAAACAAAAAAAATCACTAAACACGAGAAACACAGCGCTTTGCCACAATAACAACAAAACTGGCTTCCCGGTTTCTCAGCTGATGGTTGTTTCTAGAGATGCACTGTTGCCTGCCAGGTAAATGCATCCTGTCCTCACTGCTTAACCTGTCTGTACATCTGCAAAATAGAGTTTTCCCATCTCTTTGCTGCTGACATGAATGTTTAATTCGGCTACCTGAAGTCCCCCTGTAGACATACTAGGAAGTAGTGTCAAAAGCGGCGTATACATTGAGAAAAAGGGGGAAATAATTAAATAAATGGAAATTTCTGACGAGACAATTTTTTTTTTTTGTCATATTATTGGCTGTGCTGTCATTTGGAGGGATGGTGGTCATGTAGCAGCTCATCCACCGTTTAATTTGCCACCACATTATTCCCATTGGTCGCAGTAGCAGCTACAACGCGTGAGGCTGTGCCGGCACATTTCCATAGAAGCTTTTCAGCATTGCCAACCCACGGATTTCCAGTCTCTTGGTTGTTGAAAATAGCTTGGCTGCTCCCTGCCGCTATGGCTAATTCCTTAGGAACCGGTGGATCCAGTTTGATCCATCCCTCTCTTTCTTTCCTTTACCAACTTGTTGAGTCCCCCCCCCCTCTCTCTGTCTTCCTACCTTCCTACCTTCCTAAAAACTGCACCGTGTACGTCTCAGCTACTAGTTGTGTGACTTCTGGTGAAATGTCGCAAGTTCGAATCAAGTGCGCGTAGGGCTCGATGGGACGGTGTCGGGGTCGTTTCTAAAGTGGAAAGCTCGACGGGACGCGCGCAGAAGAGGCTTTGGCAGAGCAAAAGTCACCTGTAGGACACTGTAAACGCGCTCCTCCTAAACTTTTCTGAAGCGTTTCTGAACTCGCTCATATGTTTTTCACCTTTCTTTCACTGGAATGTTATTGAAACATGCTGGGAAAAGTTTTCTCTTTCATACATTTGTGAGAGATCCCCGGACGAAATAGGTAATTTTGACTTTTGTTTCTTTAAAGGGAGGTGGAGACAACTTATCACCCCCTCCCTCCGTGCTTGACTGAAATTACCAACACTTTTTGCACAGGGGAGACGCTTGAAGGTAATTATATGAATCCAGTTTTTATGTATTTATTACTTTCTTGTTTTGCTTTCACGTTTCACTTTTGATTTTAGCCACCAGAATCTAAAATAAATGGCTCTCTAACTGCCTATGACTGTAGAGTGCATACAGCTACAGAGGGAGGCTAAATTAAGAACTCATACCATTAAGAAAAAAAATTGCAGCTGGCTCTGAGTCAGACTACCATTATCTTTGTTATATACTACCCCAAACTACTATTAGGAAACAGTTAAATGCAGAGAAACTACAGCATTATGTGGGACATTCTGCATTGAGTTTGTGGATGTTACACAATCAAAAGAAAAGTTTCTGCAATGACACTTAAGTTTTTCTTCTTTTTCTTTTAATGACATGAAAAAAAGTTCATGTTCTTTAAGGAAGACATCCGTTGCACACATTTGTTGTGTGCTCTGACTATTTAAATAAATACTAATAATCTCTAATACAGTTCTCTCTGATGCACTACTATTCCAAATTATGATAATCATAACACACTTCCTCTATGTGTGTTGACTTTTACAAATCTTTTACACAACGATAACAATGGGTCAAGGGATAAAGATGGAGCCAAACGTCAGTTCGCAATTCATAAAAACGTATAAGTAACTTACAACTTGTTTAAAGAAGGCTGTAGACACTGTATTATCGACATGCCCATAAATGTTTAGATGTATGAAGTTTAGGTGAGTTGAATGCCTCGTGCTTTGTCAGTCTAGTACCAGTATTGCACGAAAAGCAAAGTTGTAACTGGACTTTAGTGATTTAATTTCCCCCGTTTTCTAGATTCTGAAGCCATACAGCTATTACTCTGTTACTGTAGAGAACGGGTACATTTATATCTTTTCTTTTGCCTGTTTTGAATTGGAAAACTATGGCCTAGATAATAAATCGCATCATTTCTGTCTCAATAAGAGTTGGGTCTCATATACACAAACCATACTTGTGCAAGTTCACGGAAGTAAAAATGCACAAACTTGAGAGACCATGCCAGCTATAATTTAACTTCTATTTAGACAAAAAAAATTTTTTATAGAGAACATGAAACTAAAACATGTCTGTTCACACATTTTAAATAGCTCATAGGGTTGCTTAAATATATCGGACTACTTCTGTAATAACAAAACTGCACAGACCAGAGTCTCTATTGTGATGCACCTCTGTAAACTGGAAACTATGCCCCTAAAGCTGCTAAACGGCCTTTGGGTTTAAATGATTTTTAAAAAATCGGTAGTTTACAGGTTCATGGTGTTTGTATGAATTTGTGATCAAGGTTTATTCTAAAGGTGCATATCATTGTTGCATGCTATTTATGACAGCTAAGGCTGCACAGCTTTTGAAAAACACACATTTGGTTAAGCAAACTAAGAATAAAGAAATATATGCATTATGCAAAAAACTTTGTGTTACAGTAATGTTAAAGTCACAGTAATATTTCTTTTTATTCCCTGAAGCACTCCCAAAGCACTTGAAATGGAGGCTCCCGATGGCTACTGTGCTAGTAAGTCCTTATATCGTTTGCACACTACATTCAATGCACACTAACACTCACTGACCCATACTTTACACCCAAAGACAGAGTTTAATGCAGTATATCGAGAGTTTGTGTCTGTCTTTGGTTGGACTGATGATGGTGATAATGACAACAATGATTGTGTCTGTGTGTTATTATGTAATTGTGACTTTACCGTTAGTAACTTATTTTGACTTTCATTTCTCCTCCAACTTTTTTAAACAATGCTAATACAAAAGATTTTGCAAGCACACTATAAACATTTCAAGGGATTTTCCCCTAATGCAGCCTTTTTCCTGTTCACCCCTTAAAGGTAGAGAAAACGATGCATTAGTGACATCCTGTTGAATGCAGCAGATACTGGATATGCACTTTGTGGTGCTCCATTGCCCTTTGCTGGTTTCGTTTGGGCAGGTCTCTTGAATATCTTCCCTGCCCGCCTTGTATTTCACTTTGATGTACAGATCAGAAAACAGGTACCATGTTGTTTATGACATCAGTGGAGATTTTAGGTCTCCATTGGGGGTTTGTGCTTGTAGGAACACTTGGCAGGCGGGGTAGGGTTCGTGGCGGAATAAGAAATGGAGGCTCATGTCCGTCTGTGGGTCGTTTCTGAAATGATTTTGCAATGAAGTTTTGGAACAAATAATGGTCTGTTCCGTTTGCATGAATCTGCGGAGAACACACATGTTTGTGGAATGCAACAGTTTGCATCCACATTACTCCCATGTATTTTACTGTATACTTAATACATTGACAAGAGACTGCTGACGATGAGAGAACATTTTGGTCAAATATCGTACGTATTGTTATCATCATCATCAAATCTTGCACATACACCACCACTAAATCCTAAACATATTCTTCTACTCACCATACAAGACACAAATATACTCTTATGTACACACAGTAGTAGTCTCTCTTTCATGAAGCTCCCATAATCATATTTTACTCACCCATGACAGTATATGTTTAAAAAAAAATAGTATATGGTATGGTATATTCCTTACATTATATATCACATATTCTCTATATGTGATAAAGAATTTAAAAGTTTGTTCAAACTGAACTGGAAGGAAATTTTAGAGATGCATAAAGACACATTTAAGACGTGAGTGGGGTCCAATTCTACTTTGGAAGGACAAATGGTGGCAAAATGCGTATAAGCTGAAATTATTTCAAACTGAGTCAAGATGTTGTGCTTATTCAAGGCTTTATGAGCAGTGTTGCTAGGTTTTTTTGCCGTTTTTTTAAGCATTTTATTTGAACAGGTGAGTAGAATCTGCTTTGGATGGCTTGTGATAATTTGTACCATTTGGTCGATTTCCCCTGACAACAAGTTATAGTCCAGCAAATCGAACCCTTTCTTGTCAAGTTATTATGACACATGAGTTCAACAGGTTCAATGTACATGACGGGAAACTGATTACCAACAAAACCAAATAATTTCAGTTGACTACAACTATGTTGAAACATCTCTCTGATTCATATTATCATTTGATTACAAAGTTGTAGCTCTGCCACGAGACTTGTTTAAGCTAGCATGATGGTTTTTTATCTTGAATGTAACATTGTCCAAAAGACTTTGACTAAGGTTTCTAGTTTGTGTAACTATACATAAATAAAACAAATAATATTAATATATAACACAAA
This sequence comes from Morone saxatilis, assembly GCF_004916995.1. NCBI lineage: Eukaryota > Metazoa > Chordata > Actinopteri > Moronidae > Morone > Morone saxatilis. The sequence goes on along the minus strand of NW_023340095.1, from coordinate 10,808,997 downwards.
TATGATAGAATAATAATAATAATAACTAACAAACTAACTCAAGTCATATTCAGCCATCAATATATATCAGGGAGTAGTCAATAATGTGCTTCATGTGTGTTACTTTATCTTCCTGTTGTCTAGATGCAGGTGTTCTATATTTGCAACCTAGCTATGTATATACATATGTACATACATATCTCCTCTCCTAAATATACAGAAACACAAATAGCAGATGGGTCTGGAGGACATTAACAGAATGAACTGGCGATCCTGGTAAGCTAGAGACCAGGCAGAAGCTGAGGCTGTGTCCTGCCACACATACAGCCACACCAAGCACACCAAGCACACTACACACATGCTCAATAAATACATTTCTAGCTAGCTTACAGCTTATGTCTGGGGAGTTGCTACATGGGCTATTTGGAATAAATAAAACTGAAAAAACAAATCCAGCGGTCAAACTCGCACCAGTGAAGCAGGGTGAAAATTGGGTGTCCCACACATAGGGCGGAAAAACATTTGAATAAGAAGAGTTGTGTGCACTTTTGTAATTCATATATATATATATAGTATTATTGTCTATTATGTAAGAAAGGATAATGATATCTGTGACTCAGAATAGTAGTATGAGACATAAACGCTGACAGTGTATATAATGGAATGTGATTGACAATATTAGTGGTTTCAATTCCAGATTGGCTTACAGCGTTCTATAGAACATACACGTAAAGAAGAAAGGAAGCAAAAATTTCTGACACACCAGAGCAAGCTTGTTATTGCACTAACAAAACACGGTGTCTTTAAATGCACTGTGGCTAGATGTGAGTGCTCCTTGCATAGCAGTGCCACTGGTAGGTACAAGCTTTGTTTTCAAAAAGGTTCAATAATCATGAATCAAGAATTTAAGCTTCCTTCCTGTGTAATCAACCAACCTCCCTTTTCACATAAACACTCCTCTCACACTATTATTCTTAACCACATTCGCTGTCATTGTCACAGTCGGTCTTTCTCCCATCGGTTATCATACTTACTTTTTCACACAGCACGTTGCTTTCACATACACCATCAAAATGTATCACATATGCAATCATTCTCTTTATCCCTCTCTCTCACATGCACTTTAGTCTCTTTCACATACAGTCATTCTGTCTCACATGCTCATTGTCTCATAGATACATCATGATAGTAACTTGCACATGCTTCTCTTCTTTAATGCGTAATTTCTTACTTTTTCAGACATTAAACATTTTCAAGCTCACTCACATACACCACTCTGTTTTAAACAAAATAGTTGTTTCTCATTCCCATCCCATCATTGGTGGCCAACAAAGTATCAAACATCTACTGTGTATAATTACAAACTTATCTTGCCTCTATATGAAAAGAATAAAAATAGATGAAGTTGTGCAGATTCCAGCTTGCAAATGACTTTAATGTGGCTGTTGGAGTACCAGTAATTTGCACAGGTTGTACATTGCACATAGTTGCTCCATGTGGTTGGTCCTCCCAGGTTTCTCAAACTTTAAATTAAAATCTGCCTTATTGTTATGACCATAATTAAGTACAGTTTTGCCAAAGCAGGTTGCACACGGTTTACAATGCAAGAATAAGAAAAAGTAACAGCAAATGGTTTACATTGAATTACTACACTACATACACTATACAACATATACTATACAGTACAACAACATTACTATACAATATAGTATTCTATAACGGGAACATATACAAGTATGATGTAGAAATAAATAATTTAACATCAAACAAATTCAGTAAGATATTACAATAGTGAATATTATTGTGGGTGCCCCAGTAACTCACTATGTAGAATGTGTACCAAGTATAAGTATCAAGTCCTTACCACACTGGCCTGAGCCATTTGCGGCATGTCATTCCCTCCATATCCTGTCTTTCTTTACTGTTATTGTCAAATAAAGCGAAATGTCAAAAAATTAAAATAAATTCAAAATAACTGTCCTGACATTCAGAAGTGTAAGCTTGTCTGGCAGATATACAATCCCTAAACAATGTTTTTTTGTCAGCTATACATTTTATTCATTTAAGCTAAGCTAGTTTTACTAACTGACATAACAAGGTGTACTTTACGCTCTTGAATCCTGATGGTCCCATTTAGAGCTTTTAAGTTGATAACCTTAAACAATATTTGATATGCTTAAAGGTTTAACTGGGGTATTCCAACTTCTCTTTATCACCTTCCGGTTGTAAGTCACACATGCTCAACTACTACCGTGCTAAAAGCTGGGTCCAGTATTATTTTAAATAATCAGAATTATACCCTGTAAATTGCCTCATTTACAGTACTCACTTTCTCAGCTTATTTAAGAAATTCTATTTCCTTATGTTATCAATTATTCATTCTCTGCAGAGGTAGACTGCAACAGGTTACTCTGGGTCAGCCCAACACACACCTATATAGATTACTGCAAATGGAACGCACCAGTGCACTCTATGGATTTGGTTTGGTTAACAGCTGTCTAGGAGTAGAAGTAGACTTGAGAGTTGTATACTGTATATCACTACTACTAGTACAATACAATGTCTTATAGTTTTTATACGTCTCTAAATGACTGCTGTCATTTGTCTATCTGTATATTTTTGCTTTCTGGGACAGTGTTGTGTGTCTATGTGATATGAGTCTTAGGAAGGGTTCAGGGTTTGACAGGAAAAACCAGCTCCCAGCTACAGCTACAGTGTGTATCCAGAAAGCCAGAAAGGAGGGCCTCGTCACTCCGGTAAAGAATCTTATTCAGTTCCTCAAAAAGTTAGACATAGGTGCTGTCTGTTAAGATGCAGACATTTTGTTCGTCTGATTCGTGTCTGCCGTCACGAGTGGGCAGATGGTGTATGACCTTGATTTATTTTTGGTTTATTGTCATTGCATACTGTTCATGAATCTAATTACCATTTATAATTAATCTCTTATGAATAACTTGTAAGACCAGAAATTGCAATGACCCTTGTTACATTCCTCAGAGGATGACTGTACTTCAGAAGCTACGCATTCGTTTGGCGTCACTGATAAAGTCAGCATTTATTACACCTACTAGTTTCGTGTGTACACATTTGTTCCTTTCCATTTGTCAGCACATTAAATTATCCCAATTTGGTGTATTACTCAAAATACCTTTCCCCTGGCAAGTCTCAACTGTTTGATATCCTGATCTTACTGTTCATACAGGATTGACTCAGCAAATGCGGAGCACCAACGCAAAACCTTCAGTTTAGCCCATGCTTGTGTGTGTGGTTTAGTACATTTTAAACTGTGCTCAAGTTCATAATGTATCGGCCATTGTTTCCCAAGTTAAAAGTTTGAGGTCCCATTCCAAAAGGTGTGTGTGGAAATGCAAACTACCTCTGTGGTTGTATTTGACAGTTGGACATAATATAACTTTGACTTCTTCCTTTGATTTAATTGTTTAAAAACCAGGGACCTCATGTATACAAGACTTTCATGTATACAGTATACATTTCATACTGAAAGATAGCATATTCAGGTTAGCTCACTGGGTAGAGCTGGTGACCCATGTACTGAGGCTGAGTCCTTGCTGCTGCGGCCCAGGGTTCTAATCCGACCTGCGGCTCTTTGCAATCCCCTCTCTCTGCCCCCCTTTTCTGTCTGTCTTCAGCTGTCACTATCATAAAAGCCCCAAAAAATACTTAAAAAAAAAAAAGAAAAGAAAGAAAGATCCACATGGATAAAACCAGGCATGCATCAGGTCCTGTGCACCTTTCCTTTATACGTCCCTGTCAACATGAAAAAACACATGAACAAGCCCCTTATGCTGCCTTGCCTGCAACAGAGAATAAGAGCGGTCGCCACATTAAGAAAGGGTCGCTGCAATTAGAAGACCTCGTCTCTGGCATCCTGCCCGCATGTAGAGGCAACTCAGACATGTATGTTACTCCTAGCTGTACAGCTGTTGCACTTGGCTTTGGTGGGCCAAAGGGTTGGGTTCATCCATCCAAAGCTCCTGTGGCAGAGGCACACCATGTTTGGGAGTGACAGGCACAGCATTTTCTTCCTGGTGTGATGGATCTGTGCGCCTCACCTCCCGCGTGTCATGGATGTCGGCATCGTGCATCTCAGCTACTGTACAATCTCAGACATACAATAACATCTATATGTCCCTTGTACACAGAAAAATGCCATTTTCCCTGCTGATCTTGATGTTAGCGCAGTGAGTGAGGCATGTTATTTGTGGGAAATTAACTGGGGAGTGATATAGAGGGTGCCTGTACCTATTTCCTACATGGATTTTTTTAAATCATTAAATGTTAGGACAATTTATTACTGTTGGGAAAATAGCATTTTCTTCCTGTTTTGGTTTTGGTCATCTACAGAAATGATCACACTATCATGGTTTATCAGTGGACATATCTCATATCACAGTAACTTTAGTGGAAACTTTATTTAGAAACATCTGGCAAGTTTCCACTCTTTGAAGTTAGAAGTTGCGAAGTTACCGAGCCAGACAAGAGTTTGCACCATGGCACGCATATTCTCACGTCATATTAAATTTTTTACATCCCACCATGTGAGTGAAAACCACTGTATGCACTGTTTACAAATGAGGGCCCAGGACACTTGACCTTTGATGACAAAAGTCTGTATTTGAAATAATTCATTAATTGAAAAAGAGACCATATTGACAGCATTATTCATAAATCATGAACACATTTGATAGCTTTTGAATAAAAGTCTCTATGCTTTCATTCTAACAATGACACTATGTTAAAATCTGTAATGGATGGTTCTTATTTTAGAATTTGAACCCAGACAGCCCAAAACTATTAGTTTATGCTCGACACAACCTAGCCATAGTGCTGTTAGGCAGCTGTCAGTGTCTGCTACAGTCATGGAAAATCCTTCATGACAAATCTGGGCCACTCCTGTCTCCAGGACAGCATTGCCAAGGGATAGCCAGCGTTGGTCACCTGAGATTTCCTCCAACCCCAACCTGTGCAACCCGAGCCCAGGCCCAGGGATTGTGTCATGGACAACGTCTGCCAGTATGCCCCACTCAGTTGGGCCCGCCACTACAATAGAACAATACCACAGAAGAGGTTGTCAAACTAAGAGGAGCTGTCACAGCAAGACGAGATCTGACACAGATTTCCTTTTCATGTATGAGGGATCATTGCAGACATGTTCAGCACTGACAAATTGTAACAAGGCCTTCCTTGTAGCGGTTTCAGATGTACCACATAGCACGTTCCTTTGATTTTTACTGAACGTTCCTCGGCTACAGCTATTGCTACATCAACTTTAACAGCATTAGGCAGTGTGGTGTTACAATAGATACTTTAAATTTTTTCGCAGTTGTCAGTATGCTTGAGGAAAACCTTTAATTGTGCTGGTGGTGAATGATGGCTCACTGTGGTTCCTAAGGGATCTGACACCTGGGTCAGCAGGGGTGTTTGCCTGTTGCCACTGTATTGTTCTAGTGACCCTGACAGGGCCGGAGTGTAAGGGGATAAGGGATTGGTTTGCTCTCCCTCTGAGTGGACACAGGGCTATCCATAGCCTGGGTTCTGTACAGACTGCTGAGAGGTTGCAATCTGATCCGTATTTGCTGGACTTTAGGATCCCATAGGTGCATAAAGACAGTTTAGTTGCCGTCTGCATTCAGTATGGTGACCTCCATAGTGACCGTTCAGGGTTAGGCCTAAAAGGAGATCTGAGAGGATGAAATGAATAATTTTTAATCTTAGAAGGAATGACCTTACACAAGGCTACTGTTTATTATTTTTGCTTAACTAGAAATTTGATTTACTTTATTTATTTTCACTCTCTTCATTTGTATTAAAGTGAATAGACAAACTTTAAGAATTTTCTGCTTGACCACATTTTATCTGTTTCTTCATCCAGCATTATCTTCTTCTTTTGAAACAGATGCATGAGCCCTAATCATTACATAGTATACACATAAAAAAAAAAAAAAAAAATGATAACCGCATAACCGCATTGTATTGTATTTGTTATTCAACTACTGTATTGTACAGCACAATGAAGATTGCTGTGTTTCTGTTTGTCTCCCAGGTAACGGCCAATGCTCTCCTGGTGAGGAGAACTCGAGAATGTTGGCGGATATGTCAACACCTAATGGACAGACAGTTCCTCAGGGTCCTAATTCCAGTGGTGAGTGCTCAATCAAGAGATACACATTTCTACAGTATGCCAAGAACAACTACAGTGTACAAATACGCACACAGTTTCTCCTTTAAACCAATATGTTCAGATCAGTTCATTCAAATCAGCACTTTCTGCAATTAGAGCAATTAGAAGGTAGGTGGAGGATGTTTGGATTCTTTGCACCAGCAAATTAACAAGGCAAATGTGAGGAGATCAGAAAACGGATGCTCCTGATGGTTAGGCTGGCTCCATGCATAGTAACTTGCCACCATGTGTGAGTAAATAAGAGACAACTGCAAATCCCTTTGCATTAAATCACTTTAGAAATGCAGTCTAGTCACTGTATTAAATAAATAATTTAAGAATTCCACAATCAATTAATATGCTAATTTTGTCCACCAAGTTTTCCTGCTTGACACAAGATGTCTTCACTGTGAAGTCCATTTTCAGTGTGTGTGCACTTGTGGCTTCTAGTTCCATATTGGACCAGGATAAACGTCAAAATATGTGTGATGTCACCGATAATGCTCGAAGACCCACCTCTTAAAATCAGATCTTTTATTAGCACGTCATTAATTTCACAAAAACATCCTTCTAGTGTCAAACTCTGCGAATACATCATTATGCACAGTGGAGCTCAAACATACAACTGTAGGAACAAGAAGAATAACAGATTTGTGGAGTGGAGGAGGACTTTAATAAGATATCTAAGGATGAACACTTAAGTTAAAGTGAGTAGCGGTAGTTACCACAATAAGAGCTTTTGTATAAAAATGCCATATTGCAACTTCTACCATATCACACTTGTTGTGCTATATTGCACTTAGACAGAAGTGTTGCTTGGTTCCTTTCAGTCTATTGACCTGATGCCTCAGATTAGCTCTTGCGATGTCACTGTGAAGCAGCAAAGAAAAGGGGAAACTAAGTGAGACAAGGCAGCTAAGTGAGAAAAAGGGAAGCTTGTTTCCCACAAGTTTAGAGATACAGGGAGGCGTGCTGGGCGATGGTTTTCACAGGGAGATACTCTTCACCGAAAAGAGCTGTTGTCATTCTGGAAGTTGCCTAACATTTGCTATTTGAGGTTTTGTTACAAAAGAAGGGCTGCATCACATCACCCGTTGAACAAAGGCATGAAGTGCTCTCAAGTTTCATTGCCAAATTCTTAAATTAAAAACTGAAACACAAACTGTACAGTAGAGAGTAGAATTGAACCCTTTGCACAAGGTGACAGTTTGGATATTAAGAGTGACAGAATGTCCTCTTTATAATGATGTGTTGCTTACAGGCAACCGATCTGAGTCCATTGTGATCTTTCCGCCTGATTTTCAATCCATTATGGGAAACTTGCAGGCTCTACCGCACTGCTGATTTTCATTGCTGCTTTTGTCATTGCAACCGTGTATCAAAAGTGTATCCTCATCGGACCACTCTGTGCATTCCACTCTGCCACACTGGAGAGACAGATGTAAAGATGCAAGGAGCTGAATAGCAAGGACATTCAGGTCTGCTCCGTGTTGCCAGGATACAGCTGTCGAAGATAAGGCTCAATCGCAACGTGGGTATTGGGATAAGGGTTTCTTCTGTACAAACTGTGACACTGGAAACATACAGTATCAGTTTAAAGAATGCAGTTGCTTTGTGAAGATTTCTCTCATATTATAAATGTTGCCTGAATTTCAAAATTTTGTGTACTAGCCTCTGAGAATTAAGTGGTTGCAGTTCCAAAGCCTGAGGGGACAAGTTGATGGATGCAGTCAGATGGGAGGCTTTAGTAAAACAACCACATATGCTCACACTGTGATTACTGCCCCAGTAAATCCCAAAACAGGATCATCAGGATCAGTAAGTTTTGCTTGAATAGTGTCCAGACATTTCCATACTATGTCTAAACCCCCCTGTATCCATTTTAACCCATTAACAAGACTTTAATTGTAAGATTTTCCCATTTACAGGCTCATTACCTAGTATGACCCCTTGGAATCATGTGTCATAGCTTTTGTGAGAAGACAAAGTCAAAAGTTTACCCTGACAAGTTTGTCCTAGATGGCTATATGAAAAAGCCCAATTCAATAGACTAAACAAGCCAAGCACAAGAAACTGTAAATATCACATAATACGTTCTGTCTGATAACAGCGGGCCTTTTGTAAAATGGACAGTTTGATTGTTTGACACACACACGCACACACACACAATTATACAATCTTTTGCCCTTGTCATCCAGCCAATCTCCCATTACTTGTCAGGTGTAAGCTACAGGGCCTCTGACACTCCCTTTCTCCACAGGGACAGCCAGGAACCAGACCAGCCTGTTTCTCTGTCTTTCTGTCTCTCTCCCTCCCTCTCCCTCTCTCTTGTCAATGTGTTCATCCTAATGTTGTCTTCGAGTTGAGTTGCTAAGTTACTAGGATTCTCCATCCACATGGCCATTAAATAATTTTTTTTTAATTATATATTATTTCGCACAGCTATTCCACTTAAGTCAACCTAAGTCCATTGCAGATCAACCCATTATAGTTCCAGCCAACACAGTTCATCTCAGGCCTTCACAGTTTCACTCTGTTCTACACAGGCCACACACTTTAATCTCTTCATGCTTGACCAAGTCTTCAATCTCAAGGCTACCCTAGGCATAGTTGCTGTAGAGAGCGCTTTCATGGTACAATTATGTTTAGGGCACTCCCATAAAACCTGCATTATGTGAATGTGACACAGTAAGAAGTGCATCTCAGGATTGCTGTTGTTTTTGTTTTACAGAACTGACAATAAAGCAAGAGGAAGAAACAGCGGAGGAGGCTGACAACAGAAGTCCAGCACTTGAAGAAATAGGCCAAACAGGGGAGGAAGAAGTAGCATTGGAGGAATCCATGACTGGCTGCCCAAACAATGTACAGGATGGTTTATCTGGACCAAATTTGACAGCTGATGCAGGAAGTCGACAACCAAACGGTACCGATGAATATATTTCCAAATGCCATTAAAAGCCTGTAATGGTTTAAAGAAGCTGTCTGGTATAATTGTCACACTTGTTTGTGGAACCTCTTTTTCTCATTATTAATTAAAAAAATATATTTATCTAATGAAATCAGGGCGGTGTGTACATTCCCATTCTTTAGAGTGAGTCAGAAATCATTTGTTTTCCTCGACAGTGGGTGTGGAGTGCTTTCTGTTTTTTTGTGTGTGTTTTGTTTAAAGACAATAGCTTAGACTTGGAATTATTATCAGGGAAAAATATCCTTGGAATCCCCCACAACCTGTTCCAATTGACGCCATGACTGCTCTGGTTGTCACAGCATTAGGATCATATTTCTCTTTTCCAATTGGCTGCAGATGAAAAGATTTTCCATTAGAACAGAAGACAGTAGTTACGAGTCCCTGTAAGATCAGAAATGTACTGAACAGCATCATTCCACATTATAGTCCACTCACGCACGCTCCCATTCATTAATCTGGAAAATACTGCATTGTCTGTGGAAGTAAATGCAGGCCTTTTTCAGTGAGAATTGTGGTTTAGTTCTTAATTACCACTAATGCACACATGGGGGGAAGATGGAGTTCAATTATATCTAGTTTGAGTTTGAGTTCATTCAGTTAGAATCAGTTCAGTTTAGTTAGAGTAATAGCAGTTTAATTTAATTTAACACTGTAAAAGTGAAGTGAATTTAGATTAATATTATTTTTAATTTTATTTAAATCCATACAGTGCAGTTCACTTTATTTTACTTTAGTCCAATTCATTTCTGAATGCTGGCATACATAACTACTATACCTGAGATGATGCAATAATGTTTCAATTTCCAAACTGTTATATTATTCATTATTGTAATTAGAGATTAGGTTGAATAGTAGTTTTGTTTCTTGACTGTCATGAGTAGTCATCTGCGAAAGGTAGTTCAAGGAGTCATATGTCGTGTGAGAAAAATTTGATGGATTTGATTTGATTCTAAAATATAAAGCAACTACGAGTGCTTAGCAGCTCCTACAAAGTCACCTGACAGTTATGAAACAAAGAGTAAATGAGTTCAGTTGGGGACAAAAAAAAAATGTCTGCAAGGTTCTTGATACTTTCTAAAAACATCTTCCACAATGAGTGTGGTATTGACTTCCTGTGCCTGCCTCTATCAGGTGATCGGCCGTTCCAGTGCAACCAGTGTGGTGTCTCGTTCACCCAGAAGGGAAACCTTCTGCGACACATCAAGCTGCACACTGGTGAAAAACCCTTCAAATGCCCCTTTTGCAGCTATGCCTGCCGGCGGCGCGATGCCCTCACCGGTCATTTGCGCACTCATGCTGGTAAGACTCCTCCTCACCCTCTTCTCTTCCCTTTTTACTCATCCACCTCTGTTACCCAGAAGAGACTTCATTTCTTTCATCAGAAGTACTTTAGAGATCTGGAAAAAAATTAACCCATAATGCTTTAATGCTTTGCTACACTTGACTATATGTATTTTCAGAGATGTTTGACACAGACTCTGCTATTATTTTCCCCACACTCTCTTCTACTGCTGTGTTTAATCACCCTAGTCTTTAATACGTAAAAATGTGTGTATACATTTATATATCGGAAGGATTAAACCATGCCGGTATTTGTTATAAGTGTAATTCTACAGGGTTTATACCTCTTAAATGTTCTCCTGTGATCTTTTTTTCTCATGAAGCTTTATCTTTAATGTAACGCTATGAACAAAATACAGTAGATACAGTAGCCACACATGCTGGTTGGTGAAATCTCCTAGTCTCCTATTGTTGTTGGATAGACATAATGGTGTTTTTTTATGTGAGTGTTATAGACAGCCCTGTGAGTGCTTTGTGGTTAGGTACCAAGGACATGCTGTTCCTTAGTTGCTTGAATCACTGAGGAGGAAACTATTTGTCTGTTGAGAATCACATGGGGAGTGCTGGCTTTGTCTCTCAACTGTAACCCACTTTCCTATCAGAGAGGATGTGCTCGCCCCTCTTTTGCGGCTTTGAAATCAAGGTCAGACAATACCGTCATTTCTGCCTGTGATGCCCCCACTGGGGTTACTCATACACAGTTATCTTTTTAGGTAGAGGTAACGTGTGTGTTTGGGTGTGCGTCAGTGTGTATTTGTAAAATTTTTGTGTGTTTGCATGTCTGTCATCTGTCTTCAGAGATGCATTTTTTACTTATCTATTTCTCCACATCTGTCTTCCACCATCAGCCATGACCCTTTTCCTTCTTTCACTTCCTTTATTGTTCAGTTGTATTTGTTTGTCACATCCCCCAACCATTTTCCCCCATAAAATCATGAGTAGTAAGTTACACCTGCCTTCCTCTGGTTATTCAGCGCGAAATGTGAGGAATTGGATGTTGCCAAGTTCTGCTGTCATGATGTTTTTTTACATACAGAGACTTCTGGGTGCTGCAGACCTGGTAGCTTTGGCCTGGTGCCTGGCCAGGAAGAACAGGTGTAGCCAAAATAGGGAAATATGACATTGAAAGAGAGGTCAGGCAAGTAAAAATACAAGACAAGAGTGAGAAATAGTAAAAAGTGAAGAAACAAAAGTGTGTTGAAAGTTCAGGTAAAATGTTATAATTACCAGTTGAGGCACAGTTTGGTGGAAGGATAATGCAGGAAAGGCAATGCTAGATAGGTAAAGGATTTTACATTTTGTAAGACAGAAGATTTAAATTTGAGCAAGTTCCCGTTTATTAGCCAAATGCAATCAGTCAAGTGAGTCTGAGTGCACAGTGTGGATCATTTACATGAATAAGAATAGCGGCTGAAAGGTGGATTTTTCAGGTCCATCCAACATCTGCACAAGGTTGTATGTGTGGGTGGTTATATAAATATGAAAAAGTAATGAAGCCTATGTTGTGTGTGAGTGTGAGAGAGAGGGTGTCGATGTGAGCCACTAAGAACGAGGCAGTACGGCGGTACTTGATTGAGTACTGCTTACTCCACTGTTTTACTTTCAGGCTGGAAAGCAGAAAATAAAAACTTATTTCCATGATGACGTTTCATTTAGAAGTTACTCTTTTACTACCCAGAATGAATATTACTGCAATGACCCTGCAGGCACACCTACCCACCACACTTAATAATACTGAAACCTTTTGTTATTAGCCTCCGCTTTTTGTATCTGTTCATACTCAGAAAAAAATGATAATGAACCATAGTTTCGAGTTCTGCCAATACAATGTCATTCATAGACCACAAGAGTACTGAATGACAGATAAAGCAAAAAACCTGTTATCATTCCACATGATTCACTAAGTGCCTTCTGATGCAAGATTGGCCATGTCATTCTGTAACAAGTGGAGTTTTATTTCACTCACACAAATCATAGAAGTAGTCTAGGGAAGAAAAAGTAACATTTACAGATAAAGAAATATCTAGTTCTGAGTAACTTGCCTTCTTGTTGAACATATTTAGTGCTTTAAAAAAAGAAATGCAACATCCTTTTCTGTGGGAGAAAGAGTGCTTATGTTCACGTGTGAACTATCACCTACCTCTAATGTGTGTGTGTGTATGTGCGTTATAACCAAGCACGTTTCAGACTGAAACGTGCTTGGTTTCTCTGTTCTCACAGTGACAAGAGCACATCTTCTAGTAATAGCTGTCACCATTATGCCAGTGAATGGCTTACTACATTGCATTGCTAATGATGGTGTCTGGGTCACATCGCTGCGCTGGTGTGGCCTCCAGTTCACTCACCGAGTCCCTTTATGAGTCATTACATTAGTTTTGAGAATACTCTGTCACAGGACACAGACCTATTTCCTCAGCAGTGTCTGCCTGTGTAGGACTTTCACTTTATATTATAATCTTTTACACATTTTAATTTAACTTTAACCTCAATATGGAAAACAGCTCACGTAGTTCCATTATACAAAGGTGGTGACACATGTGACCTTAATAACTGTTGGCATATATCTACTATAGTCTGTGCTGTATTTCTAAAATTCTTGAATTACTGGTCAACTAAATTCCTTCCTGGTGGATAAAAATGTAATTTTGACACAATGTCACTTTGATTAGGTGATGTTGTTGAATGGATGGAAGGTTAGATGGGCTGGTGGCTTGACTGAGACAGATGTAAAGGATATGTCTTCATCTTTCCACTCGTCTTGGTAGGAAGGAATTAAATAAAATAGAAATGGCACTATGAATCACACTCCACCTCCATAGCAGTTTAACACTGGAGTTTGTTTCCTACCGCCACCATGGGATGCATGATCAACTCCGTTATTCACTCATAGCAGTGGGAGTTTGCTGTATGTTTCAGAGACCAAAGCGTTTTGAAAGGCAGAGCCCACAGCTTGTGTTTCTGTCTGGCAGCAGTTGTATGGAATCCTCACACTAGTAGTGGAACATCCATGATCTCAGAGGCTGGTTTGTTTGTACTACTCACTGTTCACAGTATTTACTATTACACACTGCCTTAACATTGCAGCAGGTTGTATTATCTCATAGGAGGCTACCCACTCTCTCTGTCTGCAGAGCAGTGAATGAAGTTAATATTCTCTCCCTCAAATGTCTTCACTTTTAGTTGGCAAACCACACAAGTGTAACTACTGTGGTCGGAGCTACAAACAGCGAACTTCTCTAGAGGAACACAAAGAACGCTGCCACAGTTACCTGCAGGGTATCGGCTTGGATCCGACCACCAACACTGGCCCTTACACAGGTAAATAGTTTTACTAAAACCGAAACCATGAAAAAGAAGGTGCCGTTATGTGTAACGGAAACAGTAATACAGCACACTAAAATTCAGTAGAAAAGTTGGATCTCACAGGAGATGTATTACCATGTACACGTTTACTTATGAATTCATTGGAATTAATACAATTGATCCAGTATGGTAGGAATCTTTAAGGATCTTTAAATGAGGAGTCAAATTTGAAAAAGATTGATATAAAGTATACACTAGTACATTAATACTGTACAGAATGTTTTCTGACTATTTTTTTTTTTTTGTTATTTACTCCATGTAAGTGTAATGTATGTATGATTGCAGAATTCAGCAGTTAAGTATTCATTCTTAAGAGACAACTGAGGAACAAACCTTTCCAAAGGGATTAGGGAGATTTATGGGGTGCAAGCTACACTGAGGTTATGGATTAATTTCAGGCCATGATTTTTTGATTTTTTTTAAACATTTTATAGCAAAATCTGATTTACTTTTTGTTTTCACATGCCACATTTACTTTTTAGTGTGCAGGAGTCTCTCTATTCAAAACCCAAGTGTATTCTTGCCCTTTCTAACCGCCTTCCCTTCTCAACCTTTCAAGGTGAGGTTCCTGCAGAGCCGAGGCCAATGGCAGAGGCCAACACCATGGCTACGTTTGATCGGCCGCCCGTTATTGAGAGGCTGCACAACAACGTGGGCAAAAGAAAGAGCACCACGCCCCAGAAATTTGTGGGTGGGTATTTTCAAACATAGCCAGGCAGTCAACAACTTGCTCTACTGTAATGAGTGTGGAGTGTCTGTGTACAGTATGATTTACTCTGATTACAACTCCTCTATTTGATTTCTATCAAAATCTGAAGTTGAGGTGGTGGTTGAAAATGATTGGCTATGTTGTGCTGTGTGCTGATACCTACCATGCAAATTGCATTATGCTGATTATGGTTTTTACCTCAACTTGAGTCCAACTCATGCAGAATGAACAAATGTAAATTTATGTTATCCGTGTGAAATAATTGTATTTCTTGTTCAAGCAGACACTAATTTGGACTTAACAGTTGCTCTGCGGAGTCTTAGAATACATTAGTTAAATTGTTATTATGTAATACACTTTGCTACTGATATGAATTTTTTGCTAATATAATGGAAATAAGTTATTAACATACCTAATTGTTTTGTGCTTGCTTAGGGTGCGCGTTTTCCCTTTCCTTTTCAGTGTTGCATCATACAATATTATATAATATCACACAATGGCCCTGCCCTTCTTATAAGCACAGAATTTTTTTTTTGAATTTGGTTTTATTTGCCACACTATTAGAAAAAGAGTTTGAGCAAGCAAGAGCAAGCGGTTGCCTGTGAGGCAAGGAAATGTTTTTCACTCTGTGGTTAGGTACACCTGTAAATTTGCCATTGCTCTTATCGAGAGAAAACAGCTCACCGCATCCCTGTTCTGGAGGGGTTAAACAGTGCAGTAGATGGATGGGGCTTTCCACCCCATTAGACAAGTTCACACACAACATCAAGTACAAAATATGAAAAACAAGTCTTGAAATATCAGCAAGATATAAGTTTGACGGGCTAGAAAGGAACATTTGTGAAGTCAAGCCATCTCGTATTTGTGCATATTGTTTTTCTCTCTCGTTTGTAGCTAAAAGCAAGTCTCGCCCTCTTGCTATTCCATCTATTATTATTATTTCAAAATTGCAGTCATCTTGCTAAATCAATTAATTTCACATAGTCATAGTGCTACTATGTTTCATGCAGGTGAAAAGATGTTACGCTACAACTATCCTGACATAGGCTATGAGATGGGCCTTAAGTATGAGAAGCAGGCTGAACTGATGCCGGCCCACATGATGGACCAGGCCATCAGCAATGCCATCACATACCTGGGATCGGACACCCTTCGGCCCATGCTCCATCATCCAGGTCCCCCTCTCTCCATGGCTGATGTGGTGCCCATGGTCAACCCCCTCTACCACCATGTCCTGCCAATAGGCCAACGAACAGAGCGTCCAGGAAATGGGGACACGCTGCCACCTCAGCCTCATGACTTCCCCAACCATCCCACCACAAATGGCCCCACTGCCTTAACCAGGCATGGCAAGCCACCCCAGAAAGGGCATGAGGAATCTCCCACCAACAGTGGAGTTGACTCTGCTGACTCAGCTCGCAGCAGCCCTCAAGAAAGGCAGGGCTACCATGGGAGCAACCCCCCTCCCGGCCTCAGGTCTCGAGCCAGTCCAGCAGTGGTCTACTCAGGTGAACGGGTAACAGAAGCTTCGCCCAGAAGTGGGGCAGGAATGGGGACTGGGATAATGCGAGTGACCACAGAGAGGCCTGTAAGCCAGGAAGGGGTGCGTGTTTTCGGACGAGAGGGCCAGGAGTTGCGGGCCTTCCAATGCGAGCACTGTCGGGTGCTTTTTCTGGACCATGTCATGTACACCATCCACATGGGTTGCCACGGATACAGAGATCCACTGGAGTGCAACATTTGTGGTCACCGCAGCAAAGACCGCTATGAGTTCTCCTCTCACATAGTCCGTGGTGAACACACCTTCCATTAGGAGAATGGGTAGGAATTAAGGGAAGAAGAAGAAGGGAAAAGGAGCAATAGCCTGATATCCGTCCTTATCCCCAGACCTTTGAGACTGCACAGTTGAATGGCATTGTAGACAAGTGTAGCACAATCATAGCATAGACTTCTTTTTAAGCTACTTATTGTGAACAGTTGAACAATCATATGAAGGTATGGGCCAAAGACACATTTTCTACATAATTAAGATTAATGTAGAGGAAGGAAGGTAAGTGTTTTTTTTTTCTCTCAAAATGTTCATAAATTGTATAACAGAGCAGCTGTCAGACGACTTTGACTAGTTTTTCATTTTAGTCTCCTTTTGCGCTTGTCCTGTCATCATGCTTTTGTTCCAGAAAAATGTATTCACTCTTGAATACAGTGTTGAAATATTAGAACATGTTTCTGTCTCGTGGGCTCAATGCACTGGATCAAATAAAAAAAAATAATAATTCAGTTCAACCAGATTAAATGTCACTACTGGTCATCAGTGGAAAAGACTTTAGGTCATCTTTTATTTAATAAAAAAAAGTATATACTACTATTCATGGATTCTTTCATGGACAAAGGTCATCTGGCTGTGTGTTCTAGCTGCAAGCAACTTGGTGTCCATTTGAGCTTGATTGGCAGTAGAATTATTGTATCTGTCTGCAGCTGTAGGAATTCGAACAGTTGTGCCATCATCTTCAGGATTTTGTCCTTTAGTATTGCTGTGTATAACTGCATTGAATTGAAATGTCTTTAATGTCCCCAAGGGGCAATTTGGTTCACAACAGGTAGCCAACA
>NW_023340095.1:10773747-10791817 GCF_004916995.1 Morone saxatilis | reverse complement strand
ATGAATAAATAAAAGCATAAATACATACATACATACATACATGTAGTCCCTTAGATATAAGTTATGAGAACTTGGAAGCTTTGAATGTAATCTAGAAAGAGAAGTGGTAATACAAGTTGCAAATAAATGTGTGAGTAAACACAAATAAAAGCTAGACCCACAGATCTATACCACAATTTGTACAGAAATTATGTCAGTGATAAATGCATTATCATATCCACAAGCATATACTAACAAATAAATGTTACATATATACATTGCATTTAAAATGGTTCTTCTTTATATTAAAGGTCCAGAATGAACCATTTTTATGTACAGACACAGCGGATCACCTTCCATGCAGTAGAGGGTGAAGCAAGGAAGGTGCCATTTGCAAATACGCCGCTAGATACCGCTAAATCCTACACACTGGACTTTTAATACTTAATTCATGAAGTTGGTCAAGTTGAAATGGCTACATAGCTGGCTGATAAAAACACTCATACACCGTATTTTAGAACATTTATAAGAAAAACAAAAATTCTCATTAATATTTCACATGTATTGTAGTTTTACACAACAAATGAAACCAATCCATATGCAGATTTTATCATTTGTAAATCAATTAAAAGAAAGAAAAAAAATTTAATTATAAAATAAAATGATAAAATAACATACACTTAAAATTCTAATAAAAATATTTTTTGTTTCTATCTCATGAAACTGCATTGCTGCTTTTATTGGGACTCTGCAGTAATCAGCCATTTATTCAGTTTGCAGAACTACTGATCATGAAGCAAAATCACAATGAACTCAGTTCATGGCCATCTTTTTATTCTATGCTGCCAAGGTAATGCATTAGCCACACAAATAACTGGCCATTTCTTTGTTGCCCCGGTTTCTCATATAGAAAAATTATTAGGTCCTGCTGGGCTCATAGGTTGTGTTGCTTGCAGTTTGAGCACATAGATTCCTAAACTTTGTTATAGTTAGTTTGAAAATAGCAGACGTACACATTGACACCATAACATGGCAGAGGTTGGACAGTTTTTTTTTTTTGTTGGTAACATTCACCTACCTGGCTGGAGTATGATGCTTTATTGCAATCAATACCAAAAGGTTAAAGGAGCCTAAGGAGGTGGTATAGGTTGCTCTTCTTTTATGTACCTCACTTCATACTATAGGCCCAACCTTTTGATCAAATCCACCTGGTGATTTAGGCTGTATGGCTGTGTGTGTGTATATAGTATAAGTTGTGTGCTTTTATTCAGTGCTTTTGGTATGGGGTCAGGTGGGGTCTGCATTATTGGTGCTGTTTTCTAGCTTAGCTACATTCTTATATGTCTGGTTTCAATGCCATCTTTCATCCTGTTTGAATGTCATGGCAAATACAGGGAATCATGTGCAAAAAGCTCTTTCTGAGGTACTTTGTCCTTGACATCTTTAAATGTTATGTAGTGCAGACACCAATTTACTGCATTATGGGAATAGAGGGGATTCTTGATGTTTATGGTGGGCATTTGTCATGTTTATTTCATACTGTAGTATTATCAACCCTGTCTTATTTGAATCAGCCTCCTCATTCTCTGATCCTCACCAACACCATCTCAAGCACACACACTAATGTCTTTCACACTCCCTCTCTCTCTGAATCTTGCCCGTTGCATTCCCATGTCACCACATTCATCTATGACCTTGTACAGAGGGGATGGAGAATGAGACAGCTTGAGCAAGGGGAAAAGTGACAGGAGTGGTTACCACATAGTGCTACTCTGAAGGCACTTCACCACAGCATTCCAAGTCACCTCTGTAAACCTCTAACATTAAAAGTTCATGTATGCAAAATGTAAATGGCATGAAGGAGATAGCCACTTTCCAAATCTCTTGCCCATCATCTACTGTACATTGAAGAATAACAGACTTTGATCAATGAGGTTAGTTGCAGCTCTTTCAAAGTTACTGTCTTTCCCTCTGAAAGGACTCAGATAAGACTGTGCTTTGTGCAGTTGGCCATGCACTTTATGTCCATGCCCTCACTATAGGGAGCATTGTTTTTTTTCTTTTGTTTTTTTTCTTGTTATATTAAAGTGTAGATAGAGTGGAAAACAATCATTGACACAGGTATTTTTGCTGAAAGAACAATCTTGGAGATACACATTGGAAAAGTAAGACTTGATGCAGGTTTTGCTATCCTGTCTGAACATGTTTTTATTGTAATAGTACTTACAAGAAGTTTGGCATTACTAGTCTTCACACAGTCAACAGTTGATTATTCTCTAAGGTTAAACTCAGTGATTTACTCTTCTATGTTCGGTGTCTACTTGTGATCAAAAGGCAGCTTTTTCTCTGTTTACACGTTGCTTCTCTTATGCGCCACTGGTGCCCAACTAGCATAAAAACTTACTGTCTGTAAAGTATTGGTACTGGAAATTGTTTACACCTCGCAGCTGTGATATTGACTCTCTACATTCCTTTATTATATTATTTCTGTATATACTCATTTACTGAAGCCTTCTCTGTTAAGACAGGAGTCCTTCTAAAACAACATATCTTTTTAATGATCTTACAATTAAATGTAGGTTAATCCCACCCTGATTTTTCTTTCTTAATTCCCATCAGAAGGAATACAAATAGTATAGATAGGTCAGAGCTACATTAAATTAAACTGGGCATAATATATGGCAGGATGTTCAAATTAATTGTTATTTCTTAGTTTTCATTTGTTCTCCAGTTTACAGACATATTTTTATCTTGTTCTCATAGTAATGTTATAATAAGGACAGCCTTACTTGTACACAAATTCTTCAAATGAAGCAGCCATATGAACAAAAAAAAAAATAAGAAAAAATTGTCTTCTGTTAGCCCTCCTTGTGAGTGAGGAGTTACTTGAAAATCCAAATCATTGCTATTGATTCAGATTGCGGGAATGTTTTTTGTAAATTTTGAAAATGCGTGTGCTAAATGTCTATTTTTCTGCTGA
Organism: Morone saxatilis; assembly: GCF_004916995.1. Lineage (NCBI taxonomy): Eukaryota > Metazoa > Chordata > Actinopteri > Moronidae > Morone > Morone saxatilis. Next base: position 10,788,858 of record NW_023340095.1, on the reverse strand, counting down.
AATGTTAATGCAACTAGTTTTGTGAACTTCTGTGTGTTTTTTAAGTTTAAAAATGTTTACAAAAATGTAAAAGACTGGGTTCAGGTGAATTGTATTTTTTAAAAAATAATATATGAAAGGTGTATATTTTGGCACTGAATATTGAAATTATCCTGAAATTTGTGCCGATTGATCATCTCTGACATTGATAACAACTTTCTGATGTGAGGGCTCTCAGGTATTTGCATAGGTTGTGTATTTTTGCGTCCTAAAATATGTGATTTATTTATCAAAAAAGTAATTTCTCATGACTTAAATCAGTCCAACACTGAATGTGGTAAAGGAAGTTGGAGGATTGTTCAGCCCTGTTTTTGACATCAGTGACATTACATGAAGACACACTGCTGTGAAGAAAACAATGTATATTTTTAAGGCATGGGTTTCTCTCTATTAAAGAAATGATTTTGCCTCCTTGGCTGTTTTGTGAACTTTGAAACAGGAAGTCAGACATATTGTTATATACTTTTCTTCAAAACATGCAAACTGTATCTTACATGCAATTAAAAGATTTTATTGTGAGAACAAAATACATTGCTTGAGTCTTGTGAAAAACATGCAAGGTCATGAAACTGAAAAAAGGTTTGAACATGTCTAGAGAAGTCACTTCTCTGCCACTGTTTAGATTTGAACATGAACACAAAGGGGAAATCCAGTCATAGTAGAATTTAAATGATGTTATTCCAGTGGTTTTGCACAGTAAAGTCGAAATCCACAGACAGACGAGGATCAGGAATGGATAAGATCATCTTGCTGAATTATTGACCGAAATTAGATCCTAGTGTGTTTTATTTGAATGAACAAATTATTTTATTGAAAGATTTTAGAAAATGTGTTTTTATTAGCCCAGCCCCTGTCATCCTATACTCAACTTTACAGTGTAATTTACTAGACCACAGTCTGTCTTTCTGCTGTTCAGCTTAATGGCAGACTTGTTCAAATTCACCAGCTGCTCTGTACAATATCATAAAAAACATAAAATGTGTGAAGTCTATTTTAGGGCAACATTTCCATTTAAACCTTAATGGGCCAATTTCCTGGAATTGAATTGTGGAAAGAAACAGATGATTAGAGTGAAACAATTAAGCCCTGATTGTAAAGCACTAGAGTCATGCGGACAGTTTTGCTGATAGAGCAAGCTGGTGTTCATTTTATTTAAGGTAGGACAACAATCAGTCATGTGTCCTACTGCTGACACGGAACGGAGCCATTCAATTAGATTTCACTTTCTAAACACTTATTCATTTATTTAGCCTAATGAAAAACAGATAGATGTAAAAAAATGTATTTATGCAAACAATGACTAATATGTAATTTATTGTCTGAATTTGGGAAAAATTAAAATGAATTAATAAAACAAAATGTCAGAAATTGGCGGCTTCAGTTGTAGTACAAGTAAGTCTTTGGTTTATGCAAAACTCCTTTTTCTATTGGTAAAATCTCTCTCTACAACAGAAATCATTTTTAAAAATGTCGAGTGCATCCAGACCGTCTACACCATCCTGTACAGCCTAAGTGCTTTGCTGTAGTTTGCAATGTAATGACTGGTGTTTGTTCCTCTCCAGTCTTTGTCTATGAACAGGTGGGCGCTGAAGCCTCTAAATGTCAGAGCAGCCTTCTTCACCCCCTTACTTCTTTAATCTGTGTAAAGCACACACACTCACACACATGCACAGAGCAAACATACAAAATCAAAGCTGCCTGAAGGCGGTAGCAAAACTGAGAAGTGTAAAGCCTGAACAGACCCCAAACTGTATCTTTTCATCTTCAAATTCTTCTATTTACCTGCCTGTCAGTTGATTGTTTGTTCCCATCTAGAACATATCTCTGTTTGACTCATACTTTAAACACGGGAGTGATACACCTGCCCTCACTTTGCGGTACTCCTCTGGCAGAAAGCATTCCACGTATTGTGTAAAAAAAATTATAATTTAAAAACTAAATTAAAAAAAAGATTCTTGCATTCATTTTGATGTATTATTAACATTTTGTAATATAACTTTTGTCTTGAGTTAAGAAACATGAACGTTTTCATTGATAATGCAAAGGAATTGAGAACTAAACAAAACTTAAAACTGAACTGTTAATAGTCAGTGTTTACTTGGCACAGAGACTAGACATTGCTCTTTGTGGGAAAGTCAACTATTAGAGTAATATATTTCCCTATTGCTGAGTGGTAAATCACCACCTCATTAAACAATCTCCGTGTCAACTGCAGCTTGTGATTCAGGTGAGGATGTGATGCACTGTAGACGATCTTAAACACTACCCTCAATAATGAATGGCGAAGGACTGTCTGCTAAAGATTGTTAAAGAAATTATTGCTGCATGAAATAACACTTAATGAAGTACTTAACAGTTCAGAATACACCAAAACTTTTTTAAAATATGTTATTGGTTGGTCAGCCAAATCATAAGCGATTCACCATTTCAGTGTGAAGTGAAGGGTGATCCATTATTTGACACAATAATAATTAACTGATTATTTTAAAATGTTAAGGGTCTGGGGTCAGAGATCTGGAAAAAAAAAAACGTTGCAGCAGTGTTGTATTGTTGAACCCTCGGTGAAGATGAACCTGCTGGAATTACCACAATTTCTCACGTCTGATCTGCAGCAGACTGAATGGGTTTTGCTCTTCCTTTCCTACTTTCAGTCTGAAAATTAGGGCAGTGTTGTTTTTTGGATGCTGGATGCACTAATTATTATGGCACATAAAGTCACTCTTGTGTAATATTTTGAACTGTTCAGAACCTCGTGACACTCTCTGCACGCTTTGTTTTTCTGCATTATACACATGAGAATCACTGTTTGTGTAACCTGGAGGGGTTTTTTTTATTAGAAAGAAATAAAGTATTATGCAGATATAGCCTCTCTGGACAAAGAATTCAGCCCGAGTGCTGCTTTTTTTTTCTCCTCGGGCCAGAGAGCTATGGCAGCTTTGTGGTCTCTGGTTATGAGACTTCCTCTGTCGGGTCCTACTGTCCATACCTCTTCTTCCGCAGGTCCTCTTAGACAATACGAGCTGTCTAGAAGTGTCAAAAGCATTGGAAACTACTGCCATCCACACCTACGTGCACAGACACACTTTACACACTCAGATTAACACGAAAACACACCTCATAGTGGCCCTGGAGTCTGTGTACTGGATGAATGTAACGAACATTCATCCAGTACACAGCATCTCAAGAGTAAACCCGGATGAGAAAAATACTGGGGACAAATATGGCTGGGTGAAAAAGCATTAGTTTCCTTAGTTGCAACACAACTGATTATTATGCACACATCTCTCAAAAATGATGTACGGTCTTTAAGTTAAAGATAACAGCATGGATTGGAGCATTTTATAGTCAGTGTTGCGTTTGTCTAAGTGGTGAAGCCTGTCCTCTGGGTTTCAAGTTACACTGCAGGTAGCAGTTCCAGCTCTTTTTCAGCCGAGTGTGAATCCACATCAAGGTTGTGCAATCGCCCGGTGACAAGTCCTATTCCTGTTTTTCCTGCCAGGTAGTGGTGGATGTTTGGACTGGCCCTTAAAACTTCACACACACAGCAGAGACATGCATGCACACACACACACGCACACCGACACACACCCAGTTTGTTTCTGTTACACACCCATATTTTAGAAGTTTTTGCTTGTTGAAGCACTGTAGAATGTTGTACCAGATACAGTGGCTTTGTTAAGTGTTTGCATTGCTTGTTTTTGATGCAATGTGAGAACCTGGGAAAAGATTAATGTAATTCAGTGACTGATTGGTGTAATGCCTCTGTTAAAACATTGGAGGTAAGGTAGTAGAAGGGGTAGTGTTGAGAATCTATGGGGAATACTGTGTGGGTGGTTATCTGTGCCTCTGTGGCTCTTACTACTATGTCTTCCCACCAGTGGCAGGGCTGTTATGTTAGCAATGCCAGGTCCTTGAAATATTTTTAGTTTGTGCTAATCAACAGATAAAAAAACAGATGAAGTTGGGGAGTTGTTTGCAGTTATCTGGAAATAAAGCTGCTAGTGTAGATTTTTGAGGCCAAGCTGTTGACACCCTGTGCACAGACGCTATAATGTTGGTGGGGGCTTGGTGACATTGCAAAGGCCTCTGGGTAATGTTGGGCTGTTTTGTGGTTGGCTTAAAAAGAGCGATATTCATGTGGGGAGGAAGTGACTGTGGGGGAACTTCCACTTTCCTTCCTCTACTTTACCCGCGTTGTGCAGCCATGTCTAGTGGTGGGGGTTGGGGGGGACTGTGGCGTGAACAACATATACAAAGAGATGCACAAGTGAAGAGAGGCATTTAAGACAAAAACAATAATGTACAGCTGCATCTGACCCCAGAAAAGACAGTGGGGAAGTCAGAATAAGAGCAAAACTAGCTAAAGAGAGCAAAGGCAGCGAGGCTAAGTTGGGAAAGTAACCAAGAAAGGACATTAGCACACACATCAGATGCTTCTTGGTAAGTCAGACTGAGAGAATGGGAAGGAAAAGATAGAAACAATAATAGAGAAACTGAGAGAGAGCGGGAGAGAGAGAGAGAGAGAGAGAGAGAGGGATGAACGCATCTGATACAGGAAGAAAGAGAACGTGACATAAAGAGAGAAAGTGGGGTTTTGTAGAGCAGTGCACACACCTGCTGATCAGCTTGAACTGTGAAAATGTACTGGGAAGCGAGACACAGTTTTTAGGGCTGTCATATAGCAGACTGCCACGGTTTACTGTAGGAACCTGACATTGGGATGTGGGGATACATGCACTGGTGGTTTGACATAAATGGATACACAGCTGCAATGAGCCGAACTGAAAACAGGAAACAAATGTGAGCACAAAACCTTTTTTTTTTTTTTAAAGAGAAGGAAGTTTCATCAATTCAGCACCGCAATCAGCCTCATCTGAATGTCAGACTGAGAAGCATATATGATCACTGTAATTTCCAAAAATAGATTGGCCTGGATTTTCAGTGGGACTGTGAGAAAGCTGCTAATTCCTCGGAAGAGTATATTATACGTTTTTTGGGGGGTGGGACCTGACAAAAGGGGTCCACAAAAGGAGTCATGTTCAAAATGATCACAAGTGATTTAAAGGGCAAGCACACATACTGTAAACCAAAGTGCAAAAGTAAATGTCAGCCTTTTAAGTTTATTCCATTTGCATCACATTCACTGCTGCATGTGGGCCGGGGAGACACAGTGTGTTGGCCCCTCCCTGTGTTTTTCTGCACTTTATCATCAGTCAACATTACATCAGACTACTTTCACTGCACCACCATAACACTTCTTGATACTACATTACCTTTTGTGATGACATGTTTTTTGACAGAACAATAACACTCAAACTGAAATCCGTTTTTGATTTATGGCACCTTTGTGTTCTACTTTGTAGTCAACGTGTGTTTTACTGTCTGCAAGGTATCAACACTGGGTTTCTGTGCAATGATGCTGACGAGTTGTCAGTGAGTCTGAAAGGTCTTGCATTACTGTACTTCTCAGAAAAGGCTGGGACAATGCTGTTACTCAAACAGAAGTGTTGTCACTGCTGGTAATCATGTAATTGTGATGTCAGTGATTTCACCAAATGAAAGACGGCTGTAAAAAAAAAAAGAAAAATATCTCTGTGCTGAAAGATTTTTAAAAAGTGTAGTGTTTTTTTTCCTGTTTATAAAGCTGTTATTTTCTCAAAAGTATAAATTAGCACCATGTCAAGGTAAAATTGGCTACGGTTAAGGTTAGAGGAGTTGTAGAAGTTTGCAGAAATAACAGCATTAATCACGCAACTCAACTGTAATTACAGTAGTTCTTGCTGTTTTTAATTAATTGCTGTTTTTTTTAGTAGAGGAACTTCTATCTAGACTCTGACAATCAGTATTTCACGCATTCAGCTTACCTTGCAGCTCAGGGAAAAGGGAGAAAGGAAGTAAAGAATAAAACAGTTGGTGCAAGTGTTTTTGGCACGCTTCTCACCTTTTGTTTTTCAAATGTCAGCACATTCTTTTGTGGTTGCAGGCTCTTGGGTCAAGAGAACAGTGGAGAAGACTCAAGATGGAAAGACTGAGACACTTCTAACCCGTGCAGAGGCCTCCCTGACTGGGCTGGAATAAATAGTGCACTGTAGCATTGTTAATTGCAATAGTCTTTATTATTTGGTAGGTTAGACGGTTGTAAATCATTCTCTGCATCCTTTAATTATTATTGCATTATTCAAATCCACCATTTACTGTCATCCCTCAGTGAGGTTAACCAAGGTCACCTTAACACTATGCATGGCTCTTGTTATCACCGTTTTCTGAGACTGGAATAATTCTCTAACAAGACACGATTACAAGGGCTGAGAGAAGTTGAACTGCAACAGACAAGTAATTTATACTTCAGCTTATATACTGTTCTCCATTCTCAAGTTAAAATGCATCTTTAATTATATTAATCACTGTGACAGAACATCTAACAGGCATTGTGTCAACGGGAATTATGTCTTAGCTCTACACCGGCTTTATGAAAAAGAGTGACTTAATGGCTACAGTGATGTGATTCGTAAGGCAAGTATTTCTTTAGACCCGACACTCGGGCTGTGTGGCCGTGAAAATATGCTGGAGATTTTTATCTGAAACCAATTTATGATGATGATGTCATTTATCGCTGTGTTGTTGGTGAAACTGGTTTAAAAATCATGCCAATGCTTATTTCTCACATCCTTTGTGTTCGATTATAGAACATGTGGCCTGTTTATGTAAATTCAAAACCCGCACAAACTTGTGACTTGTGTCTGACGCTGAGTTGTTGTCAAATGCATGTTGGTTCCACTGGGAAAGTCACCATCTGAAAAAGCCTATACATTTGAATTAAATTCACATGCAGGTACTTAAACCAATCCAAAAGAACTTCTCTGCTCTTACCTGTTCAGTAGAGAGCTTGGCTTTTACATTTCATGCTGAATGATTTCACAAGAACAAAAGATACTGTAAAGCCGATTTATTTATGGAACTATTTCACATGAGCAGCCATGTATTCATCCACTGTACGAGATCAAGATCTATACTGTACACTATCTCCTAACAGCTTTACTTGGAAACAGGAAAAGGAAGGACTATTTGTTAATTATGTCTGGTGTCAACTTCATACAACACAAAACTGCAAAATGTTTTAAAATGTCACTTTTTTTTTACTGAAAATCTTACTTTTAAAATATTTAAAAATATTTGTTGCCTACGACACGTTGTGTTAACTAAAGTTAGAAGGAAACTGTACTTTACACATACTGTATTTGTGAATTATTGTGGATTTTTTTAGCATGATCCCTCTCAATAGGAAGAGTTGACTGTTGTAAAGCTTTGGGATGGATCAGGATTTCTTATGTGGGCATTATCTCACTTACACTCCATTTGTTTTTTTCTCTGTCTCTATACACCCACGGCACAAGAAACACATGCAAAAACACATACAAGACATTATAACCACTTTTTTTTGCAGTAACTGGACCATTGGATAGTCACCATATTGAACTCCAGACCTGTTCTCTTACTGCCATCCAGTGGTGACTTGTTGCAATAAAATATGAGGCGTCAAATATATCATCTTTCCTTTTTTTAATCTAAAAATATTATATTCATGATTTAAATTATTATTTTTTCTTTATAATTCAAATACAGATACTGAATTTTCCAATTCTATTCTATTCTTTTCTATTCTATTCTATGTATCTGTCTGTCTGTCTGTCTCTGGAGTCTGTAACGGACATAAAGACACCTCTCCAACAGTGATAATGACACTTCTGATGACACCTCCATCCTGTAGATGGCAGCAGTGTAAAGGAAACCTGATTTTTCCTCCCATTCCTATCAACCTAATAGTGCAGTTGCAAAGCCCATTTCAGACAGACATTAATAACTGGAGAAACGTCCTCTCTCTGCCTCATCCTCAGGTCTCACTTGACATGACTGGCCTCATTTGAACTTTTGACCAGCCTGTAATTTGCAATGTAAGCCATCCAATTTACATCACCTTCACAACGGCGCATGCTAACGATTATTCATCACTGCAGTGCAGGCTTCAGAGAGAGAGAGAGAGAGAGAGAGAGAGAGAGAGAGAGAGGAGAGAATTAGTGTGTGTGCGTGATGTTGCAGATGGTATGGTAACACTGTAGAAAGACTACTAGCTCATAAAGGGACAGGATTGTAGAAACAAAAATACACATCCGTGCATACCACCTTTGAGTAAATCCATACACACAAGGGCACACTGGACTTTTACTTTTTCAATAATCTCCAACTTGAAAGCTTTGAAAAAGAAAAAGCAACAAATTAAAAAAAAGTAGAAAACATGGTCCATACAGTCACACACTGCTGCGTAAAGAGCACTGACTGCATCTGAGCTACAGAGGCATTAGTGCTGCAGGCATTCATTTGACTGATAAGAATGTTTCAAGTCTGGTGTCACTTCAGTGTATCAACAAACATATGAACTCTTGCCCTGGAGTTTCTCTCTCACAAAAAACAAGATGCATCACTCTCATCCTAAAAGTGATCTGGTGGTTTAGGGAGGTTTTGAGCAATTCCATCACAACCCACAGCAGAATTAGTCCGCTCCACTCAGTGGACAGTGAGCATTTGTCAGCAAACTCTGCAGTGAGATGCGACTCAATGGCAGTCAACGTTTCCCCTAATGGGAAACAATTACACACTCAGTGGCTTCTTCAGTGACTTCTGATGAGACTCATTCACTGAGGAAATGGCCACGTAATCATGTGTGTGTAATGCGCTAACGCTGCTTATTGCTCACTGAGTCAGGCTCATGCAGAGCTAGTCAGAGTTTCAGTTAAATCTTTAGCCACCACATGAGTCTACTGAGAGGAAAAATATGAAGGGAAATAGCTATAAGTGTACAACACGTTCACTCAGAGAGATACATCTATTGTGGTGGACCTGCCACTTTAAATGTGTCCACACAAACAAGTCTCCCGCAAAGCCAAATAATTCCTGTTGCTTCCTCTTTCTCAGGGGAGTGACTATGTGAATAAATTACACTGGGAAATAGGCACTTTTTATGATTCATACCCAGTTGGATTACTGCACTGATGTAAACATTCAAAAAATTCTCCTCCGTGGAAGCATTTGGCTTGTTTTCTAAGCTTTACAGATAGATTCTGCCATTTTCACAAAAACTGGTTCAGCTGTCTTTAAACTAGGACTAACACTGTTTAAGGGTGTTGCTCTTAAGTTAAAATCAACCTTGTAGTTATCCTTCAGCACAAAGTCTGATCTCACGAATTAGATTTCTTTTTCACATATTCATACAGTATATTGAATAGATTTTTTGCAATGCTTAAGTTCTTGCAAACTGCTGCAAAATGACAATGGTGTGATTATTATGAACCAATCACAATGTCTGTAAATGCTTATCTTATAAAACATCAATGACTGATACTGATATTGACATATATATGATGGAATGTTACCGCGCAAGGATTTCATGCCTGAACCTATGCAACAAGTTTAATGCCATGTAATCCTGGGGGCAATTAATCACCTCATTGTGGCTGTTGATAACAAAGTTATCTATCATCAGCAGTTACAATTATTTTTGAGATAATTAAATCTACTGTGTATAAAACACTACCCATCTTAGTGCTGCCATCTCCACTGATCTGCATTTTGAATCCCTCTATGATAAACTAATCTTCTGATGTGAATCACAAAGCTTACAGCTTCCTGATCCACCCATGAGAATTCAGAGTTTGTTGTACAAATATTCTCATTTAGGCTCCGTTACGCAAGATTTCCTGGTTTGCATGATGATTACTGATGCTGCATATATCATGTTAGTTATGCATATAAAGCTGATGTAAATAGTATGCAAAAGTATCACTTGTTATGGCTTCGATTCAAGCCAAAGGCAAGTTCCAAAGTGGTGGTCTAAAGTATTTGTTGGCAAGTTATTCAGAAACCGGTAAATTCTAATGAACCTACCCAATGTTTATAATGTTGCTCATCAAGGACAAGCATATAGGACAATCACATAGGATTATCCCAATAGGTAAAACCAGTGCATCAATTTATTTAACTCTTTTAATTTTTTTAACTTTAAAAAACCCAGAAACCAAGAAAATGGTACTTCATGAAAACAAAATCGAATTATTGGTCAAACATATTTATATTTTGTGCATGTGAGCATACTGATATAACATATAACACTCTGTGTAAAAAGACTGAAATACTCAAAAGTGTTGTGATAGTCTTTTAGCTCTTTGGTTGCCTTCCTCAGACTACTTCAGCATTATCTATTCAACAAACCATTTTGTTTTGACAATAACAAATGGCTCTAAGTTTTTGCAGCCCCAACATCTCAGAAATAGAAATATATATATATATATATATTTAAAGAAGTATTCATCTTCTTTCTCCCTTATAGTTTGGAAAGATGGGAGCACACAGAGATATGGAAGAAGACCTGTGGTGCTATCTGCCTTCAGAACGTCTTTTGTTTAGATGCATATGACTTAAATGTTGCTTTTGTCCTGCTCAGAAATAAGCAATTTAGTACTGAGTGCTGTACTTCATGTGTTTGCTGTTAAGAAATCCTACTCTTACATAACATAACTTGAATGACACTGTAGAACCCCATGCAGACAGAGGCAGGCAGATTCAAGATTTAGTTTATTGTAATTTCCTTTTATCTGCATACATAAAAACAACAAAATGCTCTCCCTCCCAGGCCACAGCAGTGCTACAAGACAGTATAAAATATATGTCTAAATGAGTACATACTGTTTTTCTCCTCATTTTCTCCAGAGCCATGTAACATATGCCCAAGGACCAGCATGTCCTTTGTTTGTCTTCAGCTTTTCTGCAATTAACACATTTTTTCTGCTTTTCTACTGTCTGACTGTAGAAAATGTCTCCTAGCTGCTGTAGCCTTCAAACACGGTTTGATTATTTCCCAGGAATACTCTCATTCAACATAAAAGTAGAATAAAATCTCTGAAAAAGAATAAAGAAATGATTAACGAAAAGTCTAAGTTGACTAACAAGCAAATTCTCTGTATAGGACACGTATTTAAATCCTAAACTTCCTTCATCTCTGCAACATGTGGCTGGGACAGTTTATCATACTGAAGGTTTATCTAAGTGTGGGGGAGAAGTGCTTTGCTGCAGGGAGAGATTGCCTTTATACTTGCACGGCACCAACAGAGCAAAACAATGTGCCGCATGATAAAAAATTGCTTCATAACTCTCACATTGTGTGTCTGGCATCATTATGAGGCACAATAGCCTCTGGAGGGCCCCGACTTTTATTGGCGTGCCTCTTGCAGCAGCAAAGTCTCATCCATTAAACAAATCAGGGGGTTATGTATTAGATTAGCTGTACAGCAGGCACCGGGGAACGCCTTGAAGAACACATGAAACCTCGTCTCATTCCCTCTCATAATCCCCTGGAATAAATTACCTAATTGACAGCATTAGGGTGATACTGTCAGAAGGTGCCTCTTAAAGCGAAATGTATAATGAAAATACACAACGTTGCTAAATTGCATTTTTGGTATTAAAAATGATAAACGGCAGCCATTTGGGGCATATTTAGAGCGAAGCCTCTCCTCGTAGCATGTTGCCAGATCTCATTTTTCCATATTTCTTAATAAATTTGTGGTGTCAGTGATATTAAAAGCTCATTTCTGCTGAGGAATATTTAATAAAGCGGCTGTGTGATAGGAAGCCAATGTCACACAGAGAGTCATGAAACTAGTTGGTGGCAGCTTGGATGGCCCACCCCCCACTGTGTCACTCTGCTGGTCCCATGACCTATGAGGTGAGAAATGGACTGCCCCCCACTGGCGAAGGGTCAATACTGCAGCAAAGGTTCAAGAAGTGCCCCTCACAGTTCAGTGCACTATTCATTTTGCAACCAAGCTGAAAACAACAGAGCCTTTTGACTTTCTTCAAAGTGAAAACTGTCTGCATCCCATTTTCTTAAAGTGTTGCGTACACTTGGCTCAGGGAAGTTTAGCTCACTGTTCCAGGATCAAAAAAAGCACCGGGCCAGGCAGTGGGTGTGTGTGTGGGCACTGGGCGAGCGGTATGCCTCCCTATTAGAAGCAAACACAAGCCTTGAGTGATTTCTGGGGAGAAGTGACCTGTTTATAGGATGTTTATGGACTTGAGTAGATTATTGCTCGGGCATATACTTTGATGTAATGGAAAATTAAAAGGAAGGTAAACTGCCTCCTCCAGTCATAATAAAGCTAATAACCACTTTCAGAAGAGCATAAATATCACCATTTGTCCCTAAAAAGACCCCACTATGATAAAACAGTCTTACAGTTGACAGTGTATGTTATGGTGGAGAGTCTTCTGTGTTTCAGCTTATATAGTGGCTTAATTATCAAAAGTTGAAGGTAAAAAGCAATTATTTTACCCTTTTACGTGAATAAATAAATTGAACTAACTAACCCAAAATATATTGAAGTGAATGAATCTGATAAATAGATACAATATCTATTGTATTTTATTTATTTTCCTTACTGATTAACCAAGTCTAATACAAACATTAAAAGTATTGTATGCCCTTTCGGACTCTGGTTGCACTTGTGTGTGTCCCTGTGTTTGTGTGGAGAGAACATGGGGTGGGGGGACAGTCAGAGTGCATGATTTCTGTCCAGATGTGTGGACATACTGTAACTCCGGGAGGTCTTCACCCTTCTCCAAAGTGTGAAAGTATAGGAAACAGCTGTTTCAGAAAGTAATAACCTTTTGTCACATTGTTTCCTATGCTCCCATTATCTTAGTTATTTTTACGCCACTACAAAGACACAGCTTTCAAACTATTACAAATACCTCAGTGAGCACAATAATATCACTATCTAAACGTTCTATTTGACTTTTATTTGTGTCATTTACACTGAGCCACCCCTGGGGGAAATGATTACCCTGGATATGGAGAGATATTGCCAACAGTAATGCATGCTGATAGCTGAGGAAAATGGAAATCTTTGCTCAAGATGCAGCGAGAAAAAAAGGGTTTTGGTTTATAATTTTGCTGTCAAAATGTCTTCTCTTCCTTGCCTGATCATGTTTTACCACAGTCTTATAAAATGAAGCAACTTTAGATAGGAGGAATAAATATTTAGAGTCACCGGATCAAAAGCAAAAAGACAATTTAATTCTCTATAAACCAGATAATAATATAATAAAATCTACTCTAGCTCTAGGCACTCTCACTACCCTCCCAAAGTACAGTGCTGACAGTTCAGTTCAGTACTAAATCAACAACGCTTCCAATATGAGACTATATATTATCAGATATGGATAAGACCTTCAAAAGCGCATGGGGCAGCCACCTATAAGTGATACTCAGCTCTATTTCACCCATTACACCTATAAATCCTTCTAACAGCATTTATCTTTACTGTGTTCAGTGTGACAGGTGCAACGGAGCCGACGCACAAATTCACGGGGTTTTGGCATCTTGTGTCAACCAATAGCAGCGCGTATGCAGTTGTGTCTGGCGGGGTTTAGGGTGATCGTCGGGCACCTGTGCCAATCACAGAGTCCTGTAGGAGGAGTTCAGGGGCTCGGAGGTGTGTCTGAAGATTACGAGTCTACAGCTGCATACTGTATCCAAGTCGGGGAGTAATGGCATGAGTACTGCTTTATAGTGTTTAGACAAGCTTTACAGTGCGCGCGTTGGAAACTAATATTCGACTATTTTGCCTTCACGTCAGTCACAAATTAGACCTGCAGGCGCGGAGGGGCGAGGCGGAGGACATCTCGGACAAACTGTAAACTTAGTCAAAAGCGACTTAAGTCCCCAAACTCACAGGCTGAACAGGCTTCAAGCGCAAACGAGTCATCCTTTCTGGCTGTTTCAAGGAAGGATACGCTGCTGGACATGTGAATTTAAAAGGAGATACTTGCCAAGCACAACAATGAAACCAACGACTGCCCCGTGTTGCTTCGGCTTTCTCCTGACTTGCCTCTTGTTCGGGTCGAGCTCTTCGCAATCAGGTGAGTGAGAGGCATCCGTCTGTTCACCCGGTGCGCAGTTTTTTGTATATCAGTGGAGCAGGTCGGCGCGCACTGAGCGCAGTGGCACAACTATCTAGACAGCATACTTTTCCATTGCTGTTGTTCTTTTTGCGCATGTAACAATGGTGTTTGTGCTTGGCAGATAAATTCCGCACCTCCTGCTGTCATTTTCACTGTCATGCCAGCATCCAAATGTTAAAGACACGTCAAAATCACAGCCTAACGTAGAGAGCGCTGTGTTACTGAAACACAGGTGTTGGGTTTGAGCAGATGGCAGGTTGTAGCAGGACATGTTTGTTGTGATATTGCTGAATGAGTCCAAGCGAGTGACATGCTCTGTCTTCTTTGTGCACAGAGCGGCACTGTTAACTTTGGAGGGAGAGGGGAGCATTTAATGTCCATCACACGTGTCCTTTTGACAAAGTGTGGACAAACGCAGACGAGTGACAGCCTCGCTGTACAACAGGCTACTGTGCTCTTGTCTTCCCTCCTGTGGATAGACAGGCTGTCTGATGCACGACTATGTTTCAGAAGTTCCTTCTTGACTCTGTTCCTTCTTCCCCTCCAGACTAGTTTTTCCCTAAATAACAATTATAGTATGGGTAACAAGCTGCGACGTCTGCATCATGTTTTCATGTATTTGAAATATGGGTTTGTAGGACATCGGGTTGGATAGTTGTACCCTTTTTTACGCGTTGTCATTGCAAGGGCACCCATTTGATCAAACTATTTTAAGTTGTAAGTCCTGCAGGGACATTGGAAACAATATACTGTGTTTTTGAGCTGATCTGTGTAACTCACCTGCGCAAAGGGCGATAACAATGGTGAACATTCATACATATGCATTCTGTAATCTGGATAAAAGCAAAGCGGATTACCGTGAAATTACATTATTCCTCATTTTATAGTGAGCCCCCCCCCCCGGGGGGATCATGTGGACCACAGTTTGACAGTGAGCGTTGTAGCGCACAGCACTTTCACACTGGCAGTGGCAGTACCGTTTGTACAGTGCAGCGGCGCTCTTTACGCACAGGCAAGTATAGTTGAGCGAGTGACCGTGTGTGTTTGTGTGTTTGTGTG
>NW_023340095.1:10772778-10773701 GCF_004916995.1 Morone saxatilis | reverse complement strand
GAGAGAGAGAGAGAGAGATATTACAGGGCTTGTAAATAATAAATAATCGCCGAAGAGACAACAGCGAAAACCACCACCCACCCTCATCATCATCATCATCATACATGATCACCTTCGGCTGGGCAGGACGAGGAATTAAATGAGACAGAGGACAAGAACATGTCCATAATTAATAATAACAAATAATAACTTTTGACCCCTTATGCAGAGTGGTGTGACTGATGGGGGGTGAAACAGGCTTAAACCGTAAATAAGGAGTAACAAAAATCTCATCCAATTATAGTGTAATATTGAGTTTTAAACGCATGGAAGTCGTTCAATTTCACAGATCAAGCCAGTGTTGAAAATCTGAAAGGGATATGAGGTAATTCCATTGTTATCCTTTCTGTGTCAAATGATTCCACACATTATTCCTCTGTTTCTCTGAGTGCTGTCTCGTTGCGCCTTGTTGATCTTGCTGCTAAAATCTTAAAAGAAGTGAAACATGTTTTCAAACAATCAAAGTATAACGCAGTTTGTTTGGAGAAAAAATCAACAACAATGAGACATTTTATTTGCAATGTATCCAGTCAAATATGATCTTCTAAGCAGTGAATGCGCACAGTTTAACGCGCGGGCCCACCGCTGTAACCTGTGGATAATAAGATCCACGTCTAGTGGAGCCTTAAAGGGAACAGAGAGCGGTTGCATTAAAAGGTTGGATGCGGTTTAGAAGAGATAAACTACAGAGGGATGCCTGCCATCCTGTCATATACTGCACAGATCAGTGTCTTGTGCTCCAGTGATGGAAACACACTAAAAATGAATTATTTCTAACTGTTGTTATCCAGAAAGATGGGGTATGTAGTGTTTGATATGCTTTTTCATCTGTTAAAGGAATGTTGACATTTGTCTCGAGGTGACCCCCCCCCCCCCCCCCCCCC
>NW_023340095.1:10754125-10772678 GCF_004916995.1 Morone saxatilis | reverse complement strand
AGATTTGTCCGAAAGTTCGCTTCTTGGACTGCTGTTCCTTCCTTCCCTCTCAGACCCTAGTTTTTTCCCTAAATACTTTTTGTTTTTATAATTATTTAGGTAATGGTATTAGCTGCGGATCTCTGTCATGTTTCATCATGTTTTGATATTTGGTTGTAGGTAGCATCCGGGTTGGATAAGTTGTCCTGTTTTTACTGTTATGTCTATTAGCATCATAGTTGGCAGACCCCATCTTTGAATCAATAAACGTAATGTTAAGTTTGTTAAGTCCTTGCACGGTGACATTGGAAACAAATACTTATTATGTGATTATTTGAGTTCTTGATGTGTCAACCTCACCATGCGCTTAATAGGGCGATAATATCAACTTTGCATGGAACATGTCTATTTATATATTATCATATGCATTTTTCCTTTAATCTGGATATAAAGCAAAGCGGATGACCGGTGTGATAAGGATTTAACATTTGATAGCTCTTTTAATGTGATGTTGCACCCCGCGCCCCTGTTTTTTTTATTATTTCATTCACAGATTATTTGTTGTTGATTTGTTTATTTTTGAGTCACGGTTGTTGATTTTTCAAGGGGGATCATGTGGGAATCCCACAGTTGTTACCAGTTGTTGCAGTGGTTTAGGGCGCTATGCAGCACTTTCAACACCCTGGCTAGTTGGCAGTCACTCTGTTGTGTTTGTATCATGTGCCAGCGGCCCGCTCTATGTACGTCACAAGCCATAGTATATTGTTTGAGCGAGTGACCTGTGTGTTTGTGTGTTTTGGTGTGTGTGTGTGGTGTGTGTGTGTGAGAGAGAGAGAGAGAGAGAGAGAGAGAGAGAGAGAGATATTACAGGGCTTGTAAATAATAAAAATCGCGGAAGCGACAAAAAGGCGAAACCAGCCACCCACCTCCATGCATCATCATCATCATACATGATCCCCGTTCGGCTGGGCAGGACGAGATTAAATGATGACCAGAGGACAAGAACATGTCCATAAATTAATAATAACACGAATAATTAACTTTTGACGCGCCTATGGCAGAGTGGTGTGACTGATGGGTGAAACAGGCTTAAACCCGTAAATAGGAGTAACAAAAATCTCATCCAATTATAGTGTAAGTATTGAGTTTTAAACGCTGGAAGTCGTTCAGATTTCACAGAAATCAAGCCAGTGGTGAAAATCTGACAGAGGGATATGAAGGTAATTCCATTTGCTTATCCTTTCTGTGTCAATAAATACACACATTATATACTCCATGATATTCATAGAATGTACTCGTTGCCTTGTTGAAATCTTGACCTGTAAATCTTAAAAAGAGATGTAATAACACAGTATAACACATAAAAATTCAATTTATTTGCAATGTATCCAGTCAAATATGATCTTCTACAGCAGTGAATGCGCACCGTTTATACGCGCGGCCACCGCTGGTAACCCTGATGGATAAATAGAGATCCACGTCTAGTGGACCTTAAAGGGAACAGAGAGGCGGTTGCATTAAAAAGGTTGGATGCGGTTTAGAAGAGATAAACTACAGAGGGATGCCTGCATCCTTGTCATAATACTTGCACAGAATCAGTGTCCCTTGTGCTCCAGTGATGAAACCACCACTAAAAATGAAGTTATTTCTAAACGTTTGTTTATCCGAGAAAAGATGGGGTATGTAGGTGTTTGGAATATGCTTTTTCATCTGTTAAAGGAATGTTGACCATTTGTCCTCGAGTGACCCCCCCCCCCCCCCCCCCCCCCTTGGTGCGAAGGTGTGAAGTTTTATTCACGAAACGAGTTGGTTTTGGATTTGACGAAGATTTTGGCGTAATTTAAAAAGAAAATACTTATTCCAGTATTTTATTTGTTAGGAATGGTGTCTCTTGCAGCGCCTGTCCATATTTCTCAGGATTTCTTTTCGCATGTCTCAGGAACGAGAGAATCCAGCATGAAGGTGACAGTGGCACACGGACTGATACCGTCCCCTGCTAGAGCTCCAAATCTGGATAAAAAACGTATTTGGGAAGTTAAAGGAACACAAAAGAGAGTCAGAGAGCCACAGACACAAGATTATACAAATATACGCGTGAACACGGATTAAGTTCTGTCTGCAAGAAGGCAAGGCAAAGTGATGAAATATGCGTGCGCTAGTGTGTGCGTGTTTGTGTGCGCACCTGAGCGCGCGAACGATCTGTCTGTATCGGATTTGTGCGCGTGCTGTAGCCAGGGGTTTGTCTGTAAAAGCAGGGGAGCGCGCACTCATGCTCGCTCACAAGCGCACTGGCAAAATATAGTTGTTGTTTTTTTCATATTTGGTACAAGCTTATTTCTCCCCTAATTAATGAGTCATTAGAATCGTTACACTGCCTGACGAAGTGGATTACGTTTATGTTTGGTTCCATACCATCCTGTTTGTTTTTCTCATCTCTAAAAATGTCACCTCTTTTTCTTCAGTAACTGTGGAAATCAGACCCTTTTCAAGACCACCACGAGTTATTTTTATTTATTTTTTTTACTGCTGAGGAGCTTACAAATTACGTACTCTTCCCAGCCCACACAGGGGACCATGCAATCCTTAACACAAAAATCACCTAAACTGGAGTTAGTAGCAGCTCTTCATTTGACTGCAGCTTTACACTGGAGATGGAGGATGGAGGATGGGGGGGGGGATGTATACAGATGCCAATTGTGAACCATATGGCCCCATTCCAAAAACCTTATCTGTGTTTTATGAATATTCATATATTCTGTGCGCAGGAGTACAGTCAAGTCATCTGTTCCGAATGCAACTGTTTGTGTGTGTGTGTGTGTGTGTGTGTGTGTGTGTGTGGATAAACTACATTCTTAAATGACCCTGTGTTACAGCTCTCAGCAGTTTCTTCTTTCTTAATTGAATGTGAGTTTAGTTTGATTCTAATAATTCTATGGACTACCCTCTAAACATGAAATGGAAGCTGAACGATAGTACCCTCTGCTGCATCTTTGGTTTTATAGTGGCACCCGCTGTTAACTGACTGTGCAGTTCCAGTGTGCAGCTGATATGCGAGTTCATAGTATATCAAAATGTTTACAAGGGCTCGTGTGAGGCACCGAGAGAGACTGGTGTAGAAAAAAGGAGACAGGAGGATTTGTTAGTTATGTTTCCCTTTCATTTTTCTCCCTTTTGCACTCTCACAACGCTGCAGATAGACACTCCTTGTACACTATTCTTCCTTGTGTATTTTCTTTTTTCCTCTCCTCTGAAACATAGGGAAAGAATGGTGTTACATTTAGCGGCCCACACAGCTCCGCTTTGTCACAAAGGCCCTCTTACAGTCATATCTATGCCTGCTGTCGCCTGATAAAGGAGCTTTGACCCTCCACTGCCACCAGGCTTTTTATTAGAAGAATGGCAGTCTTTGATTAGGTGGTGATCCACTTACATTTGTTGGAAAACGGAATGTGAACCTCTGTGCTTTCATCTCCTCTATCTCTGTCTGGGTGAGAGATGATGAGCAACTTAAAGCCATCGATCAACTATAGAGAAAAATCTATTAAACTAATACAATTTAACACCAAATCCTCTTGTCTCGCATTTGCAAACAGCCAAGATGTGTTTTCAAAGTTGACCAATTCCTGATGACAGACAAGATGCGATTATTTGGTTAATGGGATAAATTATTAAATGTAGATTATATGGTATTATTGCTTTCCCCTCTTTGTTCAGTTTTTGTTGATCTTTCCTTCTAATGACAATGAGAAAAACTAAAAGACATACTAATGGTGTATTGTCCATACCTTGCCATATGTTAGTGACAGGGAAAAAAATAGCCATAAGACATTTGCCCCAGAAAATGAATTTTAACCATTTTTTATTGTGTTTTCCTCTCCTGGGGATTTCACCCTGCAGCCAGATAAAGAATAAAAAACCTTCTGTTTGTGTAATCTAGACTGTGGTTTCATTGTGAGAGTGGAAACCATTAAGTTTCCTATAAATCTCCCCTCTTCTCAACAAACAAACTGCTTTTGAACCACTGGCATCAATAATACATGTGTAGCACCCACAAAGCGGCCCAAGAATCCCTAATGAGAAATCACTCCAATATTCCAACAGGGACTGAAAGTGTGTGTGCAGTAGCCTACTGAAAAGTGAGTCTATGACCTTATTGTCTCTAATGGTGTTTTTTTGTTTTCTTTTTAATCTGCTGTGATGGTGCTGTAATATTCTTTAATCAATACCACAGGGACTTAAAACATTTATATTTGTATCACATTCTTCCAAAATGCATTCGATTACCACCAATTTCTTTGTTAAGAATGACAAGACGGAAGCATTATTATTATTATTATTCCTTTCTGAGGACATGACTGCAGACATTGTTTTCCAGTTTTGACTAGTTGATGGGCTCATAACCAGTCAGACCGTCTGCAGCCAGCAGAAATGATTGGATCATATCCTATGTGACCTTTACAAGCGCAGCACCCTCATTTATCACCTGCAGTTATAAATGCACCACACATGTGCATGTGTTTTGCCATGCATCATTGTCAGCTCAGCTATTAAATGTCCTTTTTGTGAAGGATGTCATAATTGGATTGGAGCATCACCCATGTCTGTACATGCTTCATTTTGCCAGCTGTTTATCGTCATGTGTATTTAAAATGCAAATTCTGTGTTTGGAGCGTGGTTTACAAGCAATTAGATTACTGCAGATTTGATAAGGTTTGTTCAAATGTAGAATGCTTTTTGCTTTTTTTTCACTCCCTCTGTTTCTCTGCTTTTATGGTTTCCTTTTTGCTCTTTGTAAATTAAGTGAGCTTTCAGTTTTTGTGTCTGTGAGAGAATGAAAGGGAAGTCAGCAAGAGAGAGACAAGCAAATATAAATACTGATAATCTCGGTACAATGCAAGCCCAGAGAGCTGAATACACAGCAACTTAAGGCCTTCATTAACAAGGTAGTGCAACAAACACTCGACAACAACACAGGCAAGGTCCTGCTTGATATCTTTGACAATATACCACAGCTAGTTTAGACAGATTGGGGACTAAGTTTCAGCAGCGGGGAAATCAATGTGTTGCATTTTAATTAGGTTGGCAAATGTGTGTTTAGGGCCACCAAGAAGAACTTGCAGCACGGAAAACAATAGAATTCTCAGGGCTTCTGCTAACATTCAACCTTTTTGAGTCTGAAATGGGATCGCCACAAACAGCACTTCAAGAAAAGAGGCCAAATGGTGCTGTGTCATGCACGGTGTAGACAACTGTCAGTCACAAATCCCTGCTTGGACTTATTCTCTCTGTACCACTGTTGCCGAAAGGTTCAAGTGTGATATCTGGGTAAATCCTTGTTTATACAAATAGCAGACAGAACCAGCAAGCAAATCAAAAAACGTATCCTATGGGTTCACCCAGCTTTACTCAGATAAATACTGAAACAAAGTTTAGTTAAACATTACACCATAGTGCAGTTGAAAAAGTCACACAACTCTTTTCAATGCATCATTGCAACAGTTTCAGCTATCTTGCATTCATCAGGGAGGTCAACTTTCACTGGTCTTTATTTTTTTGAATTTTGTGTTCTCAAAACTAGAAGGTTCAGAGGTTCATCATCAACAAAAAAAAATAAAAAACACACTAACATTCGCAGACGTTTTACAAAAAAAAAATACGGCCGTCTTTCTTATGATATGAAAATTTGTGTTTTGGCAAGATGTCAAACAAGAAAAGGCTGCAACATTTTTACATTGAATATTCTAAACAGAGTTTTCTTGTGATATCTTCCCAATAATTGTTTGAAATGTGACACTTAGTTTTTTATAGGATTCGCATAAAGTTGTCTTGTCAATGTGGACTGATGCCAGTGTGCCTCACACATTGGCACTCCAAGACTCACTCCCACACACTTACACACATACCCACACACTCATACTGCCTTCACCCTGGGCCATCACTCTGAAGTATACAGCAAATGTGCAAGATCCAGGCCCTTGAAAGCCTCAGTCATGCGTTCACTAAGCAATGTAAATGTCGAGAGTCTGAACGCATCATGTATGTCTGTCACTTGGTGAGACTTTTGATCCCCTTTGTTGTTGCTGCTACTCGTCTCACAATAAGCCTGTCTGTCCTCTGCATCCTCCTGGAGGCTGTCATGCGCCGACCCTTTTGACAACCACATTTTGAGGGTTTCAAAATGTGGTGACAAAAGGTCTGGGAAACATATACTCTGTGTGTGTGTGTGTGTATATGTGGTGACTGTGTCTGTCAGTGTTTGTTTATATGGCTGCATGGTTGGAGGGATAGAGGGTGACTGACAGACTAACCGAGCTCCAGAGACTCTCTCTCTCTCTCTGCTCCGCTGTCTGCCTGTTCCTCTTTCTCCGCCCACCCCCTGCCTTCATCTGTGGCTTTGTAAGCCTCCACATAATGTGGGAGCATTAAAATGACAATGGAAATTATGGCTAATCTTTGTTAAGACACACTCATTACCGCCATGTTTTAGAATGAGAGTCCGATGATAAGAGTTGGTCTGCCATGTTTTTTTTCCTCTCTCTGAAGCGACAGCCTGACATATTGGAGTGATGTGTTTTATTCTCACTTTTTTGTGTTATTTTTTCTATTCCCGCTCTAAGTTAATAATGGTGGCGAACATATGAAAAGATGATAATAGGCTGACAACTTGGGCATGAAAGACTGGCTCCACCTTCAAACGAGCTTTTCATGCTGTTCTGCATGTGGGTGTGTGTTAAAGGGCTGATTTCTCTCGACTCTCTCCCTCCCTGTCTCCTTTCCTCTTTTAGTAATCCCCTTATAAAATATTCATAGCTAATCTGCATTTACAATGTAATTACAGACGGGCTTTGAGTGATATCGGATATGGCCGGCGGAACACACACTTCACGCAAAATCTTGATTCGATGATTTGTGTGTGTCTAAATAAATACGAATCAGGCCGGGATGTCTTTTGTGCTCTAAGGTTTAAAGCAATTTTTTATTTAGTTTTATTTAAGAACTATTCATTCAGTCAGTCAGTACAATTGCAGCAAGAGTTTGCCAAATGTGTTCATACCAAGAACCCACAATGTGATGTTACAGTTTATTTATCTTAGAAGGCCTTGCATCTGAAAGGAGTTACTGTAAATTGTTCTGATAGCTTGATAGCTCTAGCAGAATGAAGGTTGTCACAAAACTATCTCTTCTGTCTTTCTGTTTTGCCCACGCTGCTCAAACCCCACTGCCATCTTTTGGGCACCACTGGGCTCCGTTTAGTGCTAATGGAGCAGTGTGCCCTGTATGCTATTCTTGCGGGTCGATTTTTCACTTGTGTTAGAGGAGAGGGAGGGCGGCGTCCTTTTAAATGAAGCACTTGGCGTTTGTGACCTGTAATAAATGAGTTTGCAGTCAGTCATGGCAGCTGTAAGGAGACATCTGGGAGTAAGAGAGAGAGAGAGAGAGAGAGAGAGAGGGAGATATTCAGACTTGACTGGGAAACAGTTTATCTATGCAAGGATGAAAAATGGCTGCACCAAACATGTTATCCTTATACAAAAAATAATATTAGTAATCCTATTGTAAAATGTTAGTAGTTTACTATAAAAATGTCACAGAGAGGTTATACAATGGAGAATCTTAATGTAATACCACCAGGATTAAAATTAAATCACTATGATCTCACCATTGAATACGATATGACAAGCGCACAACAAGTCTCTGTCTGAGTATTAGGCAAATTGATATTTTTCACAGAACCACAGAGTCAATCAAAAACTGGAATGCATGTAAAATAATATTTTATTAAGAATAATACATTTTTGATGTCCTCTTCATCACCTTGCATCAACTCAATCACTGTGCAAAAACACATCACAAACATGTTACATTTATTAAAATATTTTTTTGCTCTTTTTGAGTGTTTATGAAGGCACTGATCTTATTTGTGCTTTAAAATCTCTGTACTGACACATTACCCTGTGAAACATGACTAGTGGCTTTTACTGTGTAAATACTAAAATATCTGTTGATTTCACAAAACTGCTTTGGGAGTTTTTATTGGAATATTGATTTTGTTGTATGAATGTAGTATGAAAGCACAAAAACACAATAACCTTAGTTCTTGGTAGAATAACCATTGAATTGTTAGTATTGATTTGTAGCCTTTTCAGAGCCCACCTTATGGACATTTATGCCCCCTTTATTATTAATAACAGGTACACTGTACTAGCAGAGCAAAGTCATGACAGATATGAGAATCTTTTTTTGTTATTTTTAGTTTCAATAAGACACATAACCTAACCCTCACGTTTATGTAAATAGATTTGTATACATTTCTCTTCAATGTTAAAGGAGATGTTTGGCATTCTTTGTAGGCTGTATTACCGTGGCTGTCGCTGATGTGAAGCAGCAGTCACCTTGCAGCAGAGCAGAAATAGCGCAGCTCTCTTTCCCTGGATGTAAAGGTACATAAAGCACAGGATGAGAGGAGCAGGAAAGGCAATTGACCTTGGCTGCTTTTGGGGGCTGGCTATATAGCCGCCCGGATGGATGCTATGGTTCTGCAGCTTGGCCCGGGTGGGAGGGAGGGGAACAGAGTGACAGTGCTGAGTATGACAAGTATTGTCCACAGTATAGAAAAGCAGATGCATGCATAATTGTTAAATTTCAGCCATTTTGGAAAAAAATATACTATCCTGGAAAATCTTTTCATCAACATCTAAAGCTGATGAAAATGGATTGTGGCAATTTATATATACAGTATTAGAGTATAAAGGAACTGTAACAGTAAGCTTTGAATTGTGTGTGTGTGTGTGTGTGTGTATGTGTATGTGTATGTGTGAAGTGATGCAATGGGTGGGTGGGATGGGAGTGTATATCAAATGTGAGAGGAGCTGACTAAGTGCAACCCAGGTCCAAAGTCAACCCTGCCATTTTGCCCTGCTGTGCTAGACTGTTTACCTGAGACAGGGGTGCTTTATCTCAGCCAGTCACTAGTGCACATGTAAACACACAAGGGGGTGGGGGTGGGGGGCACACTGCATATCATGCTGTTTTCAGCCCCCCTGCCCTTGTTCCAAAACCTCTCTCCCACAGAGAGACATTATCCCCCGATGGCAAGGTGAATGGGGTGCTGATGTAAGATTATTTGTAGCAGCCAGAGCAAGGCAGAAAAAAAAAGACGGGATGGGGGGGCGAAAGAGAGAAAATTCTCCTAATTTTAGCCAGAGAAGGGCAAACGGCAAACGGCCGGGTATACGGGAGGAGAGGTGTCTTTCGGCGGGGATGGGACATGGGTGAGTGTCTCGGGAGTCTTGGTTAAAGTGGTCGCTATCACAGGAGCTGGACGGACAATTAATCAGCAACAGCCCAGAGGGGGAGCTGGGGCTCTGACAGAGACACTTCATTTTGCACAGGACACACACACACACAACTTCTGACAGGCTCACCCGTAGCTTCTTCTCACCTCTTTCTCTTTGCCTCTGTTCTTGTGGCTTATCTCGTTTCCTCCTCCTTGCCCTCCTTTATTCCCTTGTCTCCTTTCTTATGCTCCTCGTTTTCTTCTTCTCTCATGTCCGTTTTCCCCCTCTTATCTTCTCCCCTTGATTTTCCTCTTCTTGCTTTCAAATTTTCCCATCTCCTTTCCTCACCTCTTTTCTCCTTGTCCTGTCCTCTCCTCAAACATGTGTTTAGATCCGGGAGCCTCTTGATTAGAATCAGTTGAGGGTCGCTCTTGTGACCTGACAGCTGACTCGAAACTCTGCGAGAGCTAGAGACAGGCAGGAGGAAAAATAAGGTGAGAGAGGGTAGACCGGTGGCTATACTTCACCCTAACTGCCCCTCTCTTCTTCCCTGTGCTCATCCCTCCATTTCTGCCTTTCCACCCCCTCTCTCTCCCCCATGGCTGGTGCTGAGTGATTGATGGATTCAGGTTTGACATGGCCCGGTTCACCCGAGGGCGTTAGCAAGGACACTGGTGAGATTTAGCCAGATGCTGAGGAGAGGCAGACAGGGAAAGTAAAAGACAAAGACAGGAAAGAGGCTGTGCTCGACACTGTTGACCATCATGCCTTGCCAGGGTTGCCGGGGTGAGTAAGCTTTTCCTCTAACTGTGCACCTGTTCTCAGTTTTCCATTGCATCACTCTGTGGCTTTTCCACTATGGCCAGGATGTAACGAAATATGATTGTAGCTGAATGCACACTAAGGTAATGAGTTTCAATAATGAACCTTAATGCTGAGTGCAAAAAGTAGAGATTTTATTTCCTGATGAAAGCACATTGACACTGCTCACTGTTTAGAGCTAGACATCATAGTATTTTGCATTTATAACAGGGATTTTAAACGGTTTTAAAGCACCTAGGACTGCAGAATTTTCTCAGCACGTACAGCATAATCCTAAAGGGGATTAAGACATTTAAAACAGTTATATATGACAGCCCAATGTTCCCTTTAGACTCTATATACACATCACACAAAAAGCAGGGTTTCTTTGAAACATGAAATAGGTAAGAGAGTTTATTGTTTGTATTATCTTGCATTAGATGGAGATAACAGCATGATGCAGGTATATAAATATGTTTCTCATCTTCAGCTTCTACTGCTCCTCTTTCAAACAGTGACATATGAAACTGAGCTGTAGCTATATATAACATAAACTATAGACATAAGCAATGTCTGATCATAAATGTACCTACAGTAAGTCCAGTGTATGTGTTTCTCTGAGTTGAATTGAGTCGAGGTTGTGTGCTGCATTCCCCTCCAGGGGGGTCCTGGTCCTCCCAGTAAGCAAACACCCACTTGACATGGAGCCAAGCAAAGGGGAACAAGGCCCGCAGTGTCTCCCTGCTCCAAGGGCTTTGTCCTGGAGGAGGCTCCCGCCGTGGCTCCCGGCTCCTAACCCCACGTGACACGCCTGGAGATGAGGGAAGCACTTGTCTCATGAACATTGTCTGCACAGGGATGGGCCCTTTCCAGCATTCAACAAGTCTGACCTGTGCAAAATGGACCCGAATACTTTTTGGGATGCGCTTGATTTATATGAAGAAAAACAATGATAAAAAAAATACAGTTTAAAAGATGAGGAAACACATCTCAGATGTTTGTTTTTCCAAAGTTCTATTCTATGCAGCATCTAGTTTTAATATGATGATAAATAAAAAGCTGAATCTTCAGGGAGCACAAACGGCACATGGGTAAACGTCTCAGCCACCACTGCAGACCCTTTAGGGTTTTCAGCAAAGATGTCCAAAGTCAACCACCAGATTAAGTGATGCCCAACATCAACATTTAAAAGAGCAGACTTCTGGAAAAAATGGAAATAGATACATGGCACATATTGCAGAGCTGTATTTGTAATGTTCAGCAATTAGGTTATTATGCAAGTGTATCCATTGAGCCCAACCACAAAAAAGTTTCTTCTAACAGATGAATTCATATGGCCTCTCTAGTCATGGATTTTAAACTGCCCCCCTTACTGAATTGATTGATTGCAAGTGTTCTTTCACAAGGTAAACATTAATTGCCTTTCTAACTTTATTGTCTATCTCATTCTGATCTGACAACTCATATATTTGCCTTCTTTAATTATTCACATTCTGTTGTGTACATCTAAAAACAACATACCTCCATTGTTTTGTTTATTTTTTTTTGTAAAAAAAACTCTTCTCCACACTACATTGTGTGAACAATAGTTAAATGTCCTCTTCTGTCTCAAACTGTCTCAGTACACCTTTTCAATGTTGCAATTTGGGGGGGCTGCATCAAACAATTCCTGTAACTTTATAAAGCAGACAATCTAGCAAGAAAGCCCACTTGATGCAGTGATTGGCCAGGTGTGCCATTCTTACATCATCATTTTTCAAATGCTCCATTTCCCTGTTCCACTCTAAAAACAGATTTACACACCCTAGAGACCATTAAGAAGACTCCAGTTGTCAAGAGAGGAAAAATTAAATTTTTGTGTGGACAGAAGACCAAACTGGAGAGAAGAATCTGTCTGGCTGAGTGTGGATGTACTCTCAGTTTGTTAAGGCATGATGCAGCAAAGTACAAAACTCCTTGAGGGAGGTAATCCTGACTCTGCACCCTACCTGCCTGCCTCAAGTCTTCACAGTAAATAGGCAGTTTCATCCTCTCAGTGCTGGCAATATCTCCCAATCTCACTGACTGCATGGTGATGAGTATATTGTGTATGTGTCACCCGGCTGTCTCATAGCTGTGTCTGGCTATCTGAGCAGTGAGCACAACAACAACAGGAATCTTCTGCTCTCCCTCTCACCGCCGCCTACCACATTCCGGGCTTTTGCTCTGGCAGCAATGTGAAGTCAATAGGATGAATAAAACATACCTGAATAAGAATCTTCTACCCTGGGAAATGTCAAGCTGTCAGTATAGCTTAATGGGAAAACATAAGGCCAGTCCCAAGGGTCGGACAGTTTATCGCATAGCACCTATAAAAATGCAGACAGGTCAATTGGTTCCTTTGTACATCACAAATACACAAACTCTGGCTTGACTTACTCGAAGTGGTCACTTGTCAACACCCCCTCATGTTTGCGATCATTGTATCCATGCATTTTATGAATGATCAAGATGGACAAGTGAGAGAGGTTTTCATTTAGGGAACATATTTGTCTTAGAATTTAAAACCCACAATGGCGCAATTATCCAAAATGTTTCTGATAGATAGTCTAAAAATATTTTCTTCATGCTTCGTTAAAGATTCAGTTTCCACTTGGGATTTTTTGTGTGAAAAACTAGTGTGCACCCATGATACTGAAACCCCTTTGGGTAAAACCATCCTCTAAATTGCATATGGTAGGTGCATTTCATTCAACTGATGTGTCACTGAAAAACTACTATTTAACACACATTACTACACATATTACACAACACTCATCTTGGCTTTTGGTGGCAGTAGCTAACCCCTACAGCTAATTATCTTTAAATTAGGGCTGAGGTCTAGGTTTAATTAGGCCTAGCCATGAGGAGGTTTGAAGCTCAACACTAAATCCAGCAACTTCAGCTGCCAAACCTCATCAGCCTAATGGAGACTCAAACACGGAGGGCCCTCAGGGGCCCGACAGGCTAGCCTAGTCAACCAAGGTCCACACACACACACACACACATACACTACTATTCATACATGATCCAAATAATCAAGACATGTTGAAGATACAGCGAGACAGGTTCTGCATAAATGTGTGTGCAGAGAAGTTACACTTTTTAATTGTATCATTTAAGTTTCTTTGGTATAATGCTTAACTCCTAGTCTTCTCTGTTTTTGTTGTTATTATTGATACTCAATAAAACCGTGCTGGAAAGTAACTAAGTACATTTACTCAAGCATTGTACTGAAGTACATTTTTGAGGAACTTAAGTATTTTGATTTTATATATATATATATATATATATATAAATATTGTACTTCTACTCCACTACATTTATTTAACAGCTGGAGTTACTAGTTATTTGATTCATATTTTACAAAAAACATTTATAAAGTATGATACTGTACTAAAGACAAAACGGTCCAACAATATATGAAGTATTTAAAATGTGGTCCACCTCAGCTAGGTATAACACCGAAAGTGCTTATGCGTTACAGCGTCAATAGTATTCCAGTAATGTGACATCCCATCCATTTTTTTTTTCCATTCCCACACGTCAATGCCTGATGATATGTTTGTACACAATCAAAAGGGATCGGGAGCTCCTTTCAGGAAGACAAGTGAAGTGACAGCATGGTTTGAGTGGATGGCAAGATAAATGTAACTCTTTTGCATGTTTAAATAGAGATTACATGACAATAAAAATATCTACATGTGTATGATGTGTTGATCATTTGAAATTCTCGAAAACTCTTGAATGGTCTATGGTTATCCTTAGACTATAGGCTTGATACAGCATATATCTCTTCTTATTCAGCAAATTTGTTATACAAATTGGTCTGCTGGTTCTTTGTAGCCATCTGGTGTAAGGTAGACTGTACGCCCTCTGAAAAAATCCGCTTGGATGAAAACAGGAGGCTGTAGCCAACCAGATCCCAGATCTCACTCTTCCATGCCAGTGCCTGTTTCTTACCTTTATTCCCCTGCCATCTCCTTCTGCTGTGGAAACCAGAACTCTGCTGTTAACACTGAAAATGGAGATATCGAGCAGTGAAAGTGTGTGTCTAGGTTGCCCTTTATTTTATAAATGCTACTGACCACAGTAACATTTCCATTGTTTGGAGTCACGTGAGCTTTAAAAGCCATGATTTACAAAAACAAACATCATAGTGGGCTTTGTTCACACTCTATCTAATGTATATATGTATCTTTACACACCCACATTCTAGCTACGCATGTACGGTACACACATTACATACAGGTTACATGTGATTTGGCCCAAGACATCAGATTGGTTGCCAAGCGTGGAAGGTCCATAGGATGTATTGTAATTTCTCCTCCTCTTCCCACCCACCATCTGCCCCAGTATTTCCTTAACTGACTTGCTGTAATTGGAACAAGCAACCTGACAAAGCAGTCATTAGGCCCGTCTGAATAAGAGAGAGTGAGACATTGGTGGAAAAAAAGTTAAGATTTCAGATATTGGAGAGAGGGGAAATGAGATAAAGCGGGAAGGAAAGTTCATCCAGAGGTAGGCCATTATCAATAATGAGCTGTGAATTACAAACAAACAAACATATGTGGGACAGTGAGGAAGAGTTAGGGAAAGATTAGCAGTTTTCTAAAAACCAACCACCAGAGAGTGTGATCAGCAGATGGGAAAGGAGGAGAGAAATAAATGATTAAGGAGGGAGAAAAGTAGAAAAGAAGCATGGTTAAACATATGATACTGTTAGTCAGTGTTTCTCAACCTGTGGGCCGGGGACTCCCAGGGATACTTGAGGGGATTACAGCAAAAAATATTTCATTGACTAGGTTCAGGGTTAGGGTTAAATATTGTTTAAGAATGACTTAAAGTTAGTTATGGAATAACTAAATCTTATCAGACGGGGATCCCTGAGACTACATGTGTGTCGATTTGGGGGCCCTTGACACCCAAAAAGGTTGAGAACCACTGCTGGAAGTGACAAAACATAGCTCAGCGTTCATGTGCTTTTATTCAAGGGATGAGAGGACAGCTTGAGACAGACAGTTACGACCTATAAGGAGAGTTCCTGAGTGAGTCAGCAGCATAAACCTTCTATACTCTAAGCAAGCTTGTTGTAAAGGTTCACCGTCTACTATGCCAAAACAATAGTGCAATAGTGTCTGTTAGTGGTAGGATTTTATTAAATATTACTTTTCAGTTGTTGACAGTTCTGTTTTTTAGTAGATGGAAGGCAAAAATAGAAAAAAAAAAGGTTTCTCTTTTTGGATAATGTTTGGTTCATACTTGGCAAACATAAAAACGGCAAAACCCCATTATGCTGAAAGGTTAACAAGTATCTGAAAGTAGCATCAGAGACGAGTTCCTGTTCCTCTTTCAAATTTTTGTGACTTTTTCTGTGATAGTGCATCTCTATATGGTTGCACCACCACCACTTCCAACTCATTTTCACTGCCTCAGCTCCAAAAGTTGACACCATGGTAATGACTGTAGTCTCAGTCTATAAACACAAGTAATTACAAACTGCTGGTTATTGGATGAAGGTGTTTTATTAAAACGCTGATATGAAGCCTCTGGCAACTTGACAAAACCACAGAGAAGAAGTGAGTAGAGATTGAATATAGATTCAGACTTCTAAATTTGACACCTCGTTCTCTCTAATGAATAGGTCAGTCGGTCTGCCAAATCATTGTAAACAGCCTTCATGTAAAGGACCTTCCAGTCCAGGATTTTGGTTGATTTTTGTAACAAAGGATGTTTGCAATTCATGTGTTGGCATAGCTACAATACTTCGGTTTACCTGTCCTTTATACTTGAGACACAGACAGACAGCAAATGGATAAATAAAGACTGAGCGAAAAATTGGCAGTGGGTGTGTTTGTTCTGTGGGGCATGTTGGCCGCCTCTCTGGACTGACAGCCAGTCTGTCTCAGAGGATTGAGTGACGGAGAGGGGCAGCGAAGCTGGCAGGACGCTAATGGGTGTGATGCTAATGAGCTTCAAGCCAATAAACAAGCGCTCCCTTCCCCTCCTTTCACCTCTGATCTCCTCTCTTGTTTGTTTAACAGCGTCACAGGTAAGATGAGGTGAATTCAGCCGCGTTGCCAGAAACTAATAAAAGGCTTGAAAAGCAACGGATTAAGCTTAAATTTAGTCTCAAGCAATTACTCTTTTTTTGTCAGTGATTCTAATATTAATGAAACATTTTTTTGCCTGAAGTTCGGTATATTTTAAATCCATCCATTACATACGGACTTTTAAGCTTTGTATTATTAACTTAGTTTAAATTGCATGCATTCAAATCTAATAAAAAAAATGTTAAAATGTAATTGACATTTAAGAGAATTGTCTACATCTTTGAGGGCATTTTACAACCACTCAAACACTTTTACACAAATCTACTACCCAAGAAAATGTCCTGTAAAATTACACTACTTCCACAAGAATAAGACATTTTGGTACACTCCACACCTGGGGAAATAACACAAAATTGACTCAACAATAACCATCTTACCCTCGCCCCTTTATGCTTATGGATGCTTTTCTGTGCTTTTTACCGTCTTTCTCTGTAACAACCTGTGATGTCTCACACTTTTGTCCCCTCTTTCCTACCCTGGAGAAATGTCACTTGGGCCGGCGTCGTCCGTCAAACTGGCATCTCTGACAGAGCGCTCGGCTAAAAGGCCATGCTCCGATTGGCATGGGATCCCCTGGCTGTGCTGTGTCAGGCTGCTGCTTTCTCTCCTCTCCTCTCCACGTTATTAGCATTCTCAAATCTGGAAAGATATCGACTCCCTCCGACACTCCCAACCACATTTTCCCCTCTTCCTTTCTTCCTCTTTCCTTGTAGCCTGAGTGGTGTTGCTTCAACCTCTCAGAGGAGATTATATGTAGCGTTTTTTTTGGGTTTTTTTTTTGCGTGTGTTGTTAAAAGCCGAATAAATTCACCTTTTTGATTTGGACACCATAAAATGCAACCTTTACAAAGTAAGCACAGTTTGTTTTATATATTTATTTATTTGTTAACAGATTGATGCTTGTTGTTTCAATGGAGAAAAAAAAAATCTCTGTAGTACAACTAACAATCGATTTGTTCATGAAGTGCAGCCAGAATTCTCTCAGCGGGCTGACAACACTATTAATTGCTCATCTTGCTTTATCTGGAGCCTTTAGCTAATCACAATTCAGTTTGATAGGAATGAGAAGTGACCATGGGCTGTTTGTAAAAGGTGGAGTGAGGCTGTAAGCCCATCTCTTGTTTTTCTTTTCTTTTTTTTTGCCAATGATTAATATTGATTACTCGCGGAAACAAATAAAGCTGAGTCCCTTTGTGACTCTGAATGCAGGTCAGGGCCACTTGTATTCATTTGGAATTCACTCTCTTTTAATTAAGTGTAAATCACTTAATTTGGTCCAGTGCTAAATGTAGTTTACACTGCAGTTTCCTCAGTTAACTCTTTATTGAAATTAAGTTGTCAGTCCTGCTCACATTTAAAAAGTAAGCTCACAAAAATGTTGAAGATGGCTTTGGACGATATCCAGCTGCCCTCCTTTTGAGTGTATTGACTCTCGTCAGTGAGATAGAGATGTGTCAGTTGTTTTTGGGGCAGGCTGCAGCAGTGACATGCACACTGATTGTGCTCAGTTCTGTCTGTTTCCTCATACATATTGAGCAGGGACGACACCGCCGGCCAGAACTGGCACAGGCCACAGAGGGCGGCTTCACGTGTGTGTATATTTGATCTACTGTATGTGTGTTTCCCAGTGCTAATGTGTACTTTTAGTGTGTGTAATGTTAACGGATATGTGTGCTTGTGGTCAGTAAGTTCACAAAGAAGTATCCTGAGGGTAGCTGGATCCCTGTTGGTGTGTGGGAGCAGCCAAAGGCCTTTAAAAGAAGCGTGAAATCAACTTGATCAGACAAATAGTGGAGCTGCTTGTGGTTATGCCAGAAATTCCTGCACAGCACACCTCCCAGGCCTCTTTGATCAAAATTAGTGTGAAATCCGGTAGGGATGCTATCTGAATCTTTAAGGATACAAAAATCCATGCCTATTAACATAATAAAGGAAACATTTAAAAACAGTTCATTTTCAATGGATTCTCAAAGGATTACACTGACTGAGTATCCTTGGAACTTTTTTAACTAAAGCTAAATGCCTTTACCTGATTTCTCATGGTGTAATTGTGCTCATTTTGAATGGTTTGCAGAGTTTATAGCATAATTGTGCAATGCGTGAGGCGGTAGAGCCAACAAATTGGTGAACAATATGCTTTGCCGGATGTGTCCTTCTGATTATGTCAGTGAATGTTTGCTCTGAGCTGAACTTGCTCATACAGTACATTAATCTGTTTGTGCATGTGCAGATGTGTTTGTGCAGACAGATGTAAACTGAGGAATCTGTAGTAATACAGGCTGAAGAAGACTTCAGATTTTACATCTGTTTGGAGCTTGATACAGTATCTGTTTGCAGATACAGTGTACTGTGTGTGTGTGTGTG
>NW_023340095.1:10753849-10754075 GCF_004916995.1 Morone saxatilis | reverse complement strand
TGTGTGTGTATGTATGTGTTTGGTTGCTTGCTGATAATGTAGCTAATGTAATGAATTCCGCATGCCAGGTGAATGCATTCGCTTTGCATGCTCTGCAGTCATACTCACCCAGCATAACCGGGTCTATAGTTCACAAAGGGACAGATGGGGGAAAAAGGATGACAATTTCCTTCTCTTTATGCCATTTTATTTTGTTTTCCCTTGTGCACACGCGCGCGCACACACA
>NW_023340095.1:10741357-10753749 GCF_004916995.1 Morone saxatilis | reverse complement strand
GAGGTGGAAGCAAAACGTTTAACTTTGAAAGTTGGGCTCCTAATTAGCAGAATTAGTGGTAGATCAAAGAGGACAATTACGGGGGGTGTTTTTGGTAGCGAGGGCTCATTAGCATCACAACACATGGACATGGCCATGAAAAAGAGAGCGGGAGAAGGAGTCTCATTACAGAGCACCGCTGTGCTTACGCCGGGCCACATGCAGGCAGATTGGCCGTCAGGAGAGAGAGCAAGAACAACCAGCTCTAACATTCACGCCGACAAGGATGTGCATGTACACACGCAAGTAGGCATGGACGTACAAACACCT
Organism: Morone saxatilis; assembly: GCF_004916995.1. Classification (NCBI taxonomy): domain Eukaryota; kingdom Metazoa; phylum Chordata; class Actinopteri; family Moronidae; genus Morone; species Morone saxatilis. Next base: position 10,753,440 of record NW_023340095.1, on the reverse strand, counting down.
ATGGTTGTGGGTACAGATACAAGAAATCCTTCCCTCATGCACACACAGAGACACACACACATTCAGATATACAGCTCGTAATGTTTGCTGGCACAAAGGAAAACAAAAGCTAGTCCCTGCCTGCTCTCATCCAATTTCAGCTTAATTAAGAGGGGAATTAACTTTGATCTGCTGCAGTGTAGTAGGAGCTTGGTAGCCCAGCCTGTAGAAAAGCCCAAACCCATAAGTATTCTTCAACCTCACCCTAGTCAGACCCAGATTGTTTTCCATTCATTCCACACTGTTTGAAGTCAATACAGATAAGAGCAGGAAAGATTCTATTAGGACTACCTGAGCCTTCCTCGTTAGCTAGATCTAACAAACTCTTGGCAGCGAGCCACTGTGTGTGGCTCTCCACACTAATGGCATAAGCAGAACAAAAGATCAAAGCTTTTGGGATGGCCCTTTATTTCAGCGGCCTCAGTCAGTGGTTCTTAGTCCTTGGTCCAGTGACATGGGTTAATGATGCACTGAAACATATGCTTTAAAAGAGGGCATAGTAGGGTTTTTTTCTCCCTGTTAGTGAAGTTTGAGTATGTTTTAAACCTAGAAAGTAATGCATATAAGGATGAAAGGTTTTATTTTGCAGACAGCACAGTTGGGCCCAATTATTAATAACATTAATTACACAGCTTTTTCGTTTTTATTTTATTTCTACATGTTGCAAGAAATTCCTGAAATGTGTCCAGACAACTGATACAGTTACTGATCAGTTACAGGTTGGTGAATAGTGTTTGGTCTAAATTCACAATGTAGGAAATATGTAATATGCATATTAAATACGTACGGATGGACAATTAGTTCAAAATGCTAAATATATATAAGTATGACATGTATGTTGCTCCCTCTATTCAATATCTTTTGGCTTTTTCACTCAGCCGACACTTACTGACAGCTTTTCCAGTGCTCAATGGCCCTCATCCATATCATACATATTCCCCAGAAGAACAGCAGCAGAGAGCAGTAGTAACAGTGCATCTCTCCTGCTCCCTTGCTGCTTTTCTTTCCTGTTGAGGTGTAGAAAAGCTTCCTCTTCCTGCCACCATCTCCCTGTGTTTCCCTCCATCTCAGGGGAACGCTGGATCTGTCTATCAGCACAGCCCTCCAGGCCACAGAAGGGTGGGACAGTGGGATTAAGGGGTGTGGGGGGTGCTCTGACTGACAGTACTGATAATCACTGTAATGGGTGCAGGGTGAGGAAAGTGGGAGGTAAGCAGCTGTTTCCTAAATGCCACCACCAGCATCCTCCAATCAGGTGATACTGTTTCGTAGTCAGTGAGGGACAAGAAGGACTGAGGGAGTAAGAACAGTAGGAAGGAAAGAGGAAGGATAACAGGAGGGGAAGCCCACAGAGGGCTGGCAGAGAAGGAGTCAGGGAAGATAAATCTCTAAAATCTTCTTCTAGTATGACTGCGAATTATCACCCCTGAAGTAACATAACTAAACTCCAGCCTGGTGGCAAAAATTATTGGGAGTCATTTAAATGAAACCCCTAAAGTTTCATACACTTTGTGATACTTTTAAGAGACATTTTATGTGATTTTGGATTATGCAAATAAACCTGATGTGACTCATTTGTCTTAATATAGGTATTATCCATCAAGGTGTGGAACTTGGCTTAGTTTAGCCTGTACAAGTCGCTTTTATTTTGGGAATTTCGTTAATATAATGGAAATTAAAGATTAATTAAGAATTGCAAAATTTGTGTATGAAATCCACAAGATTAAAAGATTAAAAGACAACACATACTAAATAGGAATCACACATATGAAAACATCTGGCTGATTATTTTGCCATGCCAGATTTGGCAAACATACATATTGAAATGCAGATACAACAGTCTGCATAATTCAATGTTAATCAAGTAAGTTTTTATTTTATTAATTATGTATCAATGTAATGTGTCTAATGCTGTAAGTGCTGTATTTACTGCAAAACAAACTGCAAAACAAAGCAAAAATGAAAATAAAAATAGAAAATAGAAAAAGCTAGATAAGCTGTAAAATAAGATAAGACAGAATTGTATCAAAAGATATTTTTTTGTGCAGCAGCTGCAGTACAAAGTGGGAAGAGTGCAAATATAGAATAACATGTAAGAAAATAGAAAGAAAATTTGAAGGGCGCAGACCTCTGCCAAGGCCAATTAGTCCAGTCTTCTATGATATGTAAATCTGCAAGCACAGCCACTATATTTGTCTGTATGTATGTATTTGAAAAATAATCTGTGTATCCCTATAATCCAAAGCAAAATGCAATGGATTCTTCCTTTGCCCAGTTTCATGAAAATCAGGCCAGTTTTTCCATAATCCTACTGACAGATAAAGAAACAAAATGAAAACTTAAACTTGTTGGCTGAGGTAATAAAAAATATCAATATGGTGCAAATCCAAAATGAACACAATTACAGAAATGTAAGCAGGTAAAAGTCGAGACCAGTAGGCTGTGGCTTTATATGTTTTGGAACAATATAATGACAAATTAATTCTGCATCAGTATGATTCATTTCTGTAATTTATAATCATTATTAAGTACATTTTCAGCCATGCTCTGCTGTAAACAGATTTTTATTTGCTGCATCTTCACACCAACCAGGACATAAATCATATGACCAGGCCGTCACTGGTCAGGTCAGTGGTCCCAGCCAAGTCCCATTGATTTCAATTTCTCCTCTTATTGCTGGGATGTTAAAATATGTTGTAAAGTGGTCACATTATTCTATACTCTGTTGCAACCTCAGGTGTGTGCTTCTCTTGATTGACATCTATTCATTATAGGTGAAGGAGACTGGAGGTTTTAAAAGATGTTGTGGCAATAAGGGTAACATTCCTAAAAGGCCTTTCACTTACTTGGACAGTATCCCTTTTTAGGGCCATGCATGTCCCCTTGCTTTTAATCCAACAATGCATTTCAGGATCTGCTAGTGTCTACATCAAGGACCTGAGTGAATATTTTCAGCCTACTTAACACAATAATTTCCTGTAAGTACATTGTCGTTAAAGTACAGTGTGAATAGAATAGTTCCGTTTTGACAACTCAGAGCCTGATGAGTCGAAAAAGAAGGAAAGAAAGAAAGTTGCTAATGAAATTTTTTTTACATGAAACTCCCCTTTTCATGTGCTTAATGTCTTTATTTTTCTCTTTATTCTACCTTTATCATCATTATTTTTCTGTCATTCTTTTTTTCTGAGCCCCTCTGTTGTCATGGTCTCTCATTTTCTCTTTAATATCTGCTCATTACACTGAATAAATAGTGTTTCTGTGCGGCATACATTGAATATGGCGGTTATCTTGAAAAACACAGCTGTGAAGGTACAGATATGCCTGCACAGAGCAACTAAAATGTGTGCTGGGCCTTTGAACTACAAGCACAGCTAATCATATTTTGTCCGCACCACTGCCAGGGCCCGATCAGTGTTTATACAATACAAAAATGCTGTTAAGTCCCTTACTGTTTTTCTGACTGTCTCTGTTTTCTCTTTAGGAAATGGAGGGACATTAAATTAACTGACTTCCAATTGAATTCTGTGTTTTACTGAACATTTATCAGTCAGACTTTTTGTGTAGAGTTCTTTTGCCCCTGATCCACACTCCAGCAAAACATGTTACTGTCAAAACTTTACTTTTTACCTCACTACATAAACACTATACAGTACTACCTCCATCGCCACTGAACATGGGCATTGGTCAATGACTAATACATAATGCATTATTCCAGAGGGTACAGTATTGATTAAAATAACCGTATGAAAAAATCAAAAGTTAGGAAAACATGAAATAAATGTAACAGGAAATCACAGATGCTGCTAGTTGCCAAGAGCTGTCATCTGATTAGTTGTTTGTTTGAAGCTTTTTTAGCCATCAGTCCTACTTGAAATGCCTCAACCAACCAGTTATACCTGTGAAACAGGCTGTATAGCACCTGCTGTCACATGAAAACCTCATAATTCCACTTTAAGATGTTTTTGCTCAGGCCAACATAACTTAATTTTGTTTCTTTTACAATTTTTAGCATTTATCCACCAAAATAAAACACACATGGTACCTCATACAACCGCAATTAAAAAAGTCCAAACTATCCCTTTAATACTCACTAAACTTAACATTATGGGAAGTGCTTGACTAAGGACCGTAATATCTCGTCCTCTGCCGCTTGAATTTTGACTGTGTACCAAGTCAGTGTTTGTCATGTTCAGGGCTTTGCTGTTCTTTGTAGATAAAATGCTGTATGGGACTTTTATTACCTTGTCAAAAATATTTTGCTCTAACAATAGTCAAGCTTTCAATATCTGGCTACTGCTAGTGACTTCATTCAAATTTCAGTAGACCAGACTGAGGTTCCCTGTCACATCAGTAATCCACAAGACCTGTCAGCATGGAATATGATAGTTGAAGCTGCATTATCGGGACGAATGTATTAACTTTGATGACTTGCAGTGACGCATTAAATAAATCTGGAGAGAGAGAGAGACAGAGTATGTGTATTTATTTGTGCACGACATGTCCAAAATAACTTTGCACTGTCCCATGAAAATCAAAGCCCTCTGGATCCCTTGGTTCCTCTGCTTGCCTGCCCTGTTTTATTAATATTTCCTCACAGTATTGCCCACTTTCATATACTTCAAACTTGTTATCCCTGTCTTTTTGAATTTAATTTGCATCAATTTAGAAATAGATGAGATGCCAGCTCTCACTATCTCTTTTTTGTTTCTAAGTGATGGGCAACTCTCAGCCCCCGTTTCTCTTCTTTATCCAGTAGTGATTAGTCTAGCCAAATAGCTGGAATTAGCAATGTAAAAATCTGCTTATCCACTGCCAGCTGGAGCAGATGCTCAAATTAAGCATCAGTGCCAGATTTTCGACTGGCATGAAGCTAAGATGGAAGGCCGATGCTGAGGCGGGAGAGGGGAAAAAAACAAGAAAACAGGTTGAAAAGCGGGAGATGGAAAATGTGTGTGTGTGTGTGTGTGTGTGTGTGAGAAAGAGGGAAAGAGAGAGAGAGAGAAACAAAGAGAAAGACAAAATAAGAGGGGTGGGGGTAGGGAAGAGTGAGCATGGGAATAAGAAATGGCAAATTCTTTAGTTTCAGCCAATTAGGCTGAGAAGCCACTGGTAATTAACTCTCGAGGGACCCACTGAACAGTCATGCACCTCGTTTACATAATGAGGATGAGAGGAGAGGCTCTTTTTCTCCTCTTTCTCTTTCTCCCTGCTTCTCTCTCGTTCTCTGTCTTTGGCCTGTTGAACTAAAGCAGAACAGCCCTTCCTTCTCTTCCTCATGACCAATGTCAAACATCTCCCACTGACCTGGTATACCACGGCATGTATTCAAAGGGATTAGACTCTTGGAAATGACTGAAAACTGATTTTTAACTTTAGATTGTTTGTTAAATAGACATCAAACCCTGTATATTGAATCTGGCACTTGGCCATATATACTAGAGATGCTTCTGTATTGGTTTTGTTTTCTACTCCTCACAGATTTCCAAACTTACTGCATATAAAGCAAAGAGTTTGAGCATGTAAATTTATGATAATCCCTTTGACTTTCTCCTTCTGGCCTTTGCCCCACTCCAATACCTTTCATTTCCTCCTTCCCAGATATGAAAAGTGATGGACTCAGACTTAAGTCCAGAAGCCTTTTGCTTCATTGAGAAGATTCAGAATATGAAAGCATCTTGCTTGTGTTGAAGGGCATATTTCTAGTTCTCATAGCTACAGGTTAAAGGGGAATTTCCCCCTGTAATACACTGAATACACTGAATTCTTCCAACCACAAATTCTTTATTCTACCTTTCAAGCCACCGCCGCCCCAAATCATATTTTCTCCTTGGCTATTAAGATTAAAGGATTTTTTTCTAGGTCTCTAACTTCATTACATATTTAGTCTGCAATTCCTTGTTATGAAATGCTAAAAATTCTTACACAAACTCATCAACCTGAAAACATGATTTTCCCAGCACGAACTGCCAGGAAGTCTCAAGTGTACAGACGTCATTGAGCTGTAATTAACACCACCAGGATTTAGTGTGCCTCGGTGACATAAGGGTGGAGAAGTACCTTCAACAAATCTATTATGTCATTACAGATCACGCGCACACACATGCACACACACAAGGCAGCAGTATGTGATGCACATCAACCACATGCAGAAATAACTGTTAAAACGGGAAAAGTTTATAATGGTTTCTCAAGAGTTCTGGTCTTCATGAACTCATTCACTCTTTAAAAACAATTTACTTCTTTTTTTCCGCACAAGGTTGAATGTTGCTCAGGGGGAGCGTGAATGTAACGTAACAGGAAGAAATTCATATCTTCAGGTTGTGTGTTTTCCCCTTTGCTGCCTTATTTTTCCTCTTCCTTTGATGGCGGAGTTGGGATAAAAGCGTTAAGTTCACTTCCTCTTTTATTAAAGGAGGCTTAATTTAATTAGCTTGCACTGCGTGAGCCTGCTATCAGGCCCTTCTGTTCCCATACCCAAGGTTTCTGACGCTCTGAGGAAGAGAGGGGAAGAAAAAAAGGAAACTGTCGGGTGGTCTCCAAGGAGGAAGTGTCCTTTTAATCAGACTTCTGCTAAGATCCCATTACCATTTCCTAAGAGAGGAGGGCAACACATAGACAGATGGACAGACATACAGTAAAAGACGATGGAAAATATATTCAAGAATATGAACAATCAGGACAATTAGATCAGAGGAAAGCTTGGCCTAGTGTGAATGAAAAGGGCCTTAAATAGTAGTACTATACAACTGCACATGACTGTACTGGGTCTCCAGTCTCCATGAGTAATTCTATTTATGTTTGATTTATGTTTATGGCTGTGCTGTAAAAGTAAATAAGAAGAATATTTAAGGATCAAATGCTGAGCTCATGCAGATTTGTCCGTCTTAAAAGGAAAGGTATAATTATATTTTGTAGTGTTTATTGTATTTTGAGTAGAACTGACTAAAGTGTTGACTATAGCCGTTTTAAGTAGAAAGTGTGAACTTACAACTCATCCCATGTAAATGCAAGACTAGTGGAAAAACAGCATTGATGAAAGAGTTACGCCTCTCTCCCGACTCTGAACCACATCTGGATCTTTGTCAGGTCAAAAAGTTTTCATAAATTAATTTATATAATGATAAATAATTCCAGACGAAAACTAAATAAAAATGAAAACTAAATAAAAAGGACATCAATCCTAAAGGGTAGGAGCAAAAAGACAATAAGAAATATCAGAATCAGAAATCATGAATCATAAATATCCAAAATAGTTGTAAATAACATAAAAAAGAAATAATAAATACACACATGGCAAAAAAAAGCATTCAAATTAATTAAATCAGAAAACCTCCATACATGTGCATTACATTGTTCTAATAAACAGTACATACACTGACATACCTTTATGTTAACATTATTGATATTGTCAAGACTAACAGTAATGGACTGTTAAATGCCAGAACTATGAAATAAAGGACAATATTTACTTTTTCTAAAATTAGATTTATTCATGGTATAGCTTCTTGTTGAGAGCTGTCCATAATCCTGGTTAAAATTAATGATTCAAAGTCAGAGGCATTAGTCTTTTCAAATATATAGCCCTTCTAATACTACTATTACTGCTAACAGCAACAATAACCTTTTTACTAGTTAGTTTTACTACTAATACCTTTATTAAAGCACAAAGCTGCACAAAGCTTAAACACTGTCCGCTGCAAAGACATAGTCAAATCAAACCCCCCTGGTAATGACCTCTCTTAGGTCAGCTACCTCTATATTTGCCAACTTTGCACAGAATTAACTAATTTGACTAATGTGTGTAAAAAAAAGTAATTGCATCAATTATGCTTGCCCTGTGAATATTAATGCTTATCAGGATCAGGGATCCACACTGTGATGATGGGAATGGGCAGCCTGATTCTGTCAGCACACGGACAGCTATTAGAATACATGGCCTCATGATTGTCAGTCCCAGCCCTTAAACTGGGCCAAAGTCATGAGTTTACATCATCAGGACTATACAGAGGTACTTGGCCTTCTTATCGTGATACTATTGCCACAGTGCTGCAGCAGAAGACAAATTAAGGTCAGCCTATTGAAGGTGGGACACTTTAATAACAAGATGTACATGAAATTGTTGGAAAATGAAATGTGTACTGAAATTAATATTCTGTTTTATTTTTTCAAAAAACTCTGGAAATTTGTAGTTGTTTAATACAAATAAAAAGCATGGTTGGAATCAAGTAACAAATCTGCGGGAAATCTAATTAAAAAAAGTATAACTTGCAAATCAAGTGTGCTGCATTTTAAATATTTCTCTTATTTACTTACCCACTTGAACTTGATTTGATTTTTCTCTCTATTTTTCTCTTTCTCTCTCTGTAGCTGGAAGAGTTTCTGAGCTGTGCTTGTTGCCAGCAGAGCACATTTAATTCTTGCAACAGAAAAAACACCAATGTTTGGATGCATGAGGACATAAAATCCATGTGAAAATCAGTTTAAACCTGTCTGCTGCAACAACTGTTGTGTGTCATTTTGCTCGAGAGCAAAGATGCATAAATGTTTGAGAAAATATTGGTTGTAGTTCCACTGATAATATTGGTCCAATTTTGATAAGACAAATGTGTGGGAAGGTGTGCCTGCCAGGACCATGAGTACCTTTACTGTGCTAATAAATGTCAGTCATCACTGTCATTAAATTTGGATTAAGATCACCTTTCAATGCTATCATTTTCACTGTCAGTCAATTTTACAAGAAAATGCTAATAGCTTCAATGTTAGCAAACCAGTTTGTGTTCCACGAGTTACATCATACTTCAAAGGAGTTGTTTGTGACTTCAGAAGTGAGCAGTGGCAAAGTTGTCAATTGTTATGCTATACTGTACCCACAAAACTTCCAACCTAATGAACAACCTCTGCAGAAGTTCTGATATGTGTTGGAAATAATCTGGTGCTTACTCTTTGAGGAAATAAATTGGTAAGAATGGGGAATCTCCCTATGGTTCCAGTTTTCTGTCCCACTAAACCGTCTCTGCTGTCTCTGTTCCCCAATATGGTTTTAAAATGGAAAACACAAACAACATTCATGCACACCTTCTCACTATTATATGCCTATGCCAATGCTGAAGACCATTCTGCTCGCTTTTCATTTTGTCTAGAGTTATTGATCGTTAATGAGTATGAATGTCTCCTCCAAGCGATGTCATTAAAGGACACTGAATCCTAGTTGTGTTAATTAAAACTTAATGGAATGAGGTTGAAAAAAGAAAAACAAAAAAATCTTTGGCCCTCATTATAGGATAGTGTTAGGAAAATATGGTTTTCAAGTTAATTAGACATTTTATATACTTAGCCAAGGGAATAGATTGTATAAAAAAAAACCCATAAGTTTAGTGTTATATCCAGATATCTAATAAATTTAAGACTGCCGAGAAAGCCATTACTGGAGAGTAAGTTTCAGGCAAGGAACCATATAGTGTGCTGTTTCATTACAAATGAGTTGCCCCATTTACAAGTGCCACAGTGCTATTATTTGATGACCTCACAGAGTTGCATACTTCACTGGGGAACCAGAGAAGGAAGGATGCCCGCTCTCTCCTCCTTTGCTCATTGAAAATAGCATTTTTTATTGAAAACCCAGTAATGTCTACAACTCTGACAGCCCAGTGGAAATTCAATAAAATCACCAATACAACACTAACACCTTGTGAATTCAACCATATTTGGAATAACCCCAACCTTCAGCGAAGAATCACCCCATTTACTACTTTAGACAGGCAGAAAAAGGGATACACATCTTTGTCATCTGTTTAATAACAATAACTTTCTTCAAAGAAACAATACAGAAGAACTGGAAACACCTGTCCCTTAAGTAGCTTAAATCCATAATCAAATTCAAAATTACCATAACTGATAATACAATTCTAAATTAATTGATCACATTCTTCAATTTCTGCTTTTCCACTATAGACAACTCTAACATTTCCAATCACACAATTTGTTTGTAAAAACATGTGATATAAAACCATGCACAGAACACATATGACTGAATATAAACTAGAATAATATAAAATGGGACTATCCAACAAAGACACTTTTACAATGCACCCTCAGTACTTACTTTTACATTATTTGGGCATGCCAACTAGTTCACCTCTTTTGGATAACAGTAGAATCTTGCTATCCCCACCTGTTTACATGGTCAATGCATTTTAATTATTTTCCCATAATATGAAGGCAATGAAGGAAATTGAAATTGAATGGAATTAAGCACATGGAAGATGGGGAGAAAAACTGCCAGACTTCTTTAACCTGTCCTTGACTTGGCAATTATCTTTCACTGTCTTCTTGTTCATTTTCTTTTATTTATTTTACACATACACATCATACTAAACTATACTTCAACAATGCCCATAATTAAGCAGATCTAACCTTTACTCTCATCACATGCATTACTGCAACAAAGTTGTCTTTCTTGTTTGTATGTGTTTGTCCATTTTGTGTGTTATGATTTAATTACAATTAGAAACTTTTTTTTCACTATGGAAACAAAACAAAGAGGTGTGAACTACTAAAAGTAATCTGTATACTGAAGATTCCTTATCTTCTTAATTTGCTACAATAAATCTGGCCCATCTTTGTCGCCCTGATAACCCCTCACTGACACTTAAAGTAACAAATCTCCAGTGTTATTGCATGGGCTCAGGCTGTGAGATATTTAATTCCCTCTAGTGCCACATGCATCGTGTATATGTAGCATGATAAGAAAAGCTCCCTATACCTATGGGACATCATGAAACTGGACATAAATCTGTTTCTGGTTTCAGTGTTTAATTCCCTATTCCTGTCAGCACTGCAGCCCTACATGTTCGGCTCTTCAGGGATCAGGATCAGGAACTCAGTATCTCATATTAAACATATGTTACAGCCAATGACTATGTTTAAACATAAGTACAGACATTTATGTTTTTAACACACAAGTGGCTATAATTAAGATGTGTATATTAACAATGGATTACATGACCACTGTTCCTTATTAGGTTTCTTATTGTGATGAACCAACAGAGAATGGCTAGCCAACTGCGGTTTTAAAGAGCTTTATGGTGACTTTCAGGTCATTGTTTTGGTTATTTTAGTGCTATTGTTCAGCTTACAAATAATTGTATTACTTGTTGTCCGTTACATTTATGGACAGAACATCATAGATTTATTCAAAGAAACAGACTCAGTTTTAGAGTGTCAAATGTAAACTGCTTAAACTAGAAAACACAGCAAATAAATAATTCATACTTCTTGTTGATTCCCCCATTTTTATCAAGTTCTGTCTGGTTCTGGTCAGAATGGCAGACCACTGAAACTTTGCACTCCAAAGCACTGCACTGTTATAATGGTTATCTACCACCCATGTCACGAACATTGTTCGCTTCTTGTACATCTTTCCTTAAAGGGCAAGAGATTTTGTTTTATACCACTGTCTGTCTTTTCCAAGTGACTTGACTTTTTCAGCTAAAGAGTGCCTCTATCCTCCCTCCTCTATATCTCTCTCTCTCTCCACACTTTTAGACACCCTGCAGGCCCGAGGGCATTCTGTCAGATAGACGCTACTCCAGCGTTTTGTCTTTCTGATGTCTTGTGAATGCTGAGCTCCACCGCAGGTGCTGTGTTTTTCAAGATGAGATGACGAGCTTGATAGATTAAATTTTTTTTTTTTTTCTCCAGCTCACACCTCAAAGACCTTATGCTGTTTTGTCTCCAAATTCTAGTTAAACGAATTTGACCTTTGTGCGGGCTATGAGGCCATGAACGTAGCCATGTAAAGTTCCAGAGCAGTGAATGATGCTTGTGTGAGTTTCTACAGTGGATAAGAAATAGGTTGCAGCTCTTAAAACAGGATAGTATGATAACTTGAAGAGTTTGTAATGTATATGTTCCTAAGGGTTAAGGCCATGGGTGCACAAAGAAGAAAAGAAAGAAAGAAAGAACATGCTTTATTTCATCAAACAGCGATCTAACCGATTGGAAATGTTGTTGCCTACCCTGCATGTATACATGGCTCTTATATC
>NW_023340095.1:10712275-10741299 GCF_004916995.1 Morone saxatilis | reverse complement strand
TGCACAGGTGCCTGAGTGTGACCACAACAAGTGTCTAAATTGGACAAACCTTTACCCAAAATCGCTACACAGCACTGGTGAATCTAGAGGTACCACCATATAAGCTGATATAATGAAATCATCAAGCCAGTCCATTGTAACAAAGATTGAGTCACTCTCCGCTGGCTTTGCAATGGCAGATGTTTCAAGGGGCAAAAGGCTACTTTTGCATGTTTACTTTTTTCAGTAAACACAAAGAAAAGACAGTAACTTTTATTTGAATGGCAAACATCTGATGCCACCAGCTCCTCCACAGACTTTTCATATATTTCAATATGCCAGTGAAAGTGCTGAAAAGTTGGTTCTTGGATGATGCAGCAGTGAGCTCTGAGGTTAATTCATGATTTTTCTTTTTTTGTAGTTTGTAGGAAGAATGCTGTAAGAAATATGAATTGACTGAAAAAGTTGTTAACTTTTAGAGCAGTGTGTAGCACTACACCATCAAGTGGTGTAGTTGCAGATTGAAACTCCCTCACTTCACCTTCCCCTTCCAAGCAAAAAGGAGAAACTACGGTGGCTGTAGAATGTGAAAAAAACAGGAACGCCCTTATCTAGATTCAGTGTTTGGTTTGTGTGTTCTGGGCTATTGTGGAAACATGGAGGTTAAACATGGCAGCCTCCATCGAAGGCGACCTGTGGTGTATGTAGATGTAAAAGACTCATTCTCAGGTAACAAAAACACAACAATTCTTATGTTCTGGTGATTATACACAAAGAAAAACATAGGTATGCAAATTTATGCCAATAGATCCTCCAAAATGTTAAACACTGGACTTTTAATTCAGAGTAATTAAAAAGTAAATAGATAGTTAGACATTTATGTATCCCCTTAACACAGTAACATCTCAGGATGAAGTTCAAGTACAAGGTAGGTAGACCAGAGGCAATGAAATGAAATGGCAGTGAAATTATATAAGGCACTATCAACCACTCTAGTTGACAAATCAATGTTCATGTTCCACAGTGCCCGTTAAACAGGTGAATGGTTTCAGCCTGCTGGTAATGGCCGCTGCGCAGTATAGACATAATTTCAGTGGGAAAATATCAAGCTGAGTGAACTTGGTGGGGACTGTTTCCTGTGATGCGGAATGCTTTGTGGACAATCTATCGCTACCAAAATGAGGCCAGACTTCTGAGAAGCACACCTGTGATCTCAGATCAGGCCAGGTTCAACATAAATGTTCCTGAAACGTAATGCTCCAATAACCGATATCAGGCTGCGGGGTTAGTGGTATATGAGAAATTCAAGACACTAACACACTCCTTCTTTCTTCTCTCTTTATATTTACTTCTGCTTTCCCTTTCTGTTTTTCCAGCTCAGTATGGTATGAGTTATTGATTATTTCAGCTACCACTTGCTCTCTACTGCTTTTTATTGTCTGTCTTTTTTCTCTGTCTATCTCTTTCTTACCAGGCAGGTCAGGATTGTACAAACACCAGCGGTGTAGCTTACTTAGTGTTTACTTAAGACACTGATTGCCACAGTTCAATAGCTTCAACACACAGGTCTTAAAATTGGCGGGAGGAAAGTTGCATGCTGTCTGTCTGCAGCTCGAAAGGGAAGGATTACTGTGGTTTCTGTTACTTTTTTCTGACTCACTGACAAACTCTTCATCTTTTTTCTCTATATTTTATATTATCTTCTGTCTTTTGAGGTATAATTATTCTCTACATGTGTGTATTGTTATTGTCATGTTAGCTGATGAGGATAGTTTTTAAGCATGGCTTAGCTCAAAACTAATAAACATATCGACATAATAATATTAATATATTGTTTGTATGAATGATATAGTAATATTTTTGTGATAATGATGTAATTGTTGGACGTATAATGGCTGAGTAGGTTGAAACACCTATTCAGGCAACATGGAATGGTGACAACTGAGTTTTAATTTGTGCGCATTTGTGTATTTGTCAGGTGGGCCGCAAAAGACCCTAGTGTGTGTGCTGCCTTGGCATAGGATCAAGTCACATGTACCACTGAGAATTCAAATCCACCTCATTACCTGCAAGCAGCAGAACATGAACACATTGAATGCAAAAACAGATTTTCCTGGTCATTGACTCCTGCAAAAGCAGCTATTCCACGTGCCTAGCCTAAGCTGATAAACTGTGGGAATGTTTAACAAATGTGTTAATTTTCATGCCATTTTCCTCCACATTTTGAGTGACATATCTCATAATTAATTCACTTTGAAATGAGTCTACATCTGTAGAGCTTATTTTTATTTTATCCTAGCCATTTCATTCCACCTTTGTTTTGACCGAATTCTGCTCAGACAGCGTGAGAAGTCAAATGAGATTTTTCTATTTTATTTGTATTGTGTAATGCAGATAATAATACAAGTATATAGAGTACGTGTGTACCCAAGTTAACACATGCTGATGCACATAAATACACAAATATACTCTGTTTCTCATAGCCTTGTTTATTGTGCCTGTCCGTAACTTGCACTTGCTGGAACCGGCAGCAGCTGCCAGCTGACATAAAGCTGCAGTGAGAAGTCTCTTCATTGTGCCTTTATGACCACTGTAAAGATATGTTCAGCTTTGCCTCATCCTATCTTACTCAACCGCCTGCGGCAGTGTAGAGCAAGCTGGCTGTGCCTCTGACTGACAAAGTCCACACAGTTGGAAGTTTTCTGCCAGCTGCAGTGCTCAAAAACAACAGACATATGAACAGAATAAAGATGGAAAATACCCAAACCGTAAGGCACTAAAACAGAGGAGTGAAAATATACTATGTAAGAAATATAGCCACCTGGACAGCTGATAAAAACCTTGAACCCATTCAATGCAATATCATAAAAAAGCCCACCTGCATTCTACATGGGATGAGCTGTTAAAGGGACAGCAGGCTGGTGCAAGTAACTCATATGGACACACAGAGAATGAACCATCATTTAATCTGTCTACGAATGATACCAGAGGCCAACCTCACCATCATGCAGAATGATCGCCTTTACAGATTGCTATGCCAACACGTCTGTCAGTTTTATTCCGAACAGCCAGGCACACAAAATAATAGGCTGCGTTGGCCAACAGTTATGATGCCATTTCCTCAATTGCAGGCACACTCGACTGAGTGTCTTGAGTTGTTTGTCACCTAGCTTGGGATGCAGCAGACCTCCTTGAGCACCCTGTGAGCCCCTCCTGGATAAAACTCATTATCCCAGTCTGCTGCTCTTCAGGAAACTCATTATCCCATCCATCACCAGTGGACTCTCAGACAACAGGATGAATATGCCCTCTCATCGTTTAATTAGATAGCTTTGCCTAGAGTTTGTGGGAGAGCAAAACAGCAACCCACGCTGCTATATCAGCTGTAATTATCTATCTAATATGACATCCTTAGTTTGACATCTGATACTACTGTTGGTTATCATCAACTCTCTATTTGGGGTATGCACAATCAAACCTTCTGACAGTAACATTGCAAGTCTGTCTGGTAAAAGCTAGATGGTTTTGGCTCAGTCCTTGTCGTTCTTGCCCCTTTCTATTAATCTTTGCACTGGCTGGACACTGAGTGGATGGAAATGAGGCCTTAATGGAATTGTAAAGGGCATTGTACAGCTAATCATCCATCAGGCAACTTTTGTAGATGACTTTTGTATAACCTAGACCTCCCAGCTAAGGAAACAAGTGGAAATATTGAATCACTATTGCTTTACATATAGCTGTGTTGAAGAGCAGTAAACATGAGGGAAGGCAGGAGGCCCCAACCTGACCTTCGCCAGAGCATTGCTAGGGCTTAACGCTGGTTATATGGGTTGCATTACGATCCATAATGAACTGTGACCACAAGTCGTTGGGTAGATGGATGGCTTCTGGTTTCTCAGCCCCCTATCACCTCCCACCACTTCACTTTCCCCCTCTTCTATTCTATTTTCCCACTCCCCCCGCAAAATCCCCCATTCATCGTTTCTCTGCCAAACGGATGTCTAATGACAATGGAGGGCCCTTGGACGAGTTGGAGAATAGATTATTGACTGGGACCAGAGATTTACACTGGAGCCACGGGGCCAGGCGGCCCCAGCAGAGATAAATGGGACATGTAATTGAGTTTGGTCACTCAGTTGTGTTGAAGTGGCTAAGGCCGATGTTGTACCCACGGTAGTGCTCGGTGGATGGTGGTACTTGCAGGGGCTTGAGAGGCGTGGAGGTTTATGAGCCATACAAAGTGGCAGTAGAGGGTCAGACAGAGGGCAGTTGTATGCTTGAGTTGTATAGACGTCAGAACAATGTGGCAAAAGATGGAAAGGGGAGGAAGAATTGTGGCTTATAGATCTCAACAGATCATATTAAGAACAGAGGATTCATTCAGGACAGTGACAGGACTGGAATTCTGAATGTGATTAAATGCCTTATGGTGACATGTTTAAATATATAACAAACATGTTCATGTGCTTTCCAAAAAACACTGAACAACATACATTTAGTTTCCTTTGACTTTATTCAATACCAATGCAATTCCTGCAATAAATTAAAACCCCATCTTTAAAATTTGTTTTTTAATAACTCCAGTTTGACTTGATTCTTTAAAAACAACCTGATGACACATCAGCAAATAGTGGGCCAAGACTATAGCGAAAATATTGTTTACTGCTGCAAATTCGGCAAAGGAAGAATGTTCGATGCATTCGGGTTTGATTAATCATTTGATTCCATCATCTGTGAAAGATGTATATGTGTCTGCAACACTTTCAAAACAATAAATTGTATCAGCAATACATATACCAGCCGCAACTAAATCCACTGGACATAGACAGCCCCTCTTATTTTCTGTGCCATCATCATTCTCTGCAACTCTGCCAGATCAGTGAAGATACACTTTGCTTTTACTCTGGTGTGAGGTTCAGTCAGGACTTAGACCAATGGAAGAGATGCACTGTTACCACAGTAACCGGTGTGTGTGGTAGGGGTAGACACTGTCTGGGTAGACACTTGGTTGGGTGAAGGACGGAGGATGATGCTCGTAGCATAACAATAAGCTCAGTCACCTATTTCCTCACCAGTCCTACCACATAAGCACATGCAGCTATGCGCAGACACATACCGACTTAAGGAACACAGTGATTTGACCTCCGTCCCGAATATAGACTACTTCGAATGAAGTGTTTTTTAAGCTTCACTGCAACTGAATTATATTTTAGAATTTGAATGAAATTCAATATTTTTGTTCAATATGTGCAATTCATAACATACACGTGTCTTTTGTGGTATGAGGTTGAATATACGTGGTGCTGTATGATATCACACCTACATCAGCAGTTAGGGAATCCTATTCAACCGTCAAATTTCATTTTTACCTCTGATTGGCTGATTATTTGTAGAGTCTCATAGGTGGCTTACCATATGAAATCGGATGTGATGTGATGATGATGTAATGTGTCTCCTTTGGCCTGTTAGCTGTGTCACCTGGCATATGTGTGTGCTAGCATGTGTGTCCTACGGATATGAGAGAAAGGATTATCTGCTGGCCTACTGAGACCATATGAGCACACCCCCTCTCTACAAGCTACTCCTAAATTCAGTGCAGCACAGTAAAAGTAATGCTTCTATAAAAAAAATATACATTGTTCCATTGTTGCTTTAACAGATGCCCTTTTGTCTTCTTGCAGTGTAACTATAACTGTATTGCAATAATGAATAAAGCGTATTGATATTCACCAAAATCCAAATTAATGATGTACGCTGGTATCGCAAATTGTTGCATTAAGCATAATGAGTGATAGTAAACTGGCTCTAAACAAAACCATTTGCTCAGGTTCCAATACCAGCCAAAAGGATGAATATTGCAATCCTTTTCTTTTTGGTCTCAGCTTTCCCACAGGACTGTGTTCATACACTAGGCTGGATGGAGGCCAGACTTAGACGTGTGAATACAAGTCACAAGTGTTATTACTCACCTAGATCCTCAATGGCCACTCTGTTTGCTTGGACAGTTGGCCCGCGGAATGCTGAAGCCTCTACAGAGGCTTTACAGAAGCATCCTAAAATCCCCCAGTGGCTATGCTGGGAGACAAACGCTGCAGAGAGCTTTTTGTGTGGTTACCTGCGCCAATAAGGCAAAACAAAGTTAGAAACCTAAGCAATTGAAGAAAATACACCATGGGCACACACACACACAAAATGAGAAGGACACCAGCCCAAATCAGCCTTGTTCGAGTTCCACACTTTGGGATGTGTACAAAAAGTGGTCAAGCATTGTCTGTTTCACATACACTGACAAAGAGCCACAGTGTAGTATAGTGACACTATGGGAGATTTGTAATTAACTGTATGATTGTAATTATATGCTCTGTACTGGGATGGACATTTTCTACAAATCACTGTTTTAAGATTCACACAGTTTAACTCACAACTACCAGTCTGTTGTCTGCCTCAGTATAAATATCAAAATGGCATCATTGGGAATACCGCCTACCCACGAAGCTAAACGTAAACAATAAGTTTTACAAACTTCACAGAATAAATATGTGAATCTTTGTTTATACCACAGTCTTGTTTTGCACAGCTGTTAGATGTAAAAACCTTGTCTTTCCTAGCGAACACAATTGATAACTCATACTTTCCAAGTTAAAAGTGCCAAAGAACAGCTTTTACAAAACAGGCAACTATGGTCTCAAATGAATGAACTACTTCTTACTTTAGTTTAAACTCATTGATTCAACAAGCTGTAAACACAACATTGACATATTATCACCAAGTTGATATGGCGAATGTGTTTGCAAACAGTTGGCTATTTACACATCCAGTAGATGCTGTTTTGGTCTGCACAATCTCCTTGGAAAAATGTCTGGTTCCTTAGCTTTAACTTTGTCTGCCATTTGAGCACATAGCATACAGTGTGTTTATCAGAGCTTCTTTAAATAAATAACAGTTGGATGGGGCTGGAAACAAGGTTGATGACAGCAGTGAAGTGGACCAAAACAGTAAAACGTTCATAACTACGAACAACGTCTTTCATTTGACACTTTACTTATTTATAGTACTGCAGAAGACTACTTTTACTAAACATTTAAGCACTTTCTCCACTACTGCAATATCTTAAATTTTTTAAGTTTTTATCTGTTTGTTTGTCCACCACTGGGCCTTTAATCACAGCTGCTGGTTGTGCATTAGTGAGAAGGATCACTGTGCTTTTTTCAACAAAGGGTCTATCAAGTCCACTGTGTGTGTATATGTATGTGTTCGCACATCCCTCTGTGTACTGTATGTGTAAGACATGTGTAAGAAATCGCTTTGTGTCTGCATGAACATAGCCTTACAGTCAGACACAGTGTATTGCTTTGCGCTGCATTCTTTTCATCTAGTTCAGTGTTTCTCAAATTGTAACACAGGAGCCAGGTTTATTCCAACAAGAAGATTATTTATTGTTGTTGAAGCCTGAATGGAATTGAGCTAATTTGCTAGAAACTGGGTACTCCTGGTCAACACTTCTCTTCCCAACAGTTCCAGTTCGGAGATCAGAGATTCCTCCATGTACCAGTAGAGGCAGTACCCTAGTTTGAGAGCCAGTGTCCTAGTTCATGTTGTGGATCATGTGGGTGTGTATATCCTTTCCATATTGGTATTTGTAGTCAATTGTCAGTGACCTTTTCTTTGCTGCTCACCTTGTGTGGCAATTTGACTCCAATAAGATACACTTAGGTAATTTGTTTTGTCTTCATCTGCTGTGGGTTGACTTCTTAAGACAGGTCAGTTTTGTGTACTCTACAAGACACATCTGCCACCCTGAGTGGCCTAGTGCTTTAAATCTATCCGTTTTTGGCAAGAGGATGCCAATAAGCTGTCAACTGAATAGAGTGAATACTGTACAGTTACTACCTCTTAATTTTGATGTAATGTAATTGGTTTGTACAAAAAGTCCAGGGAAAAGTCCTAATGGGACATATTTTAAATTAAACACAGAAGCAACATTGACAGGGGTTTGGCCTTTCCAGTACTGGATGTGTCAACCCCCTAGTTTCTTGGCTTACACTACTGACATCATAAAGCACTGCAAAGTACAAAGTGTGCTGGTAGATGGAAAGTGAATAAATAAGATATTGAAGAAGATGTTAAAGTAAATGTGTCTGTTTCAAACCTTGCTGTGGCGAAATAGCTGGAGATTTTCTAAAAATGAGCATGTGTGTATGTGTGTGTGTGCCTCTCAGGATGCATACAAGTTTGCCACACTGCCTGCTCATTGGCTCCAATAAGACCAAGGCCTCATTTATTCAACCATCAGAATTATCACACTTCTCATGCACCATCTTTCCATTCCCCTCTGCAGCCAATTTGCAATGTCCTTTCAACGTGTCAATTCTGATACCTCTTAACAAAGCTGAAACTGGATTAGTTGGAAGAGTATAAGGGATGTGGTAATGGAGTTGCTCCTTGAAATTAACCTGCAGCCTACATGCATACGAAAATGCATCAGCCTTGAAAAAAAAAAGGTATAAAAAGTCGCTGAGATTGCAAGTAGTAACCCCTTTTTCCAGAGGCCGTTTGTTTAATAATATTGACCTGTTTCAGACTCGGCTGACTTTTAATGAACTGCGAACCAGCGCTATTGAAATTCGAGTCAATACTGGGAAATATGTAATTAAACACGATGAGGTTTTTATTTGTGAATTGAATTGCACTGTGGATAGAGATTTAGGAGGAGAGTCAGAGAGCCAATACTTGCAGACAGAGACATGGCTTAGCTAGATGTATAGCCTTGCAGGGGTTTTCTCACATTGACAGACAAGACTGGTAAAGCTTTAAATGTTTTTTTTAAGTTCCCCAGTTCCTTTTTCAAAATGCATTTTGTTTTTGTCTCTTATAAATACAGAGGGCTTGTTGTATGTTCGGTCTACTCAAGTAAGATGATTTTTGAGTCTCTACTGTCACTGACTATGCTCTTTAATCCGAGTTATCTCAATCCCTTAAAAACATCATAAAGAATCCATCTGTCTTTCTGGCCCCATAAGTCATGATTCTTGCATCATCTTCTAAACGCGAACAGCAGTGGTCATCACCTGCAGGGGAATTAGTTCCAATAGAGAAAAAAAGATATTTATGTTCTTTTCATCTTACGTCAAAATGTTCTTTCATTCTATGAAGATTGCTTTCAAAAAATTTAAATATTCAACAGTGTGGAATATTTTTCAAAATACAGTAATAATCCCCCTGAAGATGTTCTCTGGTGTAAATCAAAAGAACTGAAACCCCTCAGCATTTCACATCTCAGAATCCATAGCAAAATTACCTCACTCTCTTTTCTACAGCCTCCTTACTTTGCACAAAGGCAAGAATCTAGGAAGAGTAACAGATATGTTCTCCCGTCTCCCTTCCATAGCACAGTCTGTTTTATCCTCTTATCTAGCAGACAGGACCTCATTTGGCAGAGTTAGAAGCGCTTTCTCCTTTGGTCTGTAGTCAGAGCGCTTCACCAGGTGGTTTTATACTCCACTGCCTCACCAAGGTGACTAAATTGGTCTCAGATATAACTCCTCTTGTCAGTGTCTCATTTACCGTTCTAGTACGTAGCTGTTGCTTACTCAACTAAATAAGCTGCTCTTGTTTCTTATCCTAAGCTGATAGGGTTCCTGCAGCATGCCCTCAGGGTACATGTACAACACATGAAGCCAGTCACATGAAACCAAGTCACGCGTAATGGCCCAGTTGACAGTGGATAAAAAAATGTACAGTATGAGAACATTAACGGCTGCTTTGGTGTATTAAAATGGTGATGGTACAGTTGTATTACTTGTAATGTCTCTAGGGCAACACACAAGAGCAGGCTAAGATACAGACCAACTGTTTTTGGTTCTCATTGAATTTAGATACTCGGAAGAAGAGGCAACACAGCTGGTAAAATTATGCCAATGCGAACATGTTGCCAGGGCAAAGAAGAGCCTGACTGATGTCCTACTATGCTTGTCCAGGCAGCATGTCCATTAGATACACACTATTCATGATAACAATCTGGCCTCAGATCCTTGAAGTCTTGCAAACTGCTGCAGTGTGAGTGGCCACATAGATTAATGTTGCAATAATGACATAATATATATATGATGATACTTGAGAAAGACTCATAGTCCATGTACTAACCCTTAACCATTACCCTGGCAACAATATCTTAGAAGTCACAGGCAATAAACAAAACTTGCCTACCATGTGACTATGTTAACTTGATGCAGGTGAATATTGTTCTGACAGCAATAAAATATTTGTCAACATAACAGTCGTCTACACCATCTACAGCACAGAGGGATCTCTGAAAGTGTATTTTGCCCCCATGTGAAAGATATAGTTATAATATGTCTACTGAGCAAGACACCCTGTATGACTATAAACAGAGATCCAAAAATGATCCCAAATCCTAATTGGTCCCTGTCAAACAATATCTCCTGCCAATATGGACCTCTGGCCCATCTTCTCCTCAGAGAAGAGCAAAAGCTGAGAAGATGTTATGATGATTTTAACAGATCCCAGCTGAGCAGGAGTAGGTACATAATTTTGGACAGAGTCTGGCACTCTCCCTCTGTATGCCTTTCTGTCTAGCGCCCTTGGGGAAAAAAAGTGCATTTTGTTCCAAAAGACTCCAACTAAAGAGACTACGGCTGACATGGATTTCGGTGTCTGTTACAATGGCAAGCTGCTCTGCTGTTTTGCCAACTGTGAGCCGATGGCATCTCTCAGGCACACCCACTTGTATAAATGCTGTATCACCAAATCCATCTGGAAGTCATGTCATCATTACTTGATGTTGTTCCAGGGTCTTCTGCTTTACCAACAGCATGAGGGAATCAATATTGCTTCATTCTCACTTTATTGTTTGCTTGGTAAACTGTACAGGGCAAATATGCTTTGTGCATAAGTCCAAATACATGTAAGATCATGTGGGAAGCTTAAATGTATGTTTTCAAGGTCAAGAGTGGCTGGACGTCTCTCATTCTTCATCACTTTGTGACTGCTGTAAGTGAGTCTTGGTCAATTTCTAATCTTTCTTCTAAATTTAGACAACATCTTTGAGCCTCAGTGGTTTCCATGCTGCTTATTCCCACATTTGCTCAGTCACAGAATACTCAATCTGTCACCACTCACAGTTGATAACTCTGTGTATGTGTGCGTGTTTGAATTGTTGCATTTATATAGTTGAGAGGAAATGTGGCACATCCTTCATTGTCGGGATTTTGGAGTCCAGCTTGACATTTTGGCAGTCCCTGTCTCTACTCAAAGGGGTTAGTTTATAGTTTGATCAGGGTAATATGAGAATTAGCTTAAAGGGGCATGGTCCCTGTGGCAAACAGCACACCATCTCCACTGCAACTGTGTGTGCAAAACTACTAGATCTCCTTCTAGTTTGTTTTCTCATCTGTCGTCTCTCTTTAATTTATCCTTTCTGTCTTGTTTTATCTTCCATATGTTTGTATTTATATGCTCTCAATTTGTGTGTGATTGGGCATGGTTATGCATGTACATATATATATATATATATATATATACCCATATGTGTGTATGTATGTTTATATTTTTATTTATCTGTTTGTGAAGCACTTTGTAACTCTGTGTGAAAAAAGGGCTATATAAATAAAGCTTTACTTACTTACTTACTTACTTACTGTGTACATACTCAGGCAAGCAGCATTCTTGTTTCTGCAAGAGTTGCATTTGCGTTTTGACACATTATTGGCCATTGTTGACAAATCCAAAGTAAGCATGGTGGAAGGCCACTCCTGAAGCCGACAAAAGTAAGGAAAAGGTGCATTTGATGTCTCTATGATAAAACTGTCTAAAAAGCTGCATATTGCAATTGTACGTCACTTTTGTTGTTGTTTCTCTTCTACTTTCCCCCTCCTCCTCGGACTTAAAAATATGTTGGCCTCCTGGTTGCCAGTGTGCTTTTAAAAAGGTTTGGAAAAGGAAGTGATTAGCCTGGGAGTAATACAAGCCAATGAACCCACATGCCAACTGCAATTACATAATTGTGGAGGATTGTGGGTACGCACACACATTTGTGAAGTCCAGTGTAAGAATTATGTGTCATAGTTAAGGTAAGGTTTGCACTACTATAAGGTTTTGGGATAGTCTTAGGGAATCAATTGTCTTTAAAGGTCCTCACTGGCATAGGATTTCAAATGTGTGTGCCATTGTGTTTATACTGCTCGTGTGTGTGAGAATCCTATAGGGAAGAAAAGAATAACTGGAATCACTTTTTGATGTGAATTCAGATACAATTTTTCTCCATCAAATTCAAAGCTTTCTTCCTCTCTCTCTTCTCTCTCTCTGAACACTCAATGGATGTGGTTTGTAATCTGTCTCAGGGGAAACCACAGGAGTTTGCTCAAACCCCATCTGTTTAGCTAGCGAGTAAACCTGATGAATGAGATTCTCTGGTGTCTCATGCTTACTGAGCTAAGCAGAGAAAAGAACAGAAGGAGAGTTGTAGGGTGAGTTAGAGTGCCTTTATTAGTCTGTGTGTGTGTGTGTCTGTGCAATTACTGGTGGTGAGAGTTTTGCACACACTTTCTCACACCACATGAAATGTTCTGTTTAAGATAGTGGTGTTAAAATAACACAGTCCAAATAATGTCTGTCTTTTCCTTAAAAGGTTAGTTTTACAGGTCTAGTGTGTAAAATTTAGGAGGATGTATTTTCAGAAATGGAATATAATATGCATAACTTTGTTTTCATTAGTGTATAATCATCTGAAAATAGGAATCGTTCTGTTTTTGTTACCTTAGAATTAGCTATTTTTCACCTAAAGATGCAGCAGGTTGCCTTCAGTGGGACCACCATATTTAACTGCTATGTGTTACAGCCCAGAATGGACAAACCAAATACTGCTCTTGATAGGGCCGTCTGCATTTTTTGCATGTTTCGCAGCCAATGTAGTTTCTCCTTAACGCTTGGATGGGGATGGTTAAGCGAGGGAATTGCAATCTGAAATTACACCACTAGATGCCAATAAATCTTACGCACGAATCCCTTTAATGAAATTTGAAGAGTGTTTATGTCTATAAGTAATGGTAATATATATCTCTAAGTTCAATACCCAGTTGTTTCTCTGTATATTGATTGATTACATAAAATGTCAGATACTTGAATTAGAAAACAGCATCTTTTATCATTCCCCTTGTGGTAATAATATGCCAGAATGAAGGAAATTCTTGATACAAGTCCATTGGTTCTGGGTGAAATGATCTGTCCTTAATTGCCCATCCCAGTCAATATTCAACAAGACAGAGGATCTTTTTAGTTTATATTTTTAGTTTGCTCTCCCCTGCCCTTGGCTCACAGTCTCCCTGGGATTCTCTCATATTGATGGCTCCTGGAAGGATTCAAGTTAAACATCAACACAGGGCATTGTGGGACCTCATCATGGGAGAAGCACTCATATTATAATTCCCAGCTCTAGAGAGAAATGATCTTCAACATCACATTGATTTTGCTGTCCCATAGTAGTTATTGTCCACTGAAGTCCTTGTTTTATTGCAGTATTGGCAGAGGGATCCTCATATCTCCCAAATTCCAAATACAAGCCTTGTCTTTAGTTGAACTTTTTGGATTTTATGCAGTTGTTTTTTTAAGGGTTTGATAAGCCCAGGACTCAAATAATTTTCTCAGCCCATCCCATGCATTCACATCATGAATGCCTTGTTTATACCAGTCTAAACTGACTAAAATTTGGCAGTTTAGAAATTAAAGATTCTCCAGTTACATATATGTCTTGGCCTACTACAAAATATTGGACAAATGAATCATGCATAAATTGACTTCATAAATTGACTTTTCCATCAACCTCTCTGGTACTTCAAATTGTGTGGCTGAGAAATGTTTTTAAGACAGTTTGCTCATTCATATTCATTTTGAAAGATCATAATGTTACTATGGAAACAACCAAAAATCAACTTTGTAGTGCCACAAGTTTTTGTAGTTCAGCCCATTTGCTTGTTTCTTTAATTTCATTGATACACAGTCTTGAACCAAACAGCAACAATCAGAGAGCTTCTGTTTTGTCCTGCTTTACTAACTCAATGTAGACACACATAATTATTGCGATCTAAAAAACACAGAACATAACTGTTAAGAAGTTTTATTACAACAAAACTCATTGTCTTACCTTTTCCATTGACTGTGTTTTTGCATTATGCATAGACTGTGGGAATATTGTACCACAATATAGGGCAGGGGAGTCATTCATTTAGTGTGTTGCACTTCTTGTTGGAAACTGGAGCAGATGATGCTGCAGATGGCTGAGTAAGGGGTAAGGTTGGTGGGGGTTTTGGGAAACCGGTAACAGACTGGTTATCTCCAAGGCCCACCAGGCTCTGGCTGCCACACCAACACTGCTTGTGACCCAGATCCCCAGAGACAAATATGGAGAGATGAATGCCATTGTAGGCTCTTGTGAGTTGTTTTTGGGCTTCCAGTTGGTGAGGGACATTTGTGTACATGGATATCTGAGTGTGCGTGCCGAAGTGTGTTAAGGCAATCATATTAATAGCACAATTCTCTGTGATAAGACACATACACAAGCCCATGGAGCCACACATACACATTCAGACTCACGCACCTGTAGTCCCCCTCTGTGACTTTTTGTTTTTATTTTTCACCTGTGTTTTCTCCTGAACCTTCACAGTTATCAAAACCTATATTGCTTCTGCTCCATTGTCTAGTGCAAAGTGATTTGTCATGATTTGTGTGGACATAGGAATTCTTTTTCCTCTGTGGATGGGCTGTCTAGACAGTGCGTTCTGTTGCGGGAGCGTTCGTACAGATGGGGCCGCCTCTATTTTTGCAGCCACACTTTCAGTTTATGAAAGCAGCAGATACTGTACACCCTGGAGAGTACTTGGGAAGCTCTGCAGACTGCACACTGTAAAGAATAAGCACTGTATGATTTTACATAACCGATATCGACTAGTGCTTCATTATGTTTTTGTAGATGTAACAAGTTGGCTGTGTCATTTCTCTTCTCTTTTCAACATTATAAAACAGAATATGCACCAAATGTACTTTTTTGGTAACAGCACTAATGTCTCAATTATACCACCATTAATAACTATTAATAAATATTTATTACTATAAATATTTAAGTTCTTGCATTCAATTTAGCAGTTTGTCTAAATGTGCATGCAATTAAATGATAAAATAATGATTGTTCTTGTATGAATTTATGATGTGTACACTCAAGTGTAAAGCTGTTTTTTTTCCAACAAAACTTACCACATAATATTTGCAACAGAGACCAGAGGACTTGCTTCTTTTTATTGTGGACATTTAGTCATCTCCTTCTCACATGTGCGCTAAAATTCAAGTACAGAGTACAAAACGAAACCTAATAAATTCTGATCTAAAAAAAAGAAATAAAATAAAATAAAAATACAGATTTCCCTAAAAAGTGCAAGAAAAGGTTTGAAATGTTTGGAGAGGAGAACTTGGTTTGTGATCAAGATACATTCCTAAAGATCCCCCACAACATCCTCTTAAAGCTACGTCCAAAACTGAATGGGCAAGGCAAGCTTTAGGCTGTAATTATGCTTATTAGTGAGTAAGACTATACATCCCACTGGGACTGGATCCCTGTTTAACACAACTACATTTCTCTGTTTAACTCTTTCTGGTTATTGATTGACTCTGTGAAACTGTATGACTCCAAGCCACTACAGGTCTAATCTGATCTGATCTGATGCCCCTCTCTCTTTATTCATCTCTCACATCTATTCTCTGCTGGGGCTCAGTGATGTGTGATTGCATGCATGTACGTAAGTGGATTTGTGTGTGTGCATGCATGCATGATAGTTTGATACCCAGCTGCAAATGAATCAATATCCGTCTCTGCATGAGAGCACAGAACAATAGAGGTTAAGTGAATTAACACAGCACTTTGTTTCTGCCGCTCACACCTCTATGGGAATGTTCTCATGGATAAATCAGTCCCTGGCTATGTCTGCTCTATTGTGTTTGTTCAACAATTCCTGGGCTCACCTGCACACCACTTGTATCGTCTAAGCTGTCATAAGGTGATGAACATACCTTACCTACGTCCATAAAGGAAACATTTCCTAGGTCAATTTAATAACAATTGTTTTGGTGATGGATGGATTATAGCAAAAATTAAACTACAGTGGCTGCGAAATGTGCAAAGAACAGTAACAGCCCTGTCTAGAACCAGTGTTTTTACCAAAGTAGTTTGTCCATTCTGAGATACTATAGACACATTGAAGGCGACCCACCACATTTGTAGATCATCACATAAAAAGATCATTCTAATGTAACAAAAACTTAACGATTCTTATTTTCAGGTGATTATATAAAACATGAAACTGAAAACATACCTGTCAATATTTCTGCCAATAGAGCCTCCTAAATGTTACACACTGGACCCATAAAGTGATACTCCACCCAAAATCTGTCTTTTAAATATAACTTATTCACCAGCTGAAGACTTGAAAAGCTGTATAACTGGTAATAATTAGTATCTTTCTGTCATGGAGAATGGAGGCTGTGAAGTATTGGAATCCATTCTAACTGCCTTGAAGTCAAGCTGATTGCAGCCTTTTCTTTGAAGAAGCAAACTAGCAAACCCTTCACCTGTTGTCACGTTCTACATTTGGTGTTTCTATAAAACTAATTAAAAAAGAAAACCTGTGAGAGAATACCGGTTCTGAATGCAGTTCAAATTTTTTAAATCTACACTGGAACAAATTCAATCGAACTGAAAAGTTGTAAATTCATATTTTCCTTTACATGTTCTTATTTTAACTTTTCTTCCACTGCAATACCTGTATTAGGTAGTCGTTGTACCTGCTTCCGTGTATAAGCAGCAAACCCTGGGAGTGCCTTACATATGATATGATGGTTTATGATAGCTGTTGAACCATAAAGATCTAGTCTGCTGAAGCAGCTCCAGAGATTGTTGTCTGCTCAGTTTTATTTGCACTTGTGATTTCAGAGCAGATGCTTGCTGACATGATCTACAATAACAATAATAAGAGAGTTAGACAAATGGAGACTGATTGGATTTTCTATCTGTCTCATGGGGATTTAAGCAGCCGTTCACAGACTGTTGAAAAAAATATGTTAATTTACAAAGAATCCCGTAGTTACAGTTGTCACTGAACACACACTGACAGCCACACAAGCTGAAACCACAAGCTTGCGTCTTTTTTGTTGTTTACAAGGATTTTTAACCTTTGCTGTTCTCTGTGGAGCCGCAACTTAACTGCTGCTGCTGCTTTCTGATTGATGCAGCTTTAGGGTTTCACTACTAAATGCCACACCTTTCCCCAGACACAATGGATAGCTAACCTTTCTGCTGGAGTTACTCTTTATAATGATTGTGGATTATTGACACTCATTAGGGAGACTTGCTAATAAGTAACTGTGTCCATTTTCTTCATATTGGAGAGGAGGAACAGTGGTGGTTGTGGGAGGTGTTAAAAGCGAGATCTTAAGCCCCAGCCCTCACTTAGTCCTTTATCACCGAACTGCCACAAATTCAATAAAAATGTACACCTTGATTAATATCTCTGCCACTTTCTCCTGTTCACTTTTCTACAACTTGGTTGTAAGTTGAATTAACCTGTTTGATAGAGATGAAAGAAGTCTTCCAAATCCTGTACTTCCAATACCACGAGTAAAAGTCCTGCATTTTCAGTTTAAGAAGTAAAACATGCATTGCCAGTGATGTTAATATCTCTGCATTATGACATTTTAAACTATTCATCAGCTTTTATAGGCTTATTGTATGTTTTGCATGTGATACTCCATTTTACAATAAAGTAGCCAGTACAGATGTCTGATAATAATTCAGTTAAGTAAGTAAGTAATTCTTAATTAAGTGCTTCATTAAGTAAATGAACCTCATTGTCTGGTAAAATCCTTGTGTAACAGATGAGACCTCCTCAACACGCACTAGCAGCCAGTATCTTAAAGTGTCACACTTCCACAAACAGACATTCATACAGACAACATGAGCAGATATAATACACATTGTAGATACACATTCAAACTAGCAGTCCTTCTCCAACACACATTCATACATACACTAACTGCACACACGTATACAACAAATGCTGACACATTCAGACACCTTGCGATACAATATGTTGTCTATGTATTTGTGTATCTGTGTGAATGTGTGTCAAAACAACAGCCTAAGGAGTCAAGGTCATTGCATCTGCAGCCATATCTTGGGGTTGTTTAGCAAACCTCAGAGGGAGAGATTGGTGTAATCCTTTGTAATGATAGAGTCCTGTGGGGACTGAGGGGCCACAGTTGGTGCACTGGTGACAAACCCCACTCCACCTCACCCCCAGCCCTGTAGTGCATACATTCCCCCAAGAGTATGGCTTGCTTGTCACCTGCTTGCTGGCTGTCTGGAATGTGCAACTGGGGAATTCACTTCCACCTGTTCTGCTCTGTGTGGTAGGTTGACCTTGCCAAAACATACCCATGTGCTTGGCACCAGTGCGGAGCTCTTACATACTACAAACATCCAGAGCCAAAAAACAGACACTCAGAGGATCAGGGCAGAGGGGAGCTTGCCATGACCAGGGTAAAAACTTCTGTTGTGAAGTCCTTGAGTAAGGCAACAACCCCCTGACTGCTCTAGTGGGGCTAAAAAGTGGCCACCAGTGTAAATATGGTTGTATTGGACAGCTCACTCAGGCCACAAGTACAAGACTGTGGTTGTGTTGAACAGCTGCTAGGTGTGCATGTATTACTGCATAAATATGTAGCACAGCTAGCCTTTGTATAGTCTCATGAGGTCAGATGTGTACAAAGACAAAATGTCAACAAATTTCGGACAGTTTGGCTTGGCAAAGGTGAGAAAGTAAAGATTAAAATGTGTAAACTGAACCCACGCCTTGTGAATTTGGAGAACAGTGGTTAGAAGCACAGGGACGCTCCTAATAATAGTCCTACCAACAACAATTAAATGGATGCCATGGGAGTAACTAGGCAGCATTGTTATAAAGAAATCAAAACACACAAAAAAACATAATCATCTAAATGTTATCAAATCATATTTATGCAGAAAGGACATCCTAGTAACTTTGAACAAAGTCTGTTTTGTTGTAATGGGATTCCATTAGTATATTAACTTTTTCAGCATTAACATTGCCTTAATGGTAAACCTGCTAAGTAGAGCAGGGAAATTGCTTTGTGTGCATAAAAATAGCGCTGAAATGTACATGTGTGGATATTATTTATACTGTCCTTTTTATTGATCAACTGATGTAATTGACTGTTTTTTACTGCATAACAGTATGTTACTTTTAATGGCACCTCAATTCCTGCACTTCTTTTTATTTCCTTTAGCACCTTTTGGCTTGGAAGATGCATAGGCATCTTCCATTCATCAGTGCATACATGTGGATATAAATGTAAAATGTATTCTTATGAACTTTTAACTAAACTTTTTGTTGTTTTTGTTTCAACATTTAATATGTGAAGATACTGAATAATGCCAGGTTTAACAAGATTTTATGGTTATGACTCACTGTGCTTCAATTAAATCAAGAGCATCTCCAACTCAGCAGATGAAGGCTGTTGATGGACATGGATGCCAAATAATCAATGTCTTTGCTTGAGGAATCAAATATGTTTTGAGGAAAGTTAATGATATCATCAGTTTGCAATGGTGTGGTCATATCGAAGAAAGCTGGCTAGTCAATTTCTCCTGAAGACATGACAGCTTGTGCATTGATTAGTTTCCTCCCATAGAAAATAAGAAGACTTACTCAATGAGCCAAACGTGCTGCAAGGAACTGGGGACATATAGATGCAAACTAGTCTGATTTAACAGGCACCAAACGGTAACACAATAGAGCATATAGCACACCCATATCCTTACATCTGAAATCAATTCACATTCATTTAAACACCTAACTGACAGTGTGAACAAAAAGTGACCATTATAAGCTTTAAACCAGCTGTTTGCTGGTCTTTAAAATACTGTTATAGATTATTAATACTACCCCAATTTTTATTACAGTAGCTTTGGCCTTAGAAGATGTTAAGAGGAATTATCAGTTACCAATATTATGGTGTTTTTAGAACAATACTGTCACTTAATGTACATTCAGTGTTGTAAAAACACTTCCATAGTGAGCTGTAAGTGAAGTAAAATTCTCCTTTGCAACTAGCCTTTGGAGTTTTTTTTTTTATCTCGCAGATATGATCGGAGTTGTAAAAGATTACAGTGATTTTGTAAGGACAAGGTCCCACATGTTGTATTTTTCACACTCAAACTACTAACCGATGGTGTCGAAGAAGCACTTGATGTTGATAGATAGGCTGACAGAGCTGGACTTAATACCACACCTTCAATTCCTGTGCCTTGGGGCTTAACAAACAATATGCTGTATGTGTGGCTGGATGTGGCTTCCCCAGAAACCTCAAAGCAAGATAAAGATAACAAAATCTTTCACTTTACTTTGGCAACTTTGAAATCTCACTCCTCAAAGGCATCTTTTATTTATTTATTGGGGGGGCACATTGAGAAAACAACTCCTGAGAGATTTCCAAAATACCTTTTGTCAGGTCTTTTGTTTTTGCCTTTTTTCCCTTGGGCCTGTCGCATTTTGCTATATCAGCTGTTTGGAGAGACATGTCCGTGCATTTGGAAGAGGCTCTCTTTTCCTCTTGATGTTTCAGGAAACCCCCCCGACTGTCGAGAAGTTGTGGGCGTATTGAAGCCTCCTGGATCGCTAATGAAGATGCAAACCTCAATGCTAATTCAAAGCTAAAGATCCCCTTGAATAATGAATGAATTAGCTCAAGTGACCTCATTTTGATACTGGATGTGTGCATACTGTATCTCTGTGTTTGAAAATAGACTTTGAAATGCAGTGTAGATATTTGACCTGAGGTCTACTGTCATTACTAACTGGACATTTTTTTGTAATCACACTTAACACAAATTAAAATGTTTCTAACAACTAGACTTCTTTGACTTTGAAGTTAAAAGCACTCCATATCCTCTTGATTTATTGGTATATTGATATTCATTTGTACTTGTAAGTCTTGATCAAAGCGTTTGTGTGCCTATTTCCACTGGGATGCATTTATTTTTAGACACAAAGCATCACACTAATTTGATCAAAGCAGCAATATAGTGGGATTGTAAGATACCCAATGCTTCTAATAGGAGATATGACCTCTGGTGTGTACTCTTCACAGTATGATAGAAGTGAATTTCAAGGCTCGTATCTTCCATTCAGTATCTTCTCGCTGATTTTTTATGCTGAGATCAGAAAATAGATGAATAAGAAAGCCTCAAGAGGTCGAAAGGCAGAAGTCAAAAGCATGTGGAGACTCAGCACAAGTTCTATGTTTTACATGAATGTGACCGCGGAAATAACAGAGCAATGCAATGGTGATACATGACTCATTTATCATTTCTTTCTTTCTATTTGTTAATTGTACCATATCCATATCTACATATGGCAGCTAGGGTATCCCTAGGGAAAGGCAACTAAGCCTCTTTGTTAAGGCCATGGCATTATGTTTTACCATGATATCCACTGCTTAGTCCAGCACATGATTTTTGTGATGGGCATACTTTTTTCCTTTACCCTATGGTTTGGGTCTGGCAACTCAAACACTTGGTTAAATATCATACAAATAATCAGCTTGGAACAATATTGTGTGTCTGATATCTTCTGTCTTCTTTCCACAAAACACTTTAATAATAATTTCTAAGTACAGCTTTTGATACAGTCGATCACATTATTCTTTTAAACAGACTCAGGCAACATATTGGACTGTCGGAAACTGTTTTTAACTGGTTTCCATCTTATCTTTCTGGAAGAGACTTCGTAGTCCCAACTTAAAATAGTAATCTTTCCAAAACCTCCAAAATAATATATACTACCCCTTGGTGACGTCATTAGGATACATAGCATCTCTTTCCATAGTCATGCCTGATAACACAGGTCTAATCTATTTGTATTTTAGATATTAATGTATGGATGGCACAAAATGTAAACTCAAAACCTACCTCTTCAACCTGGCTTTTAACTAAGGAATTGTTTTTATATATCCTTTTTTTTTGTTTTATTTGTTTGGTATTTCTGCCTGCTTTCTTAATTTATTTTTATTTGTCTTTAATATAACTTTACTTAAATACTATAGTTATATGTGTATTTTATTGTCATTTATTTATATATCATTGCATTTTATTTTTAGATCTACCTTATTTAATGTTTGCTTCATACTGTTTAATTATCATCTTGTCAATCGTCTGTAAAGCACTTTGAACTACACTAGTGTATGTAAGTGTATGAAATGTGCTATATAAATAACGTTTGATTCATGGATTGAAAGTCCATTCTCAGTGTATGTTCACTTGTGGCTACAATTGTCTACGTCACACTTGTACAAGTTTCATACTGGACCAGGGTTGACTTCCAAACCAGGGCTTGTAGGCCCGCCCCTTAAAATCAGATTTTATTTGAGCACAGAGAAACTTTCCGCTTTCAGCAGAATGTGAAACATCCTTCTAGTGTCAAACTCTGCACATACATCATTCTGCACAGTGAAGCTCAAACATCCTACCGTAGGAAGAGGAAGAAAAACCTATTTTTGAGTGGTAGGGACTTTAAGGTTAAGGAAAGCTTGTGATTGTGGTAATGGTTAATTGAAAGGTGAATGTTAATTGCAGGTCTGTCATGGCATGTGAACACTGAAGTACTTTCCACCTGGCTACATAAACGACACACAACTTCCTGCATTGAACATTGACAGTAGATTGTAAATCATGAGATGGGCAGTTGTTTACTATTGACATCATTTCTCAGAATACTAGACATCGTTTAAACCAACACAGTCATGTTGGTTAATCTTATGTTAGCAGTTAATCTGAATAGGCCATTGTGCATCAGCCCAAAATAAAGGAAGTGAAATTGTTACTTGATTTAAAAAGACTACTATCCAGTATAATGTTCTTATCATGTTCTAGTAGAATACTGTACTGTTTCCCTCTGTCTTTATTGGTAATAAATTGGATGCCACTATGGATATAAATTGGATGCCACTATGGATAGAAATGTTAGCGGCTTTAAAATATTGTTTATAGTGAGGCTAACAAATTAGCGAAAGTGCAGGATATATTGGTTTACTAAGATAAACTTTGTATCAATTTAGCATTGTATGGCTTACCAGGCAGACAGGCGTCTGCTATCTCGGACTGTAAAATGTAATAACATGGTATGTGTCTTCAGGAAACCACCTCAGGTTTGATATTAGCTGCACTGCTTAACGTTTCCTCAGTCTGCGTAATTGTTTTTCCACAGCTACTGAATACATCTGCCATGAATACCATCATCTCTTGTATACATTTGTATTATATGCTTTTAGTCCACCTTTACTGTCTCTGTCTATCCGTACCATTGCTACAGACTTTATCACTCTGTCCCTTCTTTCTCCCTTTCTCCCACTGTATTCTCCTCTCTTGTCACAATAGTCACCTTACTCTCTTTTTCTTTTAATTCTACTTCTTCTCCATTCTTTCTTTTACCCTGTGTTTTTTATTACTCAGTTCTTTGTTTTATCATTCTCCCTTCCTTTCCTCTCTTAAAAGCTTTCTTCTTCTCCATCCCTTTGTCAGTCTCTTCCATTCCTCTATTTATCTTCATCCCTCCTTCCTGTTCATTTACCTATTTTTTTTAATTCTTCCTTGTTTTAAACTCTTCGACTTCCTCCTTTCCTCTCTCTACTTACACTTTCTGTTTTTCTCTTTCTCTCCCCTTTCTCTCTCTTGTGATACCGCCGCAGTCTCTTTCCCTTTTCCCCTCTTCAGCTCTCCCTCTCTTCTTCTGCACCTCCTTCTTTCTCTATCTCCCTGCCCGCCTGCCTCACCCTCCCTGCCCCTCTGAACGAAGGTGATAACACCTAACGTTGCTCGTTGCTGCTCACTCAGTCAGGGTTATCTTGTTCTTCTCCTCTTATCGCTGTAATATGACACCACCTCTTATTCCTACACAACAACCTCCGCATCAACTCAAATGGCTGCTATTCTATGCCATGCATCCCATAAGACTGGAATAATTGTTTACGATCCAGTACCCAGTGAAATTTGCTTTCAGAGAGTAAGAGACATTTATTGAGGCACAGCTTGCAACATTGATATTTCTCTCAACCAGCAGTGTGTCAAGGGTGAATTCATTAGTGTATTTTTTTTTTCATGTATGCTCGCCCTCGGCTGTTGGTTTAGACACCCTGACAGAGATTGAGAGATGAATTGATTAATCTTAAAAGTAAGTTGGTGTGCCTAATATAGCTCTGCTGGGTACATCCAGTTCTTTTCTGGAGAATTCTGTGGAGTTTTCACAGCCGACTAGAGATACAAATACTTTAGGATAGGAAGCATACCTCTTTTTTCATTTCCTGATCTATTTTCTTACATAATATTTTGTATGGACTAGATGAGGTAGGCATCAAAGAACATACATTATTTTATTATATATTTTGATATTTTACTGAGACATTGTGGATTTTGATACATACATTTTTGGTAACAGGTATGTATGTAAGAGATCTTCTTAAACAAAATGATACATAATGTGGAAAACATAGATCTTTTCAATATCTCATCCTGTTAGCAAGGGTCCACTGAGGTCCCCATTTTTTTTCTTCTTTTCCCCACCCAATTACTCCATCCCCGATTAACATATGCACTGAAACACCTCTTAGTGTAATGCAGTCCAATATATTAGAACACAGAGATTGGTGACAGATTAGAGGCAAAAAAAACCAGAAAGTCTCTTTGCTCTTATTGAGCCGCAACAAGCCCCCAGCATGACTTCTCCAAGTCCATGTTTCCAAAAGATATTTCATCATTGGTGTTCAGTTGGGTTAAGATCTGGTGACTGTGAAGGCTGTAGCATAATGATTCACATCATTTTCAATTTTGATTAGATTATACAGGCGTAGTTAATGCTACTAAATCATTATCTTAATAATCAATGCCACAGCCAATGCGACACAATTGTATTCTGCAGCTTGAAGTATCTTTTCAGTGAATACTAGTACTGGCAACCAGGCCCTCCTGCTGAAGAACAACCTCACAAACCATTAACTATTTCAACACACTGTATGTTTTATTGAGATTCTCCATTATTATTGTCGATGACAGTGACAGTTCACCTGCATGTATCCGTGTTATATGTGTGAGCCACTGTGTGTATGGTCATATGATATTTACATCCAGCACTCTGGATGATTTATTTGCCTGTTTGAAGTCTGTCAGGGAGGGCAGATACAAGATATTTTGTTATGGCCTCCTAAATCTCAGGGGAGCGTATTGACTGCCTATAGTAAGCTAATTATTGATGCTAACTGCCTGTAATGCTGCCAGTGCTTAAAAAGATTACTGCCGCAACACAGATAAACCTTTCAATCTCTGCTACCATGTCATTGTCAAACACTGTAGGCTCATGTACCGACATACATTACTTAAGCACATATGGACAGACACACAGGGAGGTGAGAGAAATGGAGACATATAGTGGGGTTTCTGATGCCCTTTAGGATGTGACATTGCTGCTTCATTTGCAATGCAGAAGTGAGATCGGGCTAAAAAACAGTTAACAAAAAACAGTATTAAATGTGCTACCTACGCACACAATTGCATTGCCTTTATTTGCGTTCCTTTCCCAAACAAAAAAGACCAAGATACATATATTTTTTTTGCATTTTTGTGATTTGCATTTTAGCACATAGTGATTTTATGCACTTCCATATTCTTCATTGCAAAGAGGTGAACTGTCCCTGACAGGTTTGAAGCAAGCTGCAAGCACGAAGACATTATATGGGAGGCCCATTATTTTCGGAAACACTACCAATAACAACAAGACAGAGGCTACTAATCATCTTGATCATGTTTGTATTTGTGATGCATTTTAAATTTGAATGGAGAGAGAGGAAATATATTGAGCTCTGTCTCCATTTATGCTGTAGTCATCTATCCAAGTCCCTCTTCAACTGCCCTGTCCCCACACATACACACACACACACACACTGCTCATTTCACACTCAGATACCCCGGGTGTTGTTAATAGAGGTCACATTGAGATGGGCTTCCAGTGGGGTTTTTACCCACTCCTTTTCCCCTTCATGATGATGAGAACCACCTCTCTCTCTCACACACACACACGTTTATAGAGAGCCAGCTACATGTCTGGGAGAGACAACCAAGTTTTCCCTAATTTTTGCGTCTGTTTCTTTGATCGGGTTAAAAGACTGTGTGTGTGCCTTCAAAAGCATTCATGTGTTCGTGCACACACCTTTTTCCGACAAGTTGAGCTTATCTTGATAACCCCGTGCCCAGTGATGTCCTGTATTTTTCATTTCTCTCTCACTTTTATCTGTCTCTCTGTCTCTCCCTCACATTCTCTCTGTCTACCGTCAGCGATATACGAGACTGATCTGTTGGCCCAGCTACACGTTCGACCACCCCTCCATTTGACACCATTGACAAATAGATTGCCGACCAGTGAGTCAGGCCTCTGACCCTGTCATTCCTTAGCTAGACTGATTGGATTCCATTTGTCTCTGCAGAGGAAAGGCAGCGATTACAAACAGATAAACAGAGTGAGACTGCATGGCGGTTGGCCAGCACTGGCTGCCTGAATCCCCTGTGACAGCAGAGGAGATTGAGAGTGTGTGAAAGTGGTAGGCTTTGAAAACAGGGGGTTTCAAGGCCAGGTTGTTTATTGCGGCGGTGCGGCAAGGATGATGGAGGTAGCAGCAAGCATGGTGTGACTGTGAGTTTTTAGGGTTTAGAGTTTGTTTGAAATTACAGATTGTCTTCAACACTTCTCAAATCTAGCACTTGAACAACTTCAATCCTACAAAAAAAATGAAGGTAAGAATGTGACTGTACTAGAGGCCCTAAAATAACACTTTCTGGCTTGCTATGTCTTGCATGGTTGCACTTGTTTGATGTTTGGCTGTGTTAGCAAAGTTGTCGACCTGTTAGTTTTTGATTATAAGTAATGAAATCATTAAAAGGGACATTGCAACCAGGGGCACCAAATCCCAACAAATACTAAGTCTTACATAATGTTGCTTTAAGAGCAAACTGAGAAACGGCCATCTATGAGGCTGGTTAGATAATGCTGTACTGAATGTGGTTTACTGCTCTGAAGTCTGTTTATCCTAACATCATAGGTGAAATGAGGCACATCAGTCACAACAACAAGTTTTCTAGGTCATTTCTTTCTTGGTTTACTTTAGTGCTGTTTAAAAGCCAATGCAAGTGTCTAAACCCAAGCTTAATCAGTTTGCAGAGTGAATATTAATTCTACCAAATCTGTATCAAAGTTTGTTGGGAATGTACCAAAGGCTTTCCTTCTGAAAGCTTCTTTTTATGTCACAGCCTTGTCATGGCATGCTCTGAACACAGCAGCAATCCTTGACTTGACCTTGATTATTTTATTTATTTATTTTTTCTGTTATCATCTTGTCACTACAAGTGCCATCCAAGAGCAGTGGGCTGAGGAACTTTATTGATTTAGTTCTAAGAAAATAAGTAAAGAGTTTGCTGTTCTTTTTTCAATTTAATTGTACCTTCCTTTCAAGATGGATTTGCAAATACTTAAATGGCTATCTCTAGAAGGATGGTGGGTGGATGGTGGATAGTCCCCTGAAATAATCATCCAAGCCTGGTCTGTTTTGTTAACTATATGCAGACAAGTGTATGTACTTCACAAGTGTGAACCTATCTTGATGTCACCCATTGGTTTTTTGGACTACCATTTTGAAGCTTTGAGTTCGGCATTCGTCGCCAGCAGTGGTGACATTGGGCTGCACTCATTGGCTATGCTCTGTTTCAGATGAATAGTGCACTCAAATAGGTTTGCTTAAAATATTTTAGGCAAGAAATAAGCAATGCAGCAACAGAATCTTGATTCATATTTTATCGGCACTGTCTGATCTGAGTGTCATGCGTTGCGCTGGACGGACTCACTAAGAATGACTTGTCAGTCACAAGGTAGCCATGCCCTTAAGCATACCCTGCTTTATCATCTATTTCACTCTAAATTGGACCATAATTTATAAAATGAACATATATGCTCCATCCATGCTCTAAAGAAAAAGACTTGAAACACGCAATTGAGAGCATAAACTAATTAGGAAACTGTTTACTGAGGTAATTAATCAAGTGAGAAGTAGGTCCGTTTCTGCATTAGATTCTGTGCTAGCCCATGGAGCTGCCCCCTGCTGGCTTTTAGAAATAGTACATGCTTAAGACACTTCTACGTTTGCTTCACTTCCCACAAGCTTTGTCCACTAATCATATACTGTCTGTGTTATCACATTACTGAAGACATTCAATCTATAGTTAGTTTAAGGCAATAGACCACATTGTCTTTTTATGAAGCAAATTTCGATAAGAACATTGTTTTCTGTATTGTTCTTAAGCATGACCAGTGATAGCCAAATATATCTTTATTGCATACTGGCCTCTTTAAGACCAAAATATATGTATTCTTCTAGTGATGAATTTGAAACCTTTACATATTACTTAATGCAAGTCAAGTGGTGAGTGTTTTATTAACAATAACACTGGTCCACACGTGTTTGCTTTGGCTTAATGCACGCTAAACCTTGATACAATCTTGTATCTCTTCATGGCTTACTGCATGATCTGATTGACATGTTTTTTCTTTTTCTTTTTTACATAAGCGGGTATAACAAACAGGGACTGGTTAGGGGAGTTTTTTTGTTTGTTTTGTAATTAGTTTGTACCTTAGCTGTGTACTGTGTACTCATGTCTCTAAGGTGGGTTAATAATAAAGAGGAATTTCTCTTGTGCCGGTGGGGCGAGGACAGGCCCTGTTAACTTGGCTCTCTGGCGAGTCCCAATGACAAGAGGCTTCACGGGCCATAAACCCAGAGGGATGAGGGAGAGTCGAAAATGGCCGACCGTCTCAATTTTCTGCCAGACTGCCTTTCTCTCATTTTTTTATGCCTTTGTGTGTATGTGTGTGTGT